>NC_053402.1:4534030-4884030 GCF_016859285.1 Xiphias gladius
TAGTGCTATAGCTAAATTTAGGGAACTCATTCCATCAGTAATTAATTCACCACCATGTTTCAATATAAGAGAGGTCTCCTATACTAACTTTAGTCCCTCCCAAATTGATCATCTTGTTGATAGGGCTGCAGGCTCAAGAATGACACTCGACTCTATTGTCCCTCTAAAAAAGACAACAATAAAACAAAAGAGGTTAGCTCCATGGTTTAACTCCCAAACCCACATATTAAAGCAAACTACGCAAAAACTTGAAAGGATATGCTGTTCTACCAAACTGGAAGAGTCCCGCCTGGCCTGGCATGATAGTCTTATAAAATATAGGAAGGCCCTCTGTAATGCCAGAGCAGTCTATTATTCATCTTTAATAGAGGAAAATAAAAACAACCCTAAGTTTCTTTTCAGCACTGTAGCCAGGCTAACAGAGTCATAGCTCCATTGATCCATGTATTACCATAGCTCTCAGTAGTGACGATTTTATGAGCTTCTTTAATGATAAAATTCTAACTATTAGAGACTAAATTCACCACCTCCTGCCCTCAACCGGTGCAAGGTTATCTTCAAAAACAGGAATCTTAGAAACAGCTGTGAACCTGAAATATATTTAGACTGTTTTTCTCCCATCAACCTTAATATACTAACTTCTACAATGTCTTCATCTAAACCATCAATCTGTCTCTTAGACCCCATCCCAACTAGGCTGCTTAATGAAGTTTTACCCTTAGTTAGCACCTCTTTACTAGATATAATCAATCTGTCTTTATTAACTGGCTATGTACCAGAGTATTTTAAAACAGCTGTAATTAAGCCTCTTCTTAAAAAGCCTACTATTGAGCCACTCTTGTTGTTTTAGCTAACTATAGATCCATATCTAACCTCCCCTTTCTCTCTAAGATCCTTGACAAAGCTGTCGACAACCAGTTGTGTGACCTTTTACATTATAATAGTTTATTTGAGAATTTTCAGTCAGGATTTAGGGTGCATCATAGCACAGAGACAGCACTGGGGAAAGTTACAAATGACCTTCTAATTGTATCAGACAAAAGACTTGTCTCTGTACTTGTCTTGTTAGATCTTAGTGCTGCATTTGATACCATTGACCATCATATCGTATTACAGAGACTGGAACATTTAATTGGCTTTAAAGGAACCACGCTAAGCTGGTTTAAGTCCTATTTATCAGATCGATTTCAGTTTGTGCACCTTAACGATATATCCTCCATATACTCAAAGGTAGTCATGGGGTTCAACAAGGTTCTTTGCTTGGACTAGTTCTATTCACCTTATATATGCTTCCTTTTGGCAATATCATTAGGAAACACTCCATAAACTTTCATTGTTATGCAGATGATAACCAATTGTACTTGTCAATGAAGCCCGATGAAACCAATCAGTTAACTAAACTTATAGCATGCCTTAAGGACATAAAGACCTGGATAACCTGTAATTGGCCCCCAACACCTCAGAAACACATTATCTAATGATATAGTCACTCTAGATGGCACTGCCCTGGCCTCCAACACCACTGAGTTCTCTATGTCCTTTAACTCCCACAAAAAAACGAACTTCAAGCACTGCCTTTTTTCAACTTAAGTAACATTCCAAAATCAGGCACATCCTTTCTCAAAAAGATGCAGAAAAATTAGTCCATGCTTTTGTTACTTCTAGGCTGCATCATTGCAACTTCTTATTATTAGGCTGTCCCAACAAATCTTTAAATAATCTCCAGCTGACCCAGAATACTGCAGCACTAGAACTGACAGGAACTAGGAAAAGAGATCATATTTCTCCTGTGTTAGCCTCTCTGCATTGGCTCCCTGTAAAATCCAGAAATCCTTCTCCTCACCTATAAAGCCCTTAATTGTCAGGCACCTTAAAGAGCTAATAGTACCCTATTACTCCAGTAGAACACTGCGCTCCCAGAACACGGGCTTACTTGTGGTTCTTAGACTCTCCAAAAGTAGAATGCAAGGCCGAGCCTTCAGTTATCAGGCTCCTCTACTGTTGGACCATCTTCCAGTTTAGGTCCGAGAGCCAGACCCCCTCTCCACATTTAAGAGTAGGCTTAAAACCTTCCTTTTTTACAAAAAGCTTATAGTTAGGGCTGGCTCAGACTTGGCTTGATCCACCCCATAGTTAAGTTGCTATAGGCCTAGACTGCCGGGAGACTTCCCATGATGCACTGAGCTCCTCTCTCCTCTTCTCCCTCTCCATCTGTACGGATCCATATCACATGTGTTCTTGTTACTAACTTGGCTCCTCTCTCCTGTAGTTTTGTGATTTCTCATCTCTCTCCTCTATCCTCCTGTTACTTTCTGCAGGTATTTCTGACCCTGGTGCTGCAGAATCTGAATCTGTGACTGCAAACCACCTACTGCCCCCGTGATCCTGCTCAACACCCACTGCTTCAATTGTTATGATTATCATTATTATTATTTTATTTAGTTTTATTAGTATTATTACTCACCCTATTATTAAAATTGTTAGTTTTGTTATTAGTGTCATCATTTTTATACATCTGTATGTGGTACCTGTACTGTGCTATGCTGTCTTTCGTCCCCACTCCTTTTGTCCCTAGAAGTAACAAAAGCATGGACTAGTTTTTCTGAATCTTTTTGAGACAGGGTGCACCACATTTTTATGTATCGTTATAAATAATGTCTATTTTCAGCTTTAACTGGTTAAGCACTGCTTGTCTTGCTGGTCCTGACAGAACACCACTGCTTTGTGGTCATTTTTTGTCTTCTTTTTGTTTTATCTCATTTTGGGCATTTAATGCCTTTCTCTGGGATATTTTGCAGGTGAAGACAAGAGGCCCCCTGACCCCTTGGGCCCCTGGGCCTGTGCCCAGTAGGCTTGTTCAATAATCTATCTATGGTCTGGGCAGGTGGAGAATGACGGGCTCTGCAAAGAGAGGAGATTACAGCCAGTAATGAGTTACAAACAATGTGCAGATTGAGTTAGTTTGAGGTTGCGACAATAACACCTTTTGTGACTTTGACCCTAGAGAGTGTGGTTCCCAACCCTTCCCCTACCAACAGTCAGTGTTGTTTTTCTTTTAACAATGACCATGATTTATCATGGAGTCAAAGATCCCATTTAAACTGACCTCATGAGTTTTGGGTAAATCAGATGGCTCGCCGATCCTAAAAAAAACTAAATGTAAATGCATCCAAGAAGCAATCGAGACAGATTGAAATGTGATTGTTCAGGCAGATGTCGAAAAAGGTGAAAAATGCATCCATCTCTCCAAGACACGTAATCCTTACTCCTCTCAAGTGTAACTATGTCAAGTGTAGTGTGTGGAAATAAATACTCATGGGGGCTTTCTCTGTGATAATGACAGCCAAGCTTAGACTGAAATTGCTTGAGTTAGTCGTCATTCTATCTGTTGCCTGGAAAAAGGAGAAGTAGCTCCAGCAGTTTCAAGACATAGGGTACAATCATATGTAAGTGCACCAAGCTGTTGTAACACTTATCTGATCCCTGATCAGTTTGACCACTAAATTATCCATGTGAGTGAAAGAGCAGTGTGAATGAGAACCTGTGAAAATTTGTGGCTTGCTCATAGTTAATAATTAGTTCATAGTTCGCAGTTCATAAAATTGTATTACACTTACTGATGTATGTTGTTCCAGCTGTTTCCAAAACTGGAAAATCAAAATTAAGAAAAATGAAAATAATTCCCCCAATTACAAGGAAAATGAGAAAAATGGGAATACATCATGTGGCGGATGCCTCTCAATCAGGTGTGGGATCATACATCCATTTTAGTTGTGGTTCAGCTGAACCTGTGTTCACTTTGACAGAGAAATCTGGTCCAGCTTAGTACTAGTCTTGTGCTAGGAGCACAGGCAGGGAGGACACGAGTGCAGACACACACAGGCAGGTTCAGTGAAGGAAGTTTAATAGTTAAACTGATGATTACCAGGTTTACAGATAGATGAATGGACAAACAGGCCGGTAGGCACGCAGGTAAAGACAACAGGTTACTACACAAAGGTAGCAGGCACATGGGAAAACACAGAGACAAAAGCAGACGATCTGACAGGGAGCTGGTGAAAATGGTGTTTTTATGTACTGGCTGGGATAATGAAACTGGGAACGGGTGTGTTAGTTGGCAGGAAAGCTCAGGTGATTCAGAAAATTAAACATGTGAGCAGGTGGACCTGGCAGTCAGGTGACAGGTGAAGCTGAGAACCAGACACAATAGAAGCTGGCAACTGGAGCATTGGCCAGGCTGCCTGACAATCTGGAACAGACTCAAGAACAGACTCGATGTCGGCTGGGACCCCCGACTGAGGAACAGACAGGACATCAGCTGGGACCTCCAACTGAGTAACAGACAGGTAATTGACGGGGATGGCTGATCCAGGGTCCGACTCGGGGTCTGGCTGGGCGTCGATCATGGCAGAGGCCAAATAATCTGCAATGGCAGGAATCTTCCTCATGCATGGCTTTGAAGTTACCTTGTAGATTGTCAGTGACAGGGCTGCATCTTTCCGCTCTATGCTGGTGATCTGGTGCCAAAAAGGCTTTTTGGCATTCGTAACAGTGGTAATTAATATTATTACGGATTATCCAACCCAAAGGAAGAATATGAACAGAAAATAATAAAAAGGACCAAGAATTGACTCCTGGGGAACACCACATGAGAGAGGGGCTGGGGATGAGGAATATTCTCCTATTACAACATAGAAAGATGTGTCAGATACGTACGTAGTGAAACCAGACAAGAACAATGTCCTTAAAACCAACACAGTATCCTGGACGATTTATAAAGATATCGTATCAGATACAGAGCTCGAATAAAGCAGAAAATTGAGCCAGCCCCAGAACCAGCGGTGAGCAGTAGATCATTTGTATCCTAAAGAGCTTTTTCTGTGCTGTGCTGAGCACAGAATCCTGATTGATATTGCTCAAAAATATTGCTGTTATTCATGTGGGAGATTAATTATAGAGGCGACAGACTTTTCTAAAATTTTAGATAAAAAAGGTAAGTTTGAAAGGAACAAAGCCAGTAGAGAAGAGGACTTGATAATAGACAGGACCTGTTGTCCAAGAGTCTGAAATACTTCTTTCAGAAATCTAGTGGGGATAAAGTCTAGTTCACATTTTAAGTGCGAATGGTGAATGGCCTTATGAAGGTTCTTACGAATGTAAACTAGAAATGGCAGAGACAATAAAAGACATAAGCAAAGGAAATCCAGACTGGGATTTCAGATACATGAGAGACTATGTGAGAGTGCGGCAGGAACTTGGTTCCCAGCATCAGGGACAGAGTGGCATGAATGTGGGAGTAGGTAAAAAAATGCTCTGATTTTGAAGTATCTGAGGAGCTACAAAAACTGTTTTGCTGCTTGTCATCTCCTTGTTGGAGACTGTTTTACACACAAGAGCTGCTGAGGTGACAAAAATTAAAGAGCGCCACCAAAATGATATCGTGGCAAAGCGAAGATGTATGGCTGGAAAAAAAGCAAAAAGGCAAACCCAGCTCAGATAGGCTGTTAGCAGTATTGAGTGTTGCTGATCTGCCTGTTCCAACTCAGTCAGTAAGCAGTGAAATGAGCAGTAATAAGGTTGATAAGAAAAAACATAGCTTCACTCTATCCTTAGCTGTCAGATGAGTCATGCATAGAGATGAAACAGGCAGATGATGACTTTCTCTTGCATGCTGCATCTGCTCTGATACAGAGACGGCAAGTTGCTGAGAGACATCGAGCCACTCAGGTTGAGGGAATTGCTCAGGGACAGAGATCTGCACAGGCTAACAGTGAAAAGATCTCTGGCTCAGATTCAGAAATAGATGCTCCCAAGGAGGAGGAGTCAGAGGACACAGACCCAGAGACACACATGCAGGGAGCAACGTCATCACATGCAGCTGCAGAACACACACACACAGACACAAATATACAGGGAGCATCATCAGCTCCTCTCAGCAAACAGAAAGTATTGCCAGTGAAGCACTTACAACAGCTCCTAAAATCACGGTTGGACACATGGCTGTTTGTAAACCTTGGACCCCATCTGAAGTTATGGACATGGTCAGGAAGCCGCCTAATCCAATTGGTAGCCCAGATGAATATTTCATGTTTTTTGTTCAGAGATTCATCACAACATGGGATTTCCATGCTAGAATAAAACGAGAGGGTAATGACCTCTTCACTATTCAAAATCTTCTACAAAATTTAAAGCTAGGTATTGCATCATCATACTGATGCTGATTGGGAGTCCAAGAATTGGAAAACAACAATAAACAAAATTATGGGTTTACATAGAAACCAGGTTCTCTCTCAAAAGGTGCTAAATTGATGGTTCAACATGCAAACACAGATAACATGCCTCAAAAGGGGGACAGACAGCTTTCCTACAAAAATACAACATTCCATGCATCAATTTTCTGCCGCTTATTTGAGTTGAGGTTGCGGTAGCAGCAGTTTAAGCCCGACAGCCCAGACCTCCCTCTCCCCAGCAAGATTTTCCAAGGCGTTCTGAGGCCAGATTAGACATATAATCTCTCCATCTTGTTCTGGGTCTACCCAGGGCTCTCCGTCCTAGCTGGACGTGCCCAAAAGACACCCAAAGGATGGCGCCCAGGAGGCATCTTAATCAGATGCCAGAACCACCTCAAATGGCTCCTTTCAATGCAAAGGGGCCGGGGCTCTACTCCAAGCTCCCTCTGGATGTTGCAGCTCCTTACCTTATCTCTAAGTCTGAGCCCAGCCACCCTGCGGAGGAAACTCATTTCAGCCGCTTCTATCCGCGATGTCATTCTTTCGGCCACTACCCACAGCTCACGACCATAAGTGAGGGTTGGAACGTAGATAAACTGGTAAATTAAAAGCTTTGACTTTCAGCTCAGCTCCCTTTTAACAACAGCCCATATTACTGCTATGCCACACCGATTCACCTGTCGGTCTCCCACTCCATCCTACCCTCACTTGTGAACAAAATCCCAAGATACTTTAACTCCTTCCTTTGGGGCAGAGACTCCATCCCAACCCGAAGGGAGCAATCCACCGTGTTCTGGCAAGGACAACAGACAGTGAAAAGGAAATTGTCATAACTGTGGCAAACCAACTACTAGTCACAGGAGTGTAGAGCCCCACTACATTTCAGGAAATTTGTTAACGCAAATAAAACCAAAATAAACAATGGTTACACCAACTATGGTAATAAGCCTGCCCTACCACCCCGACAACCTCCATAACCACTCGACGTGCAACAAATGACTCACACTCAGGCTTATCAGGCCTAGGGAAGCCATGGAGTGAATGGATCAGTTCAACACCCTAAACTATAAGCAGCAACAGATCAAAAGGTGCTTATTAGCAAGTGTGAACACCAACTTCAAATTTTGTTACTACTGTAGGTGTTGCAGGCATTCCTTTTGCAGAGCCAATATAAAAATCTACTTTAGCAGTAAGAAGTTCAGAGAGACAACATTCTTTCTTTAACTCTGAGAAAAGCCCAAACAATTTGATGGGTCGAGATTTTTTTTATGCAAATTGCATGCTGTCTTTCACTGTACCCCAGATGAATTGCTTCTAACCATTCATGATGACAGGGCCTTACAGGCTTTTCAGTTTCTACAATCTATCATTGACTGTTTGTACGGCTGGACATTAGCAGACTATGGTATGACATCTCCTTTCACTGTCTCAAACATTTAACATGTTGCTAAAACATCACCAGCATGTGCATCACTGATGTCTGCTATGAGGCCTGTCTTACATTGCACAGCTGCATTTAATCCTTCAGATGAATACAAACAATGGGCTGATGCATATTTGAACACACAATAGTGGCTGAAGTTTTGTTTGTGGGTCCACAGGGATGTGCTTTACCAGTTCAATTGTCTGATACACAGAGTAAATTGTTAAAGGTCAATGACTCATCTCCAAATGTTATTATTGCAGTGACACCTAATTGTGAACAAAAATATGTTAGAGAAATGCTGGCACAATGCCAATCGAGGAAAGAAGCTGTTGGAGACTCTCACAAACACACAAAGCTGATAACAAGCCTAAGTAATGACCTTTGAATTTAAGAAAACAACTTTTCTGCAATCAGACAATACCCCCTGCTTCCGAAAGCGATAGCTGGAATTGAGAGTGTGATTCAGTCTCTATTAAATCAAGGTGTGTTGTTGGAAATTACTAGTTCATGCAACACTACTATTTTGCCTATTCCAAAACCAAGCCGTCCAGATGAGTGGCATTTTGTTGAAGATTTGAAAGCCATTAACAACATTGTAGTGGCTTCAGCTCCTATTGTTCCAGATAGTAGTCAAATTCTAGTTTCATTGCCCTCTAACTCCAAGAACTACAGAGACATTGATTCGTGTTCAGATTTTTTCTCCATTCCTTTGCATCCAGATAACCAGGACTTGTTGATAGCTTTTCCATCAAAGGAAGCTTGTCATTCTGATTCCATCTTGCTCCTGCAAAGACTGGCTGAGTGTGGTCACAGAGATTCTTTGGCAAAGTTGCAGTTTTGTCTTCCCGAAGTAATATGGAATAGACAAATAAGAATAGACAGTGTCTCTTGTCACCACAGAGAGTGGTGAACAACATCCCTCCACCTGTCAAGGTCTAGACTGTGACTCCAGTTTTTTTTCTTTTGTTTTTCTAGTGTTTCCCTTTTCCCTATGTTTCCTGTCTTCCTGTTAATCTCTGTGTTTGTATGCTAGTCTGCATCTGGGGCGTGGTGCTCCCCCCCCCCCCTCTCTCTTTCCCTCTCCCAGCTACCTGTTGCCAATCAGCCAGCACACCTGCAGTTCATCAGCTCATCAAGCCAGCAGTATGTATTCCCCTTTCAACCACTCTCTGCCAAACCGTTGTTTTCACCAATCTGGTAGATTACTCAGGCCACTTAGAATTTACATTCTGAGTTTTGCTCCAGGGTTTTTTTTCCTTGTGCTGACCTTTTGTCACCTCATGCTGAGGATCACTACGAGTCTGCTTGCCTGCTCGCCAATCTAACTGCCACACCCCAGACCACCTGCTTGCCTTGCCAGCCTCCAGCCCTCGAAACCCCTCCTGCCTGCATGCTCATCAACTCATTCCGCTTCCCTAGACTGCCGCATTCCCTGCTCCCTCTCTGCCTGCCTCCCACTTCCCTCTGCCCATTGCCCAAAACCCCCCACTCATCCCTCTTCATCTAACTGCTGAGCCAAGAAAAAAAAATCACTCTTGTTAATTAGAACTCTGGGTTTGTGCCCTGTGTTTGGGTTCCTCTGCTGATTGTGACACCATGTAAGACTATGAAAGAGATGCTTTCATTTCTGGGAATGTAAAATTACCGCAGACGAAGGATTTATTATTATTCTGCTATGGACTATTTTGAGAGTAGCCATACTGCAGTCTACTCCTCCCACTGTGCAATGGGCAGAGGAGATATACAGTACAAAGCCTTTCATGATCTGAAGCATGCACTGACCACAGCTCTAGCCTTGGGTCTGCTGGATTATTGTCAGCGATGTTATTTGCATGTAAATCAGAAGGATGGCTATGCCACTGGCATCTGGGTACAGAAACATGGGTCCACATTACTGTTGCATACTTCTCACTGCCATGTACCTGATATGGCAGGCTGCCTTAGATCTGTAGCCGCTGTTGCTAGCATGACTGAAAAATTTTACTAATTTTTCATGTTCCCCATTCTGTATTGCATATCTTGAACAGCTCTGTAACTCTGCTGCAGCAGCACGTTGCTCAGGCTATGTGGCAATCATTCTCTCCAGTCCCCACATTTCTTCAAAGCACTCACTTCCTTTAAACCCAGCCCATCATCTTCCATTGAGTGATTAAGGAATTGAGCGTGATTGTATTGCTACAATTGAGGAGCGGTGAATGACTGGGAAGTGTTAGAAGCACAAGTGTTACGGTAAGTGTAATAGCACTTTAGCTCAAGCAGCAGAATTGTAAGCTCTTACAAGAGCTTGCATTTTAGCTAAAGGCAATGTTGCAACTATTTACACTGATTCCAGATTTTGGTGTTGCTCATGACTTTGGTAAGTTTTGGAAGGTGAGAGGATTTCTCACATCCTCTGTAAATCAAATCCAGCATCATTCTTTGGTTGTTAACTTGTTACAGGCCATTTTGCTCCCATTTCAACTTGCTATTATCAAATATGCTGCTAATACTACAGGATCTGTTCATGTGACATGTGGCAATGCGCTGGCTGACAAGCTGCCATTTCCTCCTCCTCCATGGTACGACTTTGCAACCCACAAACACATTTGTGCTCCTTCCATTAATGATGTTGTGGAAATGCAACATGCAAACATTTGGTTGCATAAAGGTTGTACACATGATCTGGAGTCTGGCTTGTAGTTGGCCTGTTTGTCCTTGTTCTCTCCTCTATGTGGTTGCACATGTTGCATATAGTCCCACACATGTAGGAAAAGTGGGATAAATTAGATAATTTGGTCAAAATAGTTTGCACCTCACACACTAGTGAACAGATGCATGACATGCCAACAAACCAGGAGAAAAGACAGCTCAGTGAAACATGAGCATTTGGAACCACCATCGGTTGGCCCAGCTTTAGTGGCAAAGATAATTCAGTGATAGCATTTCAGTAGCAGTTGCCTGTTCTTTAACATCCACAGAGCTCAAGCCAGGTTGAGAGGATGAACTCTATGATAAAAGAGTAGTTGACCAAAACAATGACGACAACAGCACTAAAATGGCCTGATGCATTGCCTGTTGTGCTGTATTCCATTCGAAGTGCACCCAATGCAACTACAGGACTAAGTCCTCACAAAGTATGGATGGGGAGGCCTGTCCAAAGGGCATGCCCACCTTTGACACCCCACAAAACTACCCTTCTATGGACTAAAGAATATATGACAGACTATGTTAAAGGACTAACAGAGAGTTTAACAAAGGTGTCAAACAAACTCCCAAAACCATCAAAGGATTTTGGTCTATTCATCCATTTCAAGTGGGTGGTTTTGTACTAATCAAATCTCTGGAGAATATGTCTCTGTCTCCTAGGTGGAAAGGACCATTCCAGGTTCTGCTGACAACCAGAACAGCCCTTAATGTTGAAGGCGGAGCGAGGGGATCCATGCCTCCAGGGGCAGGCCAGCAACTCCCCCAGCTCCCTCCTGCTGAGTGGACTCAGTTAAGGAACCAGGCAAGGCAGATCCAGACGAATGCACGTGCTCTCGAACTTTCAACGCTGACATGCTTACAGATGTGGCACTACATATGGAGCTGCACTCCCTGCAGTACATCCACAAGGAATTGAATAAACTGAATGAACTGCTGAAGAAAATGACTGAATAAATGGACATTGATGTGGTAAGAAAATATGGGAAGGACAATTCAAAGAGACTGAAATGACCTTTCTGATCTCATTCTAACAAAAAGAGTTGTGGACGCTATTGTTTTTGAATGTCCCATTGATAGATGTAAGATAGACGACTGTTTTCTTGTCTATCCAAAGTAAAATGCTAATGGTCAATGGCAGTGGACTGTACTTTCCCCAGAGTCTCTTAGATTTGTACCACTTTCACAGAAGGTAATGAGAGTTCAGTACAGCCATGACAATCAAGTGACTAAAACCCCAGAAGTATGGTGTTGACTAAACAACAATTGCGCATGTGGCCTGGTTGTAAAATTTGGAATGTTAGATATCCCCGAGATCTGAGTGAGGTAAAAAGTTTCGAGTAACGTTTTCATCATCTCATCCTTCTCACCTAGAAACACGCTAGCAGCTAAAACCAATGTAATGTCTGTAAGGTTCAATGATTTCTGGACCCAAATGCAGATACAAATGTAGGCAGCCTGGATGAGGGAGGTGACTATTTAATTGACAGGAATATATAATGAACTTACAGTAATACAAGTGAACAAGATGTCAGACAGGAATCTAGGAATATGGGTGGCAGGATGTTTAAACACAAGGAAAACTATGGAACAAAACTGACAATCCAATGTAGGAAGAAACACGAGGGAGCGAACACAGATGAACTGACAAGGAGTGAAGGGAATACAGAGACTTAAATACATAAGTGAGGGGAAAACACTAGGACACAGGTGAAACTAAAAAGGGCGGGGCAAGCAATCATAAAAGGCAAGAAAACACAAAGACAGGAAGCAACACAAACAGCAGAAACATAAGGAAGTTAATTTCAAAATCAAACAGTAAATACAGAGTCCAGGCAAAGAGTCACTGAAAGGGGCAGATGATGACAATGTCAAACAGTGCTCAAAGACCTGACCTACCCAGATCAAATGCAGCCATCAACCTAATGATTGATTATGCGCGAGTGAAATCTCAGGAATTCTTGGATAGGTCAAAATATGCCAAGTTTGATGCATTCTCCAATGTTTAATCCAATTACCCTCACTAAGGCTGAGTTCAGATTGTCTAACTGGAATGATCTAGCTTTTAGAATGGAAGAGGGAGCTGTTGACTGCTTCATCCCAATTTACCGAATGAATTCTATCAAGTCCTCGTGTTATGCAAGTATTGCTAAATATGTTGCCAAAACCATCAATGAAAAATACCTCCCGACTGGACAGAATTTCAAAAACCTCTTATGTATTACTCCTGCAGATTGATGTTAAAATAGAATTTCAGTACAGAATACAGGTAAGTTAGGTCCAAACCAATTGCTCCAATCCTCCAGGAGACAAGATATGTGAACCTCAATCCTACACCCCTACTGTACTAGCTGAAGCTATGGTTTATACACAACCGTGGTTTTGTGCTATGTCCTTAGGATCTATTAAAGTGACAGTACAACGATTGTTCTGTGCCCTTAGAAAGTAAACCAACACCTTTACGAGATTTTCTACCCCTGTTATCAGTGCAAGAATTACATGATGTTTCATTGTATTGCCGAGGAGTAGGGAAAGGACAGGGCAGAGACCTAGACAAAGTAATCCTCCCTACCTGAGAGAGTGTATCTTGTCTGCGGTGATAAAGCTTATAGTTGCTTGCCTTATAATGGATCACATGGTATGTACTATTTAGCATATCTACTTCCCTTGATCAGGAAGGTAGAGGCCGCAGAAATGGCCACATTATATCTTCCATTGCATCGACAATGGAGGGAAATTTCAACTGTAAATCAAGTAGCCAGTATCTTTTTAGCATGGTATGGTATGTATGTCACCCAACAGGAACTCCAATCCTTATCTAAGGTTGTAGAGAAACACCTTAATGTTTCAAATAGAGCTGCATTAGCTTAGCATAAGGAGTTACTGGAAGTAAGGCTGTAGCTGTACATAACCGTATGGCACTTGACCTCCTGTTACCATCTTAGGGAGGAACATGTAAAGTCATTGGTACTGAATGTTGTTCCTAAATCTCAGACACAACAGCAGAAGTTATGGATATTGTTCATGACAGTGCAACAGGTATCAAGGAGCTACATACCACTCATGGATTTAGCTGCGGAGACCTCTCAAACATATTTGGGTTTTGGGGATCCAGCTGGTTAAACTCTTGATTACTCTTACAATAACAGTGTTCCTGGTGATTTTACTGTGTTTCTGCTTGATAACTAGTTGCAAGCTGCTTATATGCCAGGCAAAGAATGGAGATTCAATCACCACTACAAATGGTAAGAGAAAAATGTTCAGATTGGGCATTTCATGGTGTGAGAAATCTTGAAGAATGGATTCCACCAAGATCTAGCTCTGATGAAATGATAAATAGAGGAGTATGTCTGAAAACATGATTTGATGATAGACAGATAGGGATTCAACCAGTATGTTTTTACACGAGTGCTAAGACGTATATGTAGTATATGTAGTAGTATCTATTAGTAGCATATTTTGTGAAAAAAAAAGAACTTATTAGTATTTTATGTATCTCTCCACTTGATCACTGCTTGTTAATTGAGTTAATTGTGTTCTTTCAGTTTCACCAGGAAAGTTAGGTGTTCTTAGGTAAACAATATTTATTTTAAATCTTACCTAATTGATGATGTAATTGATGACTTTGTTACATAATTTTGAAGAAATCTTAGTATTTGTGTAATCCTTTTTGACTGGTTATCATCCCAGCCCATGTTAAGCATTGTTTGAATGATCAATGACCCTAGGCATTTGGCTTAAATTGGGTCAGCTCCCACATGAAGGAGACAGTATAACTCTCCCAATGGTAGGTCATTTGCTAGTAACCTCTGGCCTCGAAGACTGGAACAACAGGCACCACAGTGCTTAGTAGCAAAGTAAGAAATACACCACAAGAGCAACCTCTATGAGTGGTTTAAAAACCCACTGGTTTGCTCCAACCCAAGAATCAAAGTGGTATTAATTATGTGGCCTGAATAATTACGTATTGTTTTAGTTTATTTTGATTAGACTGATTCGGTATTGAATATTATTTTGACTTAGTTTGGTTTGGTTGATTGCATTTTGATTTTTGTTTAATTTTATTTGCATCTTCTTCTTAACACATTTCTCACTTGGTACATATTTATGTGTACAAGATACTTGAATTGTCATTTTATTTTAATTTATTTGGATTTGACTTTGACTTTATTTCTTTGGAATTTACTTCTTATCTGTTATCTTTATTGTAATGCTGGTATGTTTTGAAATTAATCAGTATAAAGCAGAAGAATTAAGTGGCAGGTCGCTTTGTCTTTTACTCCTATCCTAAACCGACATCGGATGGAGAGGTTTGACCTGCGACTACCCCTATGATGCATAAGCACATGATTTGATAAAACCTTTACATCTCTAGTAAGATGTGTTTGGATTTAGGAGTGCCAAGTTTATGCACCATGCACCAATCCTAAATTACTTACTTGATGCATTATTTAACTTTTTTTAAAATTATTGATCAATTGTATAATCTTGTTTCTTCATTTACATAACGATTGAGAAAGATATTGTGATTGATTGGTTATCCTGACCATGGATTAGTTAGTGCTGATCTCACATTCAAAAAGGGGGGGGGGATCTGTGAAGGAATTTTTCCTTCTTTAGGTCTTTAGTTACTATTAGGCTTATAAGACAAGGTAGTAAGCCCCTAAAATAATAGTTCACTGTCCGTCTCAAGGATAGTTGTGAAAACACTGAAAGGGTCAAACTACCCCTATCCCCAGTGGCAGTTGCCATAGCAACCAAGACAATAATGATATTATGGACTGAGAATCCAGTCTAAGGGGGGTCCAATCATACACAGGAACCCTTCAGCTCAGAGACTGTCTTCCTTGAAATTCCTTATACAACCTGAATTAGGTGAACATTGTTTTGGAGTTGGCACCCTATAGAATATTCACACATGAAGACTGTCCTTAAATACACCCTGCAACAAGGACAGCTTTCAGATTTGGGGTAACATTACTCTAGTTAACTTGTTCACACTATATTGCTCATCACTTTTGCCCTTGATGCATCGGGCTTGCAATTAGTGCTTCTGCTTAAGACATCTGTGGTCTACTGAGAACTCTTTCCTTCAGCTCATAAGATTTTCCATGACATTAGGTCTGCTGGGTCCATTGTAGTCAAAATCGTACTCTTATCACTTGAGGTAGGAGAAACAGGCGGGGAAGACCCAAGCACAGACACCTACACAGGCAGGTTCAGTGAACAAAATAGATAAACTGATGAGAGCCAGACTAACAAACAGATGGACAGACAAATAGGCAGGCCGGCAGGTAAGCAGGCAGACACAGACAACACGCAACAACACACAGGCGGCAGGCACATTGGAAAACACACAGAGACAGCAGTTGATCTAACAAGGAACTGGTGAAAATGGCTGGTTTAAGTACTGGCTGGGATAATGAGGCCACTGGGAACAGGTGTGTGAGTGGGCAGGTGAATCTGGCAGTCAGGTGACTGAGATAGGACATCTGCTGGGTGGATGGCGAGTGGCAAGAGATGGAGGACAAAATAAACAGGGCTGAGACAGGAATTTAACAGTGGGGAAAAGACAAAAGACAAATTGTGACAAGTGCGCAGTTATGCTTTAAAATCTTAAATGCTAGCTTAATATGTTCTGAACAATAGCTCAGTTTGCCAAATGCTAAGCAGCAACCCCAGTATTGTCAGAAAACATCTACACAAAGTTCAGGTTTATTGTCATCCTGTTTGCTTCAATTATCCCTGAAATTGAATTAATTGGACATAGTTTATAAAGGCACACACGTGTATATAAAAGGTCCTACAATTCACATCACATGTCAGGACAAAAACCAAGCCATTACCTCAACATTGAGCATAGAATAGACATAGAAACACTACATAGTTTTACGGGTAAGATTGAACAGTGTTTGGACACAACCATAGCATTTGTGCACCTTTCCTTGTGGATAATCCAGTCCACTGCCATAAGTACCACCAGACAGTGATGATTCCCTGTCGTCTCAGTAGTGAGTTAGCCCATTCTCAGTAGTGAGTTAGCCCATTTGGATACTGGCTGTATCCATAAAGTTGCAATGTAGCTATGTTTCAATGAAAACAAAGATGCAGCAGTTATTAATTTAATTTCATGCAGAATAGTTCACCATACTCACTCTGTAATCCTGATGTAAAATGAGCTAGCTTGACTGCTATAGTTGCTACAATTCAGCTCTTTTCATTGTTCGTCTGAGTTGAGACTTCAACCCAGAAGAGTGGAACTTTGGTCAGACTTCCATATTACCTGAAAGAGGATCTATTAAGTATCTGTATTCTGTATCTGTATTAGTGAAGTATGTTATACTTATTTATGTTTGTTAAAATTCTTTCGCTTGGCCTTAACAAGGTGAAGCTAAGAACTCTTGCCTGTGACTGTGATAATTTTGTGTTTTTGTACAGCTGATCACACAGGCCAGGGGTTGTCACTGACACTGAGACAACTGCAGAATTAAAAAACATGGTAATATTCACTCAGCTCATCCTCTCCCATCTCATTAGTTTGCTCTTCTACATAGGTTCATTTCAGCTCCTTAGGCTGAACCATCTGCTACCTTGTCAACAGGGAGGTCAAATGTCAGCTAATCAACAGCTTCCCTGCAACAAGCAGACATTAGTATTTTGCCAAGGAAACTTCAGCAGTGTTTGTCACTGTCATTATCACTCAAAGGCCAACTGTTAATGGATGATCTCCCTGCGGCTACACAACAGAAAAGACATTTTCTGTTTCTACTGCAGCTGAATGTTTTCAGCCATCATCACCTCATGGTTCAACAGCATCCTCAGCTCCCAGCTCCATCAGGAAAACAGCAGTCAGTCCTCTCCTCTATAAATAATGAGGAAATGAAGGCAGCCCTGAAAGCAGAGAAGCCCCCTGTGAGGAGCAAAAAAGCTGGTGCAAATTCACCCTCAGTTCAATTAATTTAAGAAATGTGAATAACTGGAGAATAAGTACAAGTGATCCTGTAGCTTAATAGGATTGAGCCTTTTAACAGTGACATGATTCTGGGTCTGGTTTCTTAATATTTCAACAAAATACCTGAAAAACTTGTTGTGGGACTTGTTTATGGAAGAATTTTATTTTATTTTTCCTTCAAATGAGAAGAGAAAAGCATGCAGATGCATAATTTAAAGGATAAAACCGGTGGTTTTTCATGTTTTAGGCTGTTGACTTCCTTGTATTTCTGAATGCATGTCCTTGTACAGAGAAGTGACCTGGGGTGTACCTGCCTTTTTTGCTTCTCCCATTGCATGCTGATATAGGCTCAAGTGTCTGCGACCAGAATAAGTGGTTTAAGAAGATGGTTAGATGGAATTTATATTTTGGTCACACATAACAGTAATACATGCAGTTAAAAAATGATGCTGGCGCTGACCTCATCTGCAAATGGATTGCATATCCTGTAGCTGGTTCGCAATAAAAGCCATCCTATGTTTGGCCAGTTGAATGCTTTTAATGTGAAGTAACAGCAGTACAGAAATTCAATACAGCTCTGATATGACTGCAGAGAGAGATCAGCAAACAGCAAATAGTAACATATCCTTTCTAATACAGTAAAAGAAGATGCAATTGCAAAACATTATGTTTGACTCGCATGCATGCAATTATGGATGTGCATCCCTAGTGTATGTGTAGGCTGTTTTATTTTTAGTGTGAGGAAGCCAGACTCCACCAGTCATGATGAAAATTGTGAAAAGGGGTAATAAATGAATGTAAATATGTTTTAAAACACTTGAATGCATCAACCAGGAATAATTCTAAGGACTAAAACAAAAACTGGCTGACTGAATGACAGGAAAACATCTGGCAGTTATGTCAAGTACACATTATTTGTAGTTAGTTAATAGTCTAAGCTATGCAAAACCAGTCTAACCGAATTGTCTGTGTTGTTGAATATAAACTGATCATTATTATTTATATTATATTATTTATATTATTTTATATGCAAAATTTTTTTTTATTTTTTTTTATTTTTTTGAGAATTCTGGAAATACGTTCAGAATGAAAATCATATGCTTAGTTTCATGTCTTGAATGTAAAGGTACAACATTAAAGGCACAAATTAGGGTAGAGTGAAAACACTAAAGAATAATTCTGGTTTATTTCAATTTGGTTTATTTCCCATAAATGTGCCTATGGTGACTCTATGTGTTGTGCTAACTTTGTATTTGCCACCTCCATTGTAGAGATTCTGGGAAAAGACGACTCGTGCAAAACAGCGTACATCAAGTCTTGCCTTGATATATGCTAAAATGCCTATTATCCATAACTGTTATTATGCTGCATAGGGATCTCCATTTAGGTCAACTTGCACATTGTTTACATGTCAGGCTGTGGATAGCTTTCCATTTCATGTGTGTTTGTAATCGAGAAGTAGTAGCAAGCGAGTGCCTGCAAGTTTCTGACAGAAAAAAAATCACATTAACTAAAGCTACAGCTGGAAGATAGATACACCAGCTGTGGCTAGTTGTTCTGCAAGCTGACCAAAACACTAATCTGAAATGTCATATTACCCGGGGCTAATAATCCAACACAATTTTACTTTTTTCTCAGCTACCATTGTAATTTTGTATCATCATGGATCCAGGAATATAATAAAATGTTAATGTTTATTGCTAGTGGGAAACACATATTATAATCCGTCACGTGGCATTTTTATGTGTTGTAATCACTTTTCCTTTCACCTATGGAGACCTGACTGTTTGGTCCAGCTAGCCTTCCTTTTTTCTTTAGCTGATTTTAGGGAGATGACACAAAGTCTCCAGGATGACAATTTTATAAGCACTGCAAATTAATTTCTTGTAGTTACACAGCTGGAATCACTCTTCTTTGCAGACCCATCTATTTTCAATGTCTGGAATAAACAGGTCCCACTCTCTGCAGCAAAAGTTTTCCTTCTCAGTGGGCTGTGGAGAGCAGTGAACACCACCAGTTTC
The DNA here is from genome assembly GCF_016859285.1 of Xiphias gladius. Taxonomy (NCBI): domain Eukaryota; kingdom Metazoa; phylum Chordata; class Actinopteri; order Istiophoriformes; family Xiphiidae; genus Xiphias; species Xiphias gladius. The sequence continues at coordinate 4,553,342 of NC_053402.1, forward strand.
CTGACACACGCTTTATTTCTGGACAATCCTGTTGCTTTTCTATCTCTGCCTCCATTTTTTGTGACTCATTTTCCATTTGATCCTACTCTTCTGATTTTACTCTGGTTTAATAAATATTGTTGCCCATCAAAGCAAAATGACACGCAGTAGCTTTTTGACTTTCCTTGGACAACAGTATAACAGTAGTGAAAGCTGGCTCACAATAAACCTGTGGGTGAATATGCAGGATGAGGTCAGATGGCAAGTTGACCGAGATGGAAATCCCTATGTAGTTAGTAATAATGGCCATTCCAGGTGGCTGCTTTCTGTATTTACTTTCAGTCAGACTCAGAGACAAGTGTTTGAAATGATTCATGTAAAAATCACATTTATTTCAAAAGCTGTAGGAAGCTTGTGCTGCTCGCCCCGATATACTTTTTGTGTAAATCCACGTTTCTCTGAATCTCTATAAGGGAGAAGGTCAGTGCAAAGTTAGTACAACTCATAGAACCACAATAGCTACATTTGTGGTAAATATAGCAGGTTGAAATAAATTGGACTTATTCTTTAATTGGTGTTCCGTGGGAGAAATACATGTCCTTCGACAGACAATTAACATAAATTTTTTTAAAAACAGTAACCATGATCAATGTCTTTATATTCTATATATTCCCTTTACCCTCACCACACGCCTCTCCCTATCACTGAAATTTTACACCTGAGATCAGTTTTTCATGAACAAATAACCTGCCACTCAACAGCTTTGGGAGTTTTCTGTCAAAGTACAGAAAGGATTTATTTGTTTGGTGACACCAAAACATATATAATTTTTTTGCTCTAATCAGTTTCTATTATTATTATTATTATTATTATCATTATTGTGGTTGGTGTTGTGGCTAAAGGTACTGCATACATTTTTTAAAAAAAATCATTGGAGACACCTTCTAAAAATACTGTTCAGCAATCACTCCCAAATAAAGACAGATGATACATTATAGAGTAAATAGATGTGCGTGAAAATAAACTATTTCACACAACTCTATTTAGTTCACATATCAACTTGAGTTACAAGTAACTTCATGCATAGATCATGTTTTCCACATCCTTGTACAACCATCTTTCAAACAAATCCAGGTAACTTTTACGAGTAAATTTTGAAATGTGAAGTCATCATTAATAACATGATCATCTCAAAGTCTTCCAAATTCCAAGTTAATGGCTTCTTCGTATGCTGCGTCTCAGTCGCTTCTACAAATATATAATTATATAAAGAAAGAAAGTAACCAAACCACTGAAAATACAAGTTTGGGAAGAGTAAAATGAAAATAAATGGGATTATGGGGTTTAAAATGTATAAAATAAGTAGAGTGAGGTGAAAAATGGAAAGAAATAAAAGAAAGACAAAAACTGCAAATTTAAAGAATGAAAGAAAGAAAAGAAAGAAACAAAGAGGAAGCAAAAAAAATGGAGGGATATTTCCTCACCATGGACACACAAAAACAGACACGCACACACATGCAAAAACACATAAAACTTACAGTACTTGCTCAGCCAGTAGTAATCACTGCCAATCAGGCTGAGAGCAGCTAATTAATGATGAGATTGTTTCTAGAAGAATCTAAAAAGGGAGAAGATTCTAGAAACAATGAGGGAACAATGAGGGACTACACTCACCTCTCCCTCCACACACACACACACACACACACACACACACACACACACACACACACACACACACACACACACATACACACACACACACACACACTTAGCATAAGCTCAGCATAACACTGGTCCTTGGCTGGATGTTGTATTAATACGAGAGGGAAAAGTGCTTTTCTGCCTCTTACAAAAGTTTTTCTCACACTTACCTATAACAAAAGTTAAAAAAAAAAAAAAAAAAATGTTCCTTTGCTGTACACACCCACAAATGCATTACAAAACTACATGAGTTCTTGGACATCATGTTCCTGTGGCTGCTACAAATGCTACAAATCTCTACATCAGTGTCAGTAACAAATGAGGTAAAGTGACTTTTATTGCAGAGGCTGACATCTGATGAGAGTCCTACAGCTCCTGCACTTCTAGTTTAACAGAAGGATGAATACACTGTGTCTATCGAACTCTTATATCATCTGGTATCTGTCATTTTAGAGGCCGCAGTTTTATGGGGTGTGGTGTGTGACAGTTTGGTCAATCTGAATTCAGGAAATCTGTTAAGATAGTAACCCAACCAGTGATTTTATCCCCTTTCAGACATGCATCTTGTTATATAAATTTATGTTAGCTCCTTGTCTCAATAACTGCCCATGTCACTATAATAGCAATCTTACTGAGTCAGACCTGTAACACAGATCTGTAACACTTCAAAATATGTTACTTAAATATCATTTTTAATGCACAAATAAAATCAGTTTACTACAACTAAAGGACAGGAAACACTGTAAATGAGTTAACTTTAGTAAGTAAGTAAGTACATTGTTGTTATTCCTATGTTATATTATAAGACACATATCTTTTTTGTGCTTTTTTTCCTCATAGTGCAAAACCAAAAGAAAAACTTAAAAAAAAAATAAACATTTAAAATAATAATCATCAGACCATCACGTCATGTCAAATTCTCATACTATGAATATCCAGCAAAACATCTAACATATAGCATGTGAGCACAATATAAACTAAAATATATTTTCAAAAACTAGATTTTGACACAGTAACACTCTACAAGAGAGGTCCACAAGAAATATTTCACAACAAGCCTTAGTTGAAATGGCACATTTTCCCTAATAAATTTACAATAGACCAAATTACCATAATCAACTGACATACATTGACCCTGGAGCTTTTCGGAGCCCCTGGGGGTCCTGAGTCCCCAAAGTGACTTGGTCAACCACTTCAGGCTTTCAAAATATGACATGGATTATCATTAAATTTGTTACATCCATTCATGTTTCCCACTAGTTGAATTATAATAACTTTGGTGATCCCCAACCTTTTCTTCTAGTGCCATCATCAGGTTGAACTTTGTGCTTATTCAGTGAAAATGGTGAACACTGAAGCCCCATTCAGACTGGATTTATTTCCAGTAGGTGGGGTGATTTTAACATTACCTGTGTTGATCAGTCATTTTAATCCTATCTGGAGCGTTTTTATGGGTAATTTTTTACCCCCCTCAGTAATAATTACTGCTCAAATTACATCACATTTTTCTGTGAACTGATAGCTCCTCCTTCTAGTTAAATCCCATCCAGAGTGATCTCCTTTTATTTTTATGTGGATCTTTGAGTTTTTTCTGCAGTAAGAGCTACTCTTCTACTTCTTTTCTTTTTTTTATTTGCTCACTGTGACATTTTCTATGATTTCTAAGCAGATTCTTGGAGGCTTAATCTGGATAGACATTAGAGATAATAATTTCCTCAGGAAGTATTAGCCACATTGAATGATACCATTATGAGTTTCATGTTTGTGGGTTCAGTTACGACTGTCAGAAGGAGCACAAATTTTGACTCAGATTCACCTCACTCAATATCTTTGCCTCAAATTCAACTCTACTCCTTTGTCTTTCTCTTTTAGCTTTGTCTTGCTGAATGTCCATATCCGTTATGGACCATATCCTGTCATTTCGCAATGGTAATATATGATCTGGACCAATGAGAGAGCAGCACAGTGAAAATTTTATTCTCCATCTCCCCCTGTAATGTTCATTCCATCCAAATATGACTTTAGATGCAAGCATCCTCATGCCACTCTGCTAGCGTGTCTAACAGAAACTGCTGACATGCATCAGAAGGAGGACACTGTTCCTGAGTAACAGAGGGGGAAACTTTAGAAGTTTCCTAAGGACCTGGGTGGGTTTTACTAAATGATGCACTGCATTCATGGTTTTTGCATTAATTTGAATGGCCAGGATAATTTATATCAAATAATTTATATCAAAACAGTTATGAAAACATTCATTTACACTGATTTCATTACATGTTACACAACAGAAAGCAAACCTGAACACCAACTTACTGTTTATTAAAGCAGCCACATCAACTACACAGGTGAGAACACTGAATCCTGGCATGAAAACTGCCAGAAGAAGGGGTGAAATGGGGCCATGACCAGGTTATCATAATTCATGAAATTGCAATAAAAATACAGTCATTTTAATATAGGAGACAAGCTTATGATCTCATCAGATCTGCTGATGTTTATTCATCTTGTATTGGACCCACTCATACGGCTGTCACAGGCTCATCTCTGGTTGTCACTGTTATCACAGATTCGATCTGCAGTGTAGTTCAAACACTTAACTGATAAACCAGAGATTTTCACTGAAGTACATGATATAATTATGAAATAGATTTTTTTTAAATTAAGTTTCTTGTTACCATTTTTGTTTTTCTCTACTTTTTTAAAAATTAATGCCCCTCCTCTCTTACTTACCCACAGGTGCACGGGCCTTTTATTTGGCTCGCTCTCTGTCTTCAGGCTGCATTGAATTTGACTCTTTCTGCAGAGGTCTGCCAGACAAGATAATCAGTGCCTGTACTCTTTCGGATATTTTGATTCAGTGACAAATCATCAGTCACTGCTAATTTTTAGAATGCGTGAAGTGGAGGTGCTGCAGCCCCCTGAGCACCTGCACTTCCCACATTTATGTTTGTTTACAAAAATTTCTACCAATGTGGATTTCTTAATTTTATATTGATATGCTGTATTAAGGTTTAAAGCTATATATGTACAGTATGTGGTATCTTTAAAGACCAATGAAAAGAAAAATCATTTTTTTTAATAATCCTGTATCTCTGTGTTAGTTTTCTGAGAATTTATTTATCAAAACTTTTAGTATTATAATCTCATGTTTACTCAGGCTCATAAAATGCAGACCTTTATAAAATTAAAAGGTAATTGATTAATCATGAAAACAGACCGAAAAACAGACCGAAAAAAAATAATTTACTCCTGCTTTACTGGAATAAATCAATGAACTGTTCTATAGTGAATCAGTGAACTGCACTGCTTGTTCTGCCACCTCAGCTGTGGGACCTCAGTCTGGAAGTATGTATTTGTAGAATTGCCTCCCTGATAATAGTGATCTCACATGTCACGACTTAAACTCACTGTGTTCTCACTTCCTATTATTATTATTATTATTATTATTATTATTATTATTATTATTATTATTATTATCTGTTTTTTGCATAAACATTTTTTTGTCTCATGCTCTTGTGAATCAGAAGTCAGTCATGCCTGCACACTGTGTGGTTGTGTAATAGCTCATGGTTCCACATTTTTCTGCTTGCACAACTGGAAATGTGATGGCGCAGCCTCGTCTCTGCTCCGCTACAAGAACATTAAATTAATAGCAGATTGTCACGGAGTCTTCGCACGTCATTCATATCACTTGACAATAATAGCAGCAGCGTTTCTGTTCCACTCCAATCCGCTAAGTAACCGCGGAGCGGAGACTGAGTGCTGCTGCCGCCAGAGATGCTTTATTTTTGAGAAGAAGGCTCACTCGGGGAGGAAATGCATGCTGTGGAGCTTAGGTTAGATGGTATAAGAACTAACAAAATCAGGCCAGTTGTAGATAAACCATAAACTCACTTTTATCAACCACAAAAACTGATATTACAGTAAAAAATCTGGAGATAAAAAGGTAGGCTATTATAATTCACTGTTTCCAAAGGTATTAATGGGGGATTACGAATTATTTATTTATGCAAATTCATTATATGTCAGGATAAACCCCCTTAAGATACATTTACCAATATCATAAGATATTTTACAGCTACGGCGAACTCATCATTTGAAAGTTATAATATAGTACTTCACCATGTTTTTTTTTTAATTTTTTTAAATTAACAACAGTTGGGTTCACACATAACTGTCTCATACAGCATTTATATGGCATTATTCCACCAGATAATAATCGATTTTTTAACTGTTCAATTTTTTTACCTTTGGGATTAATGTATTTTTGGATCGCTTTAATTTAAAGACGTGTGTAGTTCAGTAAAAACATTACATTTTTAATCAGGAAACAAATGATCAGATGGAACATGATAGGCAGACACATGAGTAAAAAGAACAACAAAAAGACTTTTAAAAGTGAACTGAGGGCTATGAATGTCAATACCATATTTTATGGAAATCAAATTGTTAACCTGTGTTCCTCCAGACCAAAATGTTGGAGGAAATTGATGGACAAAACAACTGAACAACAGTGGATCAGTGTTCTTAAGGTCTGATTATGCTTCAAACAAAGTTGCACCGTTTTGACCACATCTGATGGTAGAAGTGTTTGTATCTGTTCTGAAGGATCAAAGGCCTTCCGTCATAGAGAGGGGGTGAGACACAACAAATTGTACAAATGGAGATCATGGGGCACGCTTTCAGACAGTCTCTCTTTGAAGGCATTCATGGTATTGCACTTGACTATATCAGCCCAGTATGTCCATTGTGGATGATTCCACAACTTACAATTTACATCCAAAGCCAATGTTCAGTGTCAATGCAGGAGATAGTGTGTCTTTTATATAGCAAAGGGTATGGAGGTCAAGGTGGTGGATGGGCGTGTAGCATGAAATCCACACCCTCATTTTCAGCATCACCACGTAAGAGGACACGCTTCCATCCTGGACTGACAGCGCTGTACATAAATGGAAATGTGCAGAATGGTCTTTTGTAGCCATTACGTAAATCCAACAGATATTTGCAGACAGTTGGAGAAGGAACATGCTATTATGTTGGAAATTTTCTAATCTGAAATCAAGATTTAAAACAGTTACATCATTCAACTGGCAAATCCTGATACATTCTTCTATCAGCTAATTTTTGTGAGTTTTGAAAGGCAGTGAGTCACTTGGTGATAATAATGTGTATAAAATGTTTCCCTCTAAGTGAAAATCTGGATCTGAGAAAGTGCCCCACCACAGCACATGTACTATACTGCGCTGCATGTTAGCACTGACTATATATGACTGGGAGAAAACGAGAAAACGAAGCCCCTCGCCATCAGAGCGAGACCTCTTCGCTTTCGTCTCCTCTCCGGTGAGGCTGTAGCAGCCGGTTCGCTCCCCTCACTCCGCCCAGCTGGCTGAGTGCTGCACACCGTTTTTATCCGAAGACAGAAGACAGAAGGTACAGAGGCGAGTAAACGAGGAATCTGCATCTGAACTGCACGGACTGTGGATTTAAGCAGAAGAAAGAAGAAAAAGCTGAAGCCGTCCCTGCTGCGAAAGGGAGCCGCTCCAGACTACTGTCCAGTTAATAAGGTAGCCAAAACGAGCTGAACTGTCTTTTTACGCACGTTAACCTGATAACGAGCTCGCATTTTACGCACAGCAACTAGAGATGTAGTGGTAAATAAAAATTAGGGTGAAGAGTGACCTCCAATCGGTTGTCATCATACAGCATCAAGGCCATCATTAGAGACACAAAAGGGTTTTTTGGCTGTGAACTGAATCCCCTCTGTCCTCCTTAAACTTAAGTCTGAAGCTTCTCTCCTGGGTGAGGTCTCCAGCTTCTCATTTACATCATAAGATCTCATATTAACTCTCAGTTTTGTGAATAGTGAATTGAATTATGTGAGTTTCATGGTTAACTGCATCCTCGAAGGGTATCTTTTAGGATACTGGAGATGGTAATGATGATGTCTGTATTAATAAGATAAATATAGATAATGTAATGTTGCAGTGCTCTGGGTTTTCACATCGCCGCTTCTTGTATACATATAATGTTCATGTGTGTGTGTGTGTGTGTGTGTGTGTGTGTGTGTGTGTGTGTGTAAACAGTTAGATTTGTGGGTTAAACTCCCTCTGGTGTGTCTTTCTGTGTTGGCTGTCGGCGCATTCTGGCCCTGCATGACATTCCACCCTCCCTCTTTCTTTCTCTTTCCCTCTCTCTCTCTCTCTCTCACACACACACTAGTTTGCACAGCTATCCTTGTTAGGACATTTCATTGACTTTATTGTGGATAGCCTAATCAAAACCCTAACATTAACCATAACATATTGATGCCTAACCCTAACCTTAACCTAACCTTAATTCACAACTTACCCCTAACCTTATATAGGACCTCAGAAATGATGTTTTGCATCATTAGAACTGAGATTTGGTCCTGATGAGGACTACTGGTCCCGGCAAGGTCAGTGTTTATACCAATAGGAATAAAACACACACACACAAACACACACACACACACACACACACACACACACACACACACACACACACACACACACACACTTCTTCTTTCACCTCAGTTCAGTGTGCTTTACTGGCATTTTTTTACGAAACAAATCCTCCAGGTAAAATATCAATATTTCGCTAAATATCCTCATTCTCCTACTCTATTTCTTTTTTTTTTTCTTTGCATATGTGTGTGCACATGCACACGTGTGTTTGTTCCTGTGGGCAGCAGAAGTGTCTCATTCCCGGCAGATGTTGAGAAATGCATCCGTAGTGAGACAGAAAGAGCCCTTCAGGACAGATTGTAATTGTCACCAGTGGTATTTAAGTCTTTCTCTCCATCATAAACACAGACACACACAACTGCACACACACATACACACGCATAGGGGGGGTGAACAGGGTCAAGGAGGATGAGATGCATGTGCATACGCTTGAGTGATTATTTCTAAAAGTCCCACGTGTGTATGTCTGTGCATCTGTGTGTGATTAGTACAATTCAGCCATCCAGATGCATGTGCATGTGCATGTGTGACTCCTAACACATGGGCGTGGGTGTGTAGGTATGTCTGTGTGCGCATCCTGCGACTGCATGTGTGCATGCATGGTTAGGCTTAATTTAAACTCTCTAACCATGATGAACCAAGAAAACCAGCTGTTCATCTACATGTGGACCACATTAACAGCTTAGTATGAATCATTATTGTTCTTTTATTTGTTTCCTCAACTATGTACTTTTATTTAAATTTTTATGTATGTATGTATGATTTTCCATCAGGTAGTTACTATAATAATGTGAAATGTGTTCTAATGTATCTCACCTTGTAAATTGGTCACACAGTTTCATAATCAATTTTACACAACAATGTTTACATATCAATTTTTTTCAAGGATAAAACATGAGATCTGCTACTTTTGCTAAAAAGAAACTTGGGAAGAGCCTATGATGAGCAATGGTAGCCAGACGTCTCATTCATAAAAAAACAGAATATTGTGTTCTAACCGACTAGTCTTATGTGTGTAGAGGTCTGTATGGTTAAGTAGGTTGAAACACATTGCAGTGCAGCTGATGTGTAACATTACTTACTAAACTATATGACCATATACGAGGTGAGATACATTAGAATAATGGCTAAAATAGTGTCGTTCCAATATAAACATATAAACAGCTTCACCAAATAATTATAGTAACTACATGATAAAAAATCATAAATACATACATAAAGATTCAAATAAAACTACATAAATAAGGAAAACTGATAAAACAACAATAAAAATTCTAGGCTATTAACATGGTCCACATTTAGATGAACAGCGGGTTTTCTTGGTTCTTCTTGGTTGGAGAGTTTTGATGATACCTGACCATGCGTGCGCTTGTGCAGTCGTAGGATGCGCATATGCACGCCTGTGTGTTAGTGTGTGCACACGTGTATCTACACAGGTGAATTGTACTAATCAAACACAGATGCACATACATACACATATATGGGATTTTAGTAAATAATCACACAAGCGTATGTACATGCTGCTTGTCCTCCATGACCCTTTTCACCTCCGTACACAAAAACACACACACAAAAACACACACACACACACACACACACACACACACACACACACACACACACACACACACACACACACACACACACACACACGCACACACACACACACACACACACACACACACACACACACACACACACACATTTTCACACTATCTCCTTTTGTCCGCTGTTGACTCCACATTCTTTGGCTTGTCACAGCCAAAGAATGTGTAGCAGCCAGAGAGCTTGCCAAGTGTGTGTGTGAGCATTAGTGCATGTGATTGAGTGGGTGCACCTTTTGCTGTTCTTGCTTAATATTCAGTGTTCAGTATGTTTCTTGGCTCACTGTGTGTACCTCTGTGTGTGTGACCAATGGAGAGCTCGACCGCCTCATCTGTAAGAGACCCCATTAATATGTAAAACCTTTCATATCTATTTTTGTCGCTGTTACATAATTCAGAAACAGTCTCAGCAGTCGTCACCTGTTTGTCTGACAGCCAGTGCTCCTGCAGATTCTGGTCGTGTTTTATCACTGTTTGTGTTTGAGAGTGACAGTAGATTATTCACCTTTCTAACCATTTCATCAGGTCATGCATGTTTTCCCTCCGAGGGAACTCCGGCCTTCAGGCTCAGTTTGGAAATGCTGAAGTGATAAAGATTCACTGCATATTTGAATTTAGCAGTGGTAAAGCACACATCCAATTCATTTTATGAACAACTGACAGCATAGTAATGAAAGTATTCTAATATATTTTCAATTGTTCTGTTGTTTGTGAGGACACTGAGTTCATAGAATGAGGCAGCTCTCTAAATATTGTTATATTTAATTTAAGATACATAGATAGATAGATAGATGGATGCTGGTAACATACTGTAATAAACGACAATACACTGTACATAGGTGCAAGTCGGTGGATATATATATATTGAGTCACACAAACCTTGAAAAATCAGATTAAACTGATATATATAACAGTTGTCATACATAATATCATAAATAGAAAGTCAAGGTGAGCGGTCCATTCTTTACAAAGCTATTCAGTCAGAGGAGGAGTCCCCTAGGAATGTCTTCCTGTAACATTCCTTGTCACAGCGGAGCTCAAGAAGTCTCCTATTGAAGGTGCTCTGCTTTTTGACAAGCAGGTGCTGGAGGGGATGCGAGATCCTCTCCATGATGATCAACAGTTTGTGTTGCATCTTCCTCTCCACAACCATCCCCAAGGGCTCCAGAGAAGTCCCAAGTAAAGAGCCAGGCTTCCTGATCAGTTTTTTCAGTTTGTTGGTGTCACTGGCTCAGATGCTGCTGCCCCATCAGACTGCTGCAAGGAATATTGCACTAGTCACAACAGACTGGTAAAAAATCTGCAATATTTTGCTGCACACATTAAGGGACCGAAGCTTTCTCAAGAAGTAGAATCTGCTCTGTCCCTTCCTGTAGACAGCCTATGTGTTGCATTTCTAGTCCATTCTCTTGTCGAGGTGGACTCCAAGGTATCTGTATCCCTCCACCAAATTCAGCTCCTCTCCAAGAATGGAAATGGTATTTAAAATAGTCCTGGTCCTCCCGAAGTCCACAACCATCTCCTTGGTCTTTGCCTCATTCAAGAGCAAGTGGTTTTTCATACACCACGCAACAAAGCAGTCTACTCTGTGTCTTAAACAGTAGGTCACCATGCCACCCGTATTTTTTTGTAATGTTTGTATTGTTTTAATTTACAAAACACTTATAGTTTTACAACTTTGCACAAAGTCATAGTGTATTGTAAAAAAAGTGTGGTTACTCATTTTTGCTACAAGAGGGTGTGTAACATAACAATTGAGCTTCTGTCAGGAGTATTATACAAGCAATTTATTTGATTTGGTGGATTGAAATGGTTTTGGGCAACTTGCGATAATTTGGGCTTCTTTTTGTACCATTCTGGTGGTTTTTAGAGGCTATAGTCAAATGAATATGCCTTTCCTCTCCTTTAGTTAGTACTGACCTTATGTGTTTCGGCAAAAAAGAAATGCTCTGACTCACATTTTGTGTTTTATCCTTCTGTCTATACCAGTGGTGGGATATGTTGCATTGTGTAGTCTGACATCTGCTGCCTGTGATAACCTTGCGCATACATTTTAGAAAATACCTGAGCAGATTTATTCTCTAGCATACAGTAAGCTAGTTGAGCTAGTAGTAACTTAGCAGTAAGCTAGTATGGGCCAAATGTAACTTTTTGCCGAAGATTGTCTTTTTAACAGGTGGATGTAGTGATGTCAAGCTTTGTGAAATAATCAAGGCTGCCACTTAACTTGCATTTACTACAGGCAGCCATAGCAGCCTGAAGTAAAAAGACAAAACCAGAAATGTAACAAATGAAAAAATGAGTGGAAGGAAAAAGAAGAAGAGTGACAGGGCAGTGAGTTGAGTAGACGTATGCTCAGCACTCATGACATAGCAAAGAACACCAATGAAACCAAATGTCATTTCAGTTCCTTACAACCAGGCTGAAAAGTAATTTTTAGAATTAATTAATTGATCATTTTCAGTTCCAAGGTCATATCTGTGTTATAACGGCTTCAATCTGTTCACATAAGTGAAAATCTTTTCTGTTTAATATCACATAGTCCATGAGACTTTACGGTTACCATTTTCACCATGATTACCATTTTCAAAATGATAATCATGGTTTTGGGTTCACCTAAACATATACTGTAGCTTACAGACCACTAGACTCACGTCACATATTTGCAATTATACTGTATATATAAGCCTATACATACAGTACATATAGTATATACAGTATTACATATTGATATATATGTATATGTATACATACACACACATATATACAGATAGGTAAGTATTTGGACAGTGACACAATTTTCCTAATGTTACCTCTGTACACCACCATAGTGGATTTGAAACAACTCCATCAAGATGTGATTGAAGTGTAGACTTTTAGCCTTAATTCAAGGGATTTAACAAAAATATCACATCAACCGTTTAAGAATTACAGCCATTTTAATACATAGTCCCTCATTTTCAAAGGCTCAAAAGTAAGTGGACAAGCCAACATTATTATAATTATAAGAATTATTTTTAATAGTTGGATGAAAATCCTTTGCAGTCAATGACTGCCTGAAGTTGGGAACTCAGTTTCATCATCAAATGTTCATGGGTTGGTGTTCAGTAATACATACTCATTTGGGTTGAGGTCAGGTGACTGACTTGGCCATTGAAGAATATTCCATGTCTTTGCCTTAAGAAAGTCTTAGGTTGCTTTCGCAACATGTCTTGGGTCATTATCCATCCGTACAATGAAGCACTATCCTATCAGTTTTGGCTGAATCTTGGCAGATAGTATAGCCCTTTACACTTCAGAGTTCATCCTGCTACTTCTATCAGCCGTCTCATCATCGATAAACACCAGTGACACGGTTCCATTGGCAGTCATACATGCCCATGCCATAACACTGCCTCCACCATTTTTGACAGATGATGTGGTACACTTTGGATCATGAGTCGTTCCTTGCCTTCGCCATACTCTTCTCTTCTCATCATTCTGGTACAAGTTCATCTAGGTTTCATCTGTCCAAAGAACCTTGTTCCAGGCAGGCTTTATTAAATGTTTTCTGGCAATCTAGCCTTTCTATCTAGCCTTTCTGTTCTTTATCAATCTAGCCTTTCTGTTCTCTAGTGTTATCTGTGGTTTGCACCTTGTAGTAAACCCTCTGTATTTACATTCATGAAGGTGTCTCTTGATTGTAGACTTTGAAAATGATACAATTACCTCCTCAAGAGTGTTCTTGACCTGGCTAGATGTTGTGAAGTAGTGTCTCCTCACCAAGGAAAAAATTCTGCAATCATCCACTTTAGTTGTCTTCCATGGTCTACCAGGCCTTTTGGTGTTTCTGAGCTCGCCAGTGCATTCCTTCTTTTAAAGAATGTACCAAATTATTGATTTGGCCACTCCAAAAATTTCTGTCATCTGTTTGATAGGTTTCTTTTGTTTTTTCAGCCTAATGATGGGCTCCTTCATTTTCATCAACACCTCTTTTGACCGTATATTGAGAGTTCCCATGAACAGCTACCAAATGCAAATTCAACTCTTGGAATCAACTCCAGAACTAGTATTTCCTTATTTTGTCCTGAAATAGCAATGGAACAGACCACACCTGGCCATGAAAGTGATTGTCAGTCAATTGTCCAATTACTTTTTAGCCTCTGAAAATGAATAAATTTATAAAAATGGCTGTAATTCCTAAACGTTTAATGTTATATTTTTGTTAAAGCCCTTGAATTAAAGCTGAAAGTCTACAGTTAAATCACATCTTCATTTCGAATCCATCATGGTGGTGTACAGAGGCAAAATTACGAAAAGTATGTCACTGTCCAAGCACTTGTAGACCTAACTGTACATCTTCATTTTACTTGGGGGAAGCATGATACCAGTTTGCTCATTTTACTAGGACTGAGGGGTGCTAACTCTTACCCATGAATGCAACTTTTCTCTTAACAACATTTTCTCAGATGATGTAACATTTACTCCTTTGGTCTTCCAAAGTAATGTAGCAGAGGTCTGGTCATATCTGGAGTGCTGTAACCTGCCTGTCCTCTATATTTGCACTTAACAGGGAGAGCTGTTGTAACTGCAACAAATCACAAATCACATAAATTGAAATTACCTTTGACATGTATTGACCATGAAGAGTTCAGCAGCCGTACCTGCTCTTCCTCAGACACTGAGCTCTATTTAGAATGAATGGACTGGTGACTAGTTGATTTTGTTGTACAGATAAGTACACGAAAGGTCTCTTTGTAGCAACACATGATACTCAACCTAGAACAGAGTCCTATTAAGTTGTCTAACATAACTATTATTCATCCAGATAAGCTGTCTAAGCACACTTTCTTATTCATTTATTTTCTTATTTATTTATTTACAGTTACAGCAATACTGTGACAAAATAATTGGTACTGCAACTGCTGCTGTCACTACTGCTCCTGCTAGTAATGCTACCACTACATCCACTTCAGCTAGTTTTAGTTTAATCTATTTTTGTTTAATTTTTGCAAAGTTAAAAAAATATGCAGATAACAACCATGTGCGTGTATGCATGAGTGTGTGTGTGAGTTTGTAAAGTGAATATTGGTTTATACATTTGTACCGACTCCTGAGCAATAGTAATAATACATGTCACTATGAGTGAAACAAATAAGACATGGTTACATGGACAACAAATACATGGGGAAAAACAGTTCCAAAACAGCAGTTAAATGGTCTTTTAAGCATCTTTTGTAACATTTAATAGAGTAACACTTCTTCGCCAAATGGGAACAGCCATTCCATAATCTGGTATCCCTAAATCTTTTTGAATCTCTGCAAGTGGGAAATTAAGGAAGATGAAGATCTGAAGATTGACGAGTAAGAATGGACCTGTGAATATTTGCTTTAATGTAAGTCTTGCACTTCTCAGGAATATTCCCTTCGACTGAATGTATCTTATAAATAGGAAAACATATTTGAAAAATATTGATGTCATAAGAGTAGTAAGAATCTGTAGTTTCGAAATTAGAGGAGCAGATAAGATGTGTGCTCTGATCGGGTTGCAATCCTAACAACATTTTTCTGGAGGATACAAATTTTGTGAAGATTAGTAGGAAAAGTAATTGCCCAAAATATATTTCATTGTAATAGGGATAAATTTGAGATAAATTAGACTATAATAAAGAGTAGGGAGACAGTTTGTGGTGACAAGATGACTAATCCTCCTAATTATACAATAGATTTTTTTATTTTTCTGCTAACCCGGTCAGTTAGTTGTCTCCAACTCAAAGTCTCATCAACAAAACTTCCCAGGAATCTTGTAGTTGACACTTGAAGCATCTCAGAGACTAAATTGTAATTTTAAGTAAATCCATAGAGTTTGATTTTTTGCCACTGAAAAATGATAGTTAGATTTTTTTATATTCAAAGATAATTTACTTAATCTAAAGTATGTAGGCAGTTAAACCAACATTAGCATCCTTAATTAGTGAATAGAGATTTGAATGAGAGAGACCTAGGGTTGTGTCATCTGCAAACATTATTGGGGAAAGGATATTTGAGACATTAGACAAATCATTAATATAGATTAAGAATAATAAAGGTCCAAAAATGTCCCCCTGAGGAACCCCATAAAGTAGTCTATCTTTGTTGGAATAGCAACCCTTAACACAAACAAAATGTAAGCTGTAGTATCATGAAAACCACATTTATAAAGCTTTCCAATAAAATATAATGGTTAACTTTATCAAAAGCTGTTAAAAAGTCTAAGAAATTACAACAAGCAAATGAATAATTTTCAAGTGCAGAGGTAACTTTGTCAATCAGTTGAAGCAGAGCTATATAAATCATCTTCTAGAAGGACGGTGTCATTCACCTTTAGGTTCTTTCTTTTTTGTGCCACTTTTGTCTTGGTTGTAAGTTCAAAAGATACAATTTTTTTCCATCAAGTCCAAAAGTCATTAGCCAAATACTGTACTTAGCGCCACCTCTTTTGAAGATAAAGATCTTCTCTGATAATAACCTCTGTTCAGGTTCGAATGGGTCTCTCAAATGTTCAGCAGTTAGTGGTTTTCTGTTAATGATGGCCATAACCTCAAACAGAAACATCCTTAGAGGCAGTATTGTTGAGTCTTTGTGCTGATTGGGCATGAATATCAGTAAGAACACTCCTTATGGTTCTTATTTTCCTCTCCCAGACCTCGCCCATGTGAGTTGCCACTGGAGCGTTCATAAAACGCCTTCACTCTTTCTTGATCCATTCCTTTTATGAGTTCTGTAAACTCTCTCCTTGCACCAACAAAATTGGTTCCTTGGTCACATCTCAGTTGACGAACATTTCCTCTTATGGCAATGAACTTTGTTAGAGCATTGATAAATGCGTCAGTTGTTATGTCATCAATCATCTCTTTGTGTACGGGCCTTGAACATGGACGGGTAAGTAAGAGACCATATCTTTTGAGATCCTTCCTTCCTTCTTTAACATAGATTGGCCCAAAGCAGTCTATGCTAGTCTAGGTGAAGGGTGGAGTTGTTTCCATTCTATCTTTTGGTAAGTCAACCATTCTTAGTTGTTGAGTATGTCTTCTGTACTTTCTACACTTCACACATTTGAAGATTTGTGACGAGACTGCATTACTACATCCCACGATCCACCATCCGTTAGCTCGCAGTTTGTTCATTGTCATTCCACGTCCTTGGTTATATACTCATTTGTGCAAGTGCTTGATAAGCAACGATGATATGTGGGTGTTCTTTGGGAGTATTGCCAGATGTGGGTGTAACATGGCTTGACATAGGTATCCTTAACTTGTATAGCTTACTGTTTTTGGCCTGGGCAACTACTTTCCTTTGTTTCAACCTTTAAATCTCATTCGAGAATGCTTCTTTTTGAATTGACTTAATGATAGAAAATTCCCTTTCTTTTCTTTCTTCTGTCAGGCCAGATTGTTCTCAGAAGCAACATGAGCTCATTGTGCAGGTTTTGTACTTGACTTGATTCTCTGTGCAAACACTTCAAACCTTCTGGCATCATTGTTTATGTAACCAAGAATTACAGTGGAATCTGTCCAAAAAAACTTGTGCAAATCTTGGATTTCTAGTTCATTCTGCAGAATAACTGAGGCAGAGGGTTCCAGTCTTCTTGTAGTTGTGACATTGTTTGGTGAAACTCATGACTTTCCCATTACCAGATAGCAATGGACTTTGTCGGACTCATTAATGGCTGGTAGGTAATTTAATCACCGTATCAGGAGAAACTTGCATCTGCAAAATGTTGAAGCTCATACCTTTTGATGTTGCCGAAACTTGAAGGTAAGAAGCATCTTTTGATTTGCATTTCAGCCAGATTGGGTTGGTCTCTGATCCAGGACTCCCACTGAAGTCTTAAGTTTTCCAGAAATTCCTCACCCCAGCCTATCTTCTCTCTGCAAATTTCCTGAAGTATTTGTTTCCCCAAAAGGATAAAGGGTGCCATGAACCCAAGGGGATCATACATAGAGGCTAAAGTAGAGACCACAACTCTTCTTGTTAGTGGATTGGGTTTTAAGTCAACCCTGAATTTGAATGAGTCAGATGTGTTACACCATTGTACTCCAAGAGCTCTCGCCATGTGGGGTAAACTCAAGGCCATGTCTAGATCTAGACATTATTGCTTCATGTTCTTCTTTTGGGATAGTTGCTATCACATTCTCATCATTGGAAACAAACTTATAGAGTCTTAACCTGCCAGGGCAACAAAGTTCTCTTGATTCTTTGAAAGCTAGATTGCTTCCCTCTCAGTTTGAACCCTTTTTGGACCATCGTCCACGTGAAAATGTCTTTGAATGAATCATATGGCGTTTTCGTTGTACTGACCTTGCCCTTCTGCCGCTGGATGTATTAGGCTGAAGTTGGCATAGCCAGGAGACAAAGCCACTTCAAACAAATGGACCTCCATTCTGTAGATTAATGTGGTTTCTAAGTTGCTGTCCTCCCACTATTGGAATCATAAATAATCTTGAACTTCCCTTTCACGTGAAACTGGTGAAACATTCTTTTGATGTCACACATGACTGCAACAGAACCCTTTTGGAAGCGGCATTGGACACACACCAATGTCAAGTCAGTACTGGTGAGCAGATGGTCATTGAGGGATGTTTCTTGAAACTTGGCAGATCAGTCAAAGACTACATGTATTTTCCCTGGTTTCTGCGGATGATAAACTCCATGATGTGATATACCAAGCCACATTATTGTCAATTCATTCCTCAGGGACCTTTTCTACATCACTTAGTGAAATTATATCATTCATAAAGTTGACATAATCTTTGTAGTACATTTGATTTTAATCAGGCAGTTTATTGCATGTCTCACTGTTAGGTAATTTAGGTCTTTCCTCTTTGAACAGTAATTGTATTCTGTAGTGGCCATTGTTCTTTTGTTTAATGCCTTTTTTCAATTTTTCAAAGAAATGTCACATCTTCTTGAGACACAGGATCATCTTCTCCAGCTCTTTCTGAGAACTCTGATTCAAGGACTCTCATGATGTCTGAAGGAGTAATTTCCTTTACTTTGGTTTGCTAACATAGTGTACTTCAGTTTTAAGATTGACAGAAGGCTCCACACCCAGTGCCTCTTGTCTCACTACTATGTGATGGCTGATTCAAATGGCGTTGCAGTTGTCTTCACAGGCATTTCTGTGGCCAACAATATTCCATCCAAGGTCTGTACGCAGTGCATAAGGCTGGTCCTGCAGAGGTGCTATCTCTTCTCGGAGGTGCTCCAGATGGGACCAAGCTCTTGCAGTTTCACCTGTTGGTATGTAAGTTCTGTTGGCTGGAATAAACTCACTCGTGTAGACTGGTGGCAAGGAGATCTTCTTACCGGAGTAAAAGCCTCTGACTTGTAGGTTGTTTAGTCTTTGAGCTGACTATTGTGGTTTTGGAGGTCATTGTGGAGAGCTTGAGCTTGACTTTTTCTTTGCTTCCAAAGAGAAACCAACAGAGTGTATACAACAACTTCTTGTGCTGGTTGAGTTGTGGATGAAAGCCAGACAGGAACTATTGTAGCTGTTTGCATGTTAGCTTCATCAAGTATTGCTCTATTTTAAGTAGCCGCTGTGGCTGTATCTTTTTGTTGTGTCGATTGAGGACTTTCTTCTTGACTTCTTTTTGACTTGTACTTGGCTTTTCTTGACTTGGATTTTGCTTGGCTTGTGGTGGTCTTTGTTCTTTGGCTCGCTCCTCGTGTAGACAGGTAGGATGCCGCTTGTGGCACATGTCAAAAACACTCCTACTGTTGCAGCTCTTTGAGTAGTGATCAGACTTAAGACAACCAAAGCATAGCATTTTGCCTTGAACAAATTCTGTCTCAAAAGATCCTTTTGATGGACTTTGTGCATTTGTGCAAAGTATGCCCTTTCACCTTGCAGAAAATGCATGTTATGACAATCTTTTCACTGGAACTGGTGGTCAGTGTCTTTGATCCGAAGCTTTGATGTCTTTGGCATTTTGATTTTCGTCGTTCCACTGCTCTTCTATGGCATTCTCTTGATCATACACCGGCATTCTCGCTCGTGCTGCATTAAGACCTTTCAATGCCTCCAAATGCGGTATTCTTTCCATTTTTCCTCCAGAGTCCTTTGTAGAGCTGCATGCTGTTCTTCCAGTTGAAATTTAATCCAAGCTTCCTCTTCCTCTCTCCGTATTCTTCGTTTAACCTCTTCTGCCTCTTGTCTAAATGACACTTTATGCCCGCTGCCTCTTGATCATCTATGTCATTTTTAGCTTCTGTTTTTAGGCAATGAAATTCCAGTTGTTTTCTTTCTTGGTCATGTAACACTTTCAGAAAAGCTTGGCTTGCAGCAGCATCAGTGGCAGCTTCTTGTCATTTTACAGACCTGCTTGAATGTTCTGAGGCACTTTTCAAGATAGAAGTGGGACTCGATTTAAAGGTGCTTGACTTGGAGAGAGAGCCTGCTTCCAGCCATTCTTGCTCTTCTCCTTCTGGAATCTTTCTGTCCAGTTGACTTTAGACTCTGGATAGAATGAAAATAGAAATCCCCACAAACAGATCCACTTTTCGACGCATGTCCTGGTCAGGAGTTGAGACTTTGGTCATCATAGGTCATCATAGACACACTTGACATCTGCAGAAAGACTTGTGACATCACCAATTATATCAGATCATCAGATAAAGGCTCTGTTGATTGTGATAATGGCTGCTGAGATTTAACTTGTGTTCTTCATTTGTCATAAATACAGTTAAATCTTTGTCTAAGTGCTTTAATTTTCTTGACATGCAATTCTCTACCCTGCAAGGTTAAAGTTCTGGGTCTTTGACTTCATCTTGGCTGCTGCATTTACTCTTGCTGGACTTCAGCAACACCCACTTGACCTTCTTCAGGTTGCACTATCCCTAACACTGTCCCTTACCTGAACTGTAGGCTCACTTGGCTCTGACATTTTTGACACCACTGTTTTAAACTGACCCAATTTTGTAAATAGAAAATGTACATAGTAAATGAAACCTCTACATCACCTTTTAACACTTAATCAAATATAAACGGCGTTTAAATGTAAATTTTTTAAGCTTAAACAAATCAAATATTACGATTTTCACTGACAGTATTTCAATAAAGTTCAAAATGCATTGGAAAATTTAAAATGTAAAAAAAATCACTGAATATGTATACAAAACAATACAGAAAACTTAGAAAACTTTGATATCAAATGGCCTTAACTTAATATTCCATAAACACACTTAAAATTTGAAATATATGAGAAAACATATTTACCCTTTAACTTTAGCACCTTGAATGTGTCTATAAATAGCAAGCTTCAATTAAATTACACTCTAAAAACTACTAAAAAATACTGTACTTAGTACTTTTGGTGAAACATTTTTACACTTAAAAATACTGAGTAAATTTTAAAGCTGTGAAATCATCATAAATACCTTATGAATTGAGTAAATGTAAGTTGAAAAATAAATTGTTCCATGACATGTAAAATTGAGTAGATATAATTAAAATCCTAAGTCAATGCAGTAGTAGCTCAGTAACTCTAAGTCAACAACACTAAAAAATTAGTAGATATAATTGAAATGCTAGGTAAATGTAACTGATAATGAAACTATTAGTTAACAAAACTAATGTGCTACATTTACTAAATGTTTTTGAGAGAATTTAATTCGTAATGGAGAGATTATCAAAAGAAATAAATTAACTTAATTTTTTAAAACTGTATGTGTACCCTTTACTCCAAGAGTACATGACATGAGGTAAAGCAGCTGTACACATTAACATTTTAATTAAACATTTAGTCCACCAGTACACCAGAATAACATTAACATTAAGTCTAAATTTTACCTGGTTTATAAAAACAATGAGCTGAACTGAACTCTGCATATGGCTAAAATGCACCAAGAACAGTGACATTTAACATTAAAGTTACACAGCAGCAAACAATACCAGTCCAATATGTAATTTTGTTACCAATGGAGATCTCAACTCGCATTAAGACCATAGAGGAGCTAAACTTTCAGACAGGTATACGTTGGCATTGAAAAATTCCCATGATAAGAGAGTATCTTGCTGAACAGTAGTCTGCAACTATGTAAGCTGGTAATTTTTGACTGGAATGCAACAGCAGGGCCAGCCCTATAAATACGAATTTCCATGAATGACAGACGTGTTCGAGTATCCCAATTGGCTGTTGCTCTTTCAAAATCAATTGGCACAAACAGTTTCTACTGTGTCATCAGGGGGTCATTTACAGGCAGTGTTGTCCACTTAGTGCCTTTGTGACTAGATTTCCCGACTTTTCACAGTCCTTTATCAAGTTTTCTTAAAAAAGCATCTAGTGACAATTCTAGCGACTTTTTGGACAAACCTTAGCTACTTTCTTTAGAAAAGAGTCGCCAATATTGCCCCACGAGCGCGAGGACAGGCTTTCCCTCCGCAAGCACACCTCTCTCATCTCATTTGATTGACTGCACCGCAGCTGACATAGATTTGAATGAGCTTCTAACATTCCCTCACAACAAACAGAAAACCATATAAATGAGAACAGTTTTAATGGGATTTCAGCTGTATTAAATTACTGTATATGTGAGCACAGAGTGTAGGAAAGAAGCAAACAGATAAAAAGCGGTCCAGCCATAGACTAAATTTTAACCTAGTCTTGTTCAGTCTCTGAATCTTGGTTGATATGCCTTAAAACTATATTAGAGATTCTTGGGGTATCTCATATTCAAGTCATAGGTTAGTCCCAACAGATAGCAGAAGCAGGCAAATCTTTATCACCTCCTCTGGCAACTCCTCTTGTACACTGACAGTTGCATATGCAGCATTCTGCAGACATTGTACAAATAACTTGTCAGCCTGCATGTTACAAGACAGAGACACAGAAAAACAAAGTGCTCACTCGCTATGCTTTTTATTTGCATGTTTTTGATCTTGTTTCACAGTTAGCAGCGATTACATTAGTTAAAACTTCAAAACTAACACTGTTAAAAATCTTGCATCTTCTCCCAGGTGGTCGCTGAGACATCGGATATTGACCTCTCATGTTTGCTGAATGGGGATTCCACTCAGCAGAACAGAAAGTCTTTCAGCATCTGATCAAATGTATTACTCTGCACATTCAAGCAGAGTTTTGCTTTACTATACTACACCAACTTTAATGTCAAAACTGTTTCAATTGATATAACATTAGACAAATGAAACATCGGCAGCACAGAATGATGGTATTTGTGGAGGGAAGTAGATGCAAGAATAAAACAAAACATGTAAAATTTGGCAAATGGCACAGAAGAACAGGAGGAAGCGAACCATCATTTAACGATCCTGGAACACTATAATAAATGGATAACATTTATCTCCTCTGTTTTGTTGTATTCGTTCAACTTTTCCTCCGAAGCAGTGTTGGTGCTGTGAAACAGATATTGAAAATATTTAACATGCTTGACAAAATAATTCAACTAAAAATGCTCTAGCCGTCATCAAATGTTCCCCCGAAAGTATGACAAAACCTAAGTTGGGCAATTAGAGCTCTCCTCTTAAGAAAATAATTAAAATTCCTAATTAGAATAATGATAAACAATTTCATAAGAATAGGCATTTCTAATTGCAACTGCTGAACCGCAGATACAGGCAGACGTTGGTATCTGAAATCACACTATGGCAAGCAGTGTTAACATATAATAGCTAGACTAGATATGTATTGCAGATAGCCATAATTGAGTTCTTCCTAGTCACAATGAACATTTCAGACATCCACAATGTCATTCTTCATAGCACAAATGATGTCACTTTTGCCATTCATGTGTATTAGGCTTTCAGTTTCAGATATCCACAATTATATTTTTGATATCCAGAATGAACATTATGGATATATGCGATAGAATTCTTACTGGGAAAAAACTTCCATTTCAGATATCTATAATCCAATTGTTACTAGTCATTCATCAACAATCAACAATCAATTTTAATATCAGATATCAAGTCCCGGCGTGCCGCCACATTGGTGAGCGTAAAAAAAAAACGTTTTTACCGGCCCTCTCTGACTGTAATTCGGGTGCATATGAGCGTGATTCTTGTGTTCTAGGACTGGAACACAACTAAGTTTCAAACCTCACCGACTGCAACTGCTGTCCATCTCGAAATCCCAACTCTTCAAATAATAATAAATTTAGGAAATCATGGGTGTGTCATCACCGAAGTAAACGAACAGCCACTTTTGCAACGGTGTTGCTTGTGGCCAAATGTTGCACAGATAGAAAAATTAGATTTTCCCATTCTCTCTTTGTGCCTGATTGTTAATGGCATCCATGACATTTTAGCAAATTACCCAGTGTCTTAAGTTGTTGTTGAAGAAGATGAAGTATATTGATTTGTAATGAGTACAAACTGTAGCAACTGCTTCCTGATGTTCCACACAGAACAGGAAATAAGAGTGTGCTTTTTCAAAAAGTGAATAACTGATTCAGATTTACTTTGCCAATGAAGTGTGCTGTAAGATGATGTTGCATGGTGTAGTGACAAAGGTTGAGCCAAGTTCAGATGTTCAGGGCTGTGGCCAGGACTTGCTATCAACAATACTATTATTGCTAGTACTGCTATTGCTAATACTATTGCTACAGTAGTTACTGCTGTTATTATTGGTAAAATGTTGCTAATTAAAGTCAGACTGATACATCCACCAGATACTGATATTATAAACTGATTTTAGCTTACCACAGATATATTGTATTAGCCTATATGGCAGCTAATAAGTTTTTTACTCTTAGTCCTACTGACCAGAGCATAAGGTAGGCAAAACTCAATAAAATACACAAAACGTGATATAAATTTAAATACAAAATATATAAAGACCTACTTCAAAATATGTAAATTATAGCATATCATCGAACTTGGAGTACATCAACCCATCTCTGTACCTCCCCATCATCAAAATCACCATTAACACATCAGACTCTTCATTACATGATATGAGTGTTTAACAGTTTGATGGCATGCACATAACCTGAACTGATAAAAGTGAACAGTAAATTTCCCAGTAGGAAAACCAAATCTCTATATTCTATGCCCTCTTAAAAGAAGAAATCAACACCTTTGCAGAAAAAGCAGCATAACTGAGCTTGCTGTTGATTTCCCCACCCAAATATTTGTATTTGTAGTAATTCAAGCAGCAACCATCGTCCTCCAAACTTACTTTTCTAAACTTTATTTCAGCACTGCTGTGAACAGTTCACGCAGCTGATAAATGAGGCTGACATTAAACTTACCTTCCAATTGCTAGCTGAATGAGGGAGCACTTAAATGAAGATTAGATGGACTAGATTGTTAGCCACCTCTGCTATATTAATGTTAAACATGCTGGAACTAACCCTTGCAGGCGTTACACCCATGTTTACATTAAGGTTTAGATTAGTGGACCACCAACATTACAAGTAACCAATTATAATAATAAGATATTCATGTGGTTTCATGAATGATGGACTAATAAGTGTTGAGAAAAGTTCCCAGCAGTTCCCAGCACCTCCTTTTCCAGCGCCGGCCCACTTGTCCCAGGCTGTGTTCTTACCTTCATCTACCCAGACCTGCCATTCTCCATCCATCCACCATATGTCCCTGGACATTCTTCCTTTTCCCATATCCATCTGCTCACCTGTTTCCCATCTTCAGTCACCAGGGCTTCCCTCCCCACTCACACACCTGTTCCCAGTTCCCAGTTCCCTCATCACCCAAACCAGTATTTAAACCTGCCATTGTCACCAGCTTCTTGTTGGTTTGTCTGTTTATTTTCCCTAGTGTTTTTCCTATGTCCCTGCTACCTGAGTTTAGTTACCTGTTGCCTGTACCTGCCCGCCTGCTTCTCCTCAGCCACATCCTCCAGGGGGATCCCAGGCCAAGTCGGATGGGATATGCAATCCCTCCAGTGTGTTCTGGGTCTGCTGTGGGATCTCCTCACGGTTGAATGTGTCTACTAAACATCCACAGGAAGACATTCAGGAGGTATCCCCATTAAATGCTGTATGAGTGCTTGAGGATCACATGGTAAACTGCAAGTTTTGCTTTCAGGCTCAGCTCCCTTTTTTTCTGCGCAACTGTGGATGCGGCATCGATGCATTGGTTGATCTCGCATTCCATCATACCCTCACTTGTGAACAAGACCTCGAGATACTTGAACCCCTTTATCTGGAGCAGCATCCAGGCCCAGTTAGCACAAATCAAATTGCGTAATAAGGTCATAAATAAAACCCAAATTTATATCTAATTGTGGTCTTGACTAAAAAATGAAAAGAACCACAAAGGCCTCACAGAACCTTCTGTTTCACACATTTCCACATACAACATAAAATGCAAACAAAATAGTGTTTGTATACAGCATCTCCAGTGCGGAAGCTTTAAGTTCATTCTTACTTAGGCAAATCAAATTGTGCTTCAGGGCTCCAACAGTGGAGAAATATGTGCTGAAACAAGCTCTGTGGAGGGCACAAAAACACGAAGGGAGGGAGAGGATGGGCCTCTGTGACACAGTCTGAACAATCATGACCAAATATTTTCAAATCTAAAACAATCTGAAAGGTGTTAGATATCAGATGTGTTAACTGGGCATGACATCAGAGGCTGTGACAGAGCGGCTTATTTCTCACAGTTAGAGCAGATGAGCCGCAGGATATTTTACTGGCTGACATGGAAATCAATGCAGTGGTTGCAGAGATACCACTTTTAAGTCTACACTCTCCAGAGATCTGTCCGTGTGTGTTCCTTGTCTGACTGACTGTTTGTTTGTCTAACACTCGTTATATCTCTCTTCCCCACACTGACCTTACTTTGGGTCTGGATGCCTCATTATCTTCTATTTTTCTGTTTTTTTTCTCTCATCTCTCTAACACAGAATGTGAATATTATATATAATATAATTTTGTATATATTACATAATTACATATACATATTTATATAATTACATATAATTATGTATATGTGTGTGTGTGTCTGTGTGTGTGACAGAGAGAGAAAGAGAGAGAGAGAGGGAGAGAGAGAAAGAGAGACACACAGCTAGATTAGGAGGGATGAGTCAAGAAATAAAGGAAATTATTCCACACACACAGAGACACACACATAAAGTAGGGTGTTACTAGTCTCTGTGTGAAATGCTGTGATCAATGTACTGTAAGTGTGTCTAGAGTAGGTGTGATTATTCACTCAAATACAAATGTTACATTTTATGAATAATGCTTTATTAGTTTTCTAAAATAACTACTACATAATAAGTTAAAAGTAATACAAACCTCATTAAATAGCTTTTTAGTATGAGCGATCTAGTCACTTATGTGGATATCCACATAAGTGACTAGATCGCTCATACTAAAAAGCAACACAAACTAACAGAATAATAATAATAACCTTGACAATGGAAAACTCCCTGTTTGCTCAGAGAACAGAATTAGGTCTAGTGATCTGGTCAGCCATGGATTTAAATGGTATAAAGTACTTGAAGGCGGTGTATGGTTTAACACAGAACTTGGTGAGAAAGAAATGCTTGTTTTAATGTAAGCTACGGCACAATGTAACTGTGTGTTGTGGCTGTTAAATGAATGCAGACGTATGGCTTTGGGTAGAAAAGGGTAAATGGTGAATAGATTGCGCTTATATAGCACTTTACTAGTCTTATTAACCACTCAAAGTGCTTGACACTACTGCCACGTTCACCCATTTATACACACATTCATACAGCGCTCTTTTCTATACATACAGTGCTTTCTACCGACAAACATTCGCACACCGATGTTACAGCCACCGCAATTTGGGGTTCAGAATATTGCCCAGGGAAACTTTGAGATGCGGACTGGAGAAGACAGTTAGCGGACAACCTGCTCTACCTCCTGAGCCATGAATGAATCAGGAAAATGAATCACATTATTACTCTGATAATTTTTCTGAGAAAAAAATTAAAAAGGCATACAGTGTCTCTTTTCATGATCCTGTGTGGCTGATAAATAATTAAATCCTTAAATCTTTATTATATCAAATCCTTATTATACCCTAACCCTAACCTTTTTTTTTTTTCACAGTCATGACTGAAGTTTTGCCTTTATATTGCAGTCATCTAACATGAGTTTTGCACTAATGTAACACATCTGAAAAATAAAGTTGGTTACAGGGGTTTTATTTATGTATGTATCTCTTTTTACTTAAAAAAAATATTAAAATATAGAATTTGCCCAGGGATGCCCAAATGTTTGCTGACAAGTGTACACACACAAGTGGTCACACTCGCAGACACACACACATAAACTATGTACATATATACAAAAAATATAATAATTAAAAAAATATATATATAAACATATATATATATATATATATATATATATATACGGTATATATATATATGTATGTATATATGATCCTGTTTCTCCTCTCATTTTTCAGGTTTTCCCCTTAATTTATCACCCCTCTGTATGTACATATATATGTATATATATATATATATATATATATATATATATATATATATATATATATATATACTGTATAGTAACACATGTATATATATTGAAGCAGTGTGAAAGGTCACACTGTTAATGCAAAAAAGTAATTGCACTCATTGAACAGGGCACCACCTGTTTTTGCGGGAAATGTATTAATTACATTAATCAAATTAATCAGTCTTTAATCAGATGTAGTTAAGCTCTCAGTTCAAGGATCTCTTATTTCTGATTTAATAGAACATGCCAGACAAAACTTGACGATAATTGAGGATATTTATTGTAACTAAATGTCTATTAGCAACTAATAATTATTAATAATAGTAAACACAGAGTGATGAGGTCAGAATCAAACAGATGAATAAAATTGATCTTTGAAGGATAAAATGAACTGATCACATAGTTTGGCAATAATGAAATAATGTGTAAATTAAGGATTATCAGAGGAATAATAATTTTTCTGCGGCATAAAAGTTAATAATTCAGAGCACTATCCAACATCAATTCTTGTCATAGGCAGCAGAAGTAAAGTTTAGCCTACTCTATAGCTTGAGGTCAGAGCTGGTCCCTTCCTTTTGGATCTGCAATGGCTTGTTGCTGATTCCACTCGCCACTTCCCAGTGATGCGGTGCTCTCTTAGATGCAGCAGTTGTCAAGCTACAAGTATGTGGACGCGAGGCTGCTCAGCTGATGACCTCGATCCAGCTGATGGAACAACTGTTTAGGCTGAGCAGGCTGAGGTTCTGGAAGATGCAGTTTCTCTGCTGGTTCCTTGATCCTTTGAAGATGGTATTGGATACATTCTGATACCGTCACTTTCGTAAACTAGACTAAAAAGTCCTGAAAGTAAATTCACTGGCAAAACTTTCATAATACTATCAGGCTATACTTACTAAAGTACAAAAATAGGTTATAAAAATTAGGTTAGTTTATTATTGAGTTGCAAATTGAGGCTGGTTTCAGATAAAAATCCAAATGCTCATGCCGCTTAATAAAGAATAAAAAAAATGGGGGTATACAGGTCTCAAAGAGGTAAAAGACTGGAAATGAGGGTTGGTGAGAGGCTACAAGAAAATCTTGAAGGACAAAAAGCAAAAAGGAAAAATCGAAGACGGAACTGCAAAGAGTTCAGGTACCAAACGTGTCAAATTGCAAAATGTGCCAGGAGATCTCGCCCAAGTGTAGGGTGCATTTACTTTTATCAACTGGATATCCACCCAGAGTTGTAACTTTCCATCAGGAGGTGATTTTGAAATTACTTACTATAGGGAGATTAATTAAGTTTTGAGCGCAGTGATCACACACTTAAGCTTTTCACCATGGTCAATCAGTAATGATAAAGATACATTGTATGTGAGAGCATATTACAGAAAATATGAAGGAAAGCATATAATGATAATCACGGTGCAGTAGGGAGATTATTCAGAATGGTATAAAACAAATTAACTATCAAAATGATCTTCAATACTGTTAACAGAGGAACAAGGGTTAAAGAACAATCAATTTGATTAACAATGTAATGAAGTAAAGTCTTACAGCCTTGTGTAATGCCTATGTAAAGATGAAGAAGCTTCTTTTATCCACCTTTTAAACAGTAACACCTTTTACTTACTTTGCTTGGAAAATATCCATATAGTTGAAATAAAACATATGGAGTAATGTGGGGACATCTGGGGCTAAGGCAATTATTGGCAAAAAACACTTAGAGTAGCCCAGCCTAATAATAACTTTGTCCATAGGTCCTTCCCCAGGCATCAACATCCTCAATCACACCCAAAACTACAGCCATGCAGGAGGTAGAGGGTTTGTTTCGTAATAGGACGGTTCCTGGTTCTATTCCCGATTCCTCCAAAGAGTGTGTCAAAGTGTCCTTGAGCACATCACTGCATCAGGAGCACCCCTAACTGTTCCTGATGTTGCCGTCAGTGTGATAATGTGTGTAATGGGTGAATGAGACATACATTGTAAAGTGCACTGAGTGGTAGACTAGCAAAGTGCACAGCGGACCCTACAGTTCCAAAACTTGATAACGGACAAGAGAAAGAAAAAGATTGCCATAAAAATGAGAAAAATGAAAGTTGAATGGGGAGGTTCCTGAAAATAAATGAAGCTGGAACCTGACTACACTGTCCCCAAATGCTCCAGTATTTCACACACCATGTCTCTGAAGTACAGCGATCTGTGAGACAAAATCTCATTGAACTGCCTAAAGTATCACAACAGACATTTGGACCTGAGTAAGTATGGACGTGTACATGGCTGTCCCCTGTCACTTTATAACCCAGGTGTGGGAACTCTTTGCCTTCTTACTGGAAAACCAAAGTAATGGAGGTGAGCCATATGGGAGTTAACACTGCTCAACTATTTTGTGAACAAGACCAAAAGTTCCCAAACTCATCTTTCTCGCACATAACGTAAAGAGAGTGTAGGTAGGCTTATGGCTCAAATGAAGCGTGCAACCTGATTTTGATTTATTTAATATTATTTGAATGATTCTAAAATAATAGTTTATTTAAATTTGTGTTGCTGTTATTATTATTACACTACCTTGTTTTATTTACCACAGTTTTTTTTTCATTTATTTTTCATTCTTAGTTTATTTAAACACCCTTTACTGTGTCGGTAATTGCTAAAAATAATCGTAATTGTATTTCAGCGGAATCTGTGATTTCTTTGTGAGAAAAATGTGTGTCAGAGTGTTGCACTGTTAGCCTATTGTTACAACTATCTTATTAAAAGTATTGTTGTTTTAATAGAACTAAGTGTTTTTTGTATCTCTGTTTGACTCATGGTACGTTCAGGTTGTAAAACATTATGGACTAAGGCTAATAGCTGATGGAAAATGGAACTGGGGTTGGACACTGCACTGCAGCTGCCCACTGTTCCTAGTGTATAGGATTGGTTAAATGCTGAGGACAAATTTGGTTTTCATGTATGCAAGTACTGAGTAATGACAACAAAAACATTATAAATAAATATAAATCTTATAAATCTCAAATCTTAAATTTGTTGGAGCTACTTATGCTGTTTCTGAACTTCTGTTCCACTTCTGTTTCTTTGCCATCAGTGTGTAAGTGTGTTTATGTTGTATGAGTTGGGGAATGAGAGCCAAAATGTAAAGCACTTTGGATGAATGTATTACATAAATACAGCCATTTGTGTGTCTGTGCATGTTTGGGTGACAAATGACAGCTACATAGATTGGAATAGAGGCATTGTTTTTCTGCAGCTTATAACATAGTGTGTGTGAGAGAGAGAGGGAGAGAAAGAGAGAGAGTGCGTGTGTGTGTGAACCCACTGCAGATAGCTAAATAACAGCTGCATTATCAACCTTTTTTTGTGGCCAAAAAAACACAGGTGTTGTGATAATGAGCTATTTCTTTGCATTACCATTACCATTGCTTCTACATCCTCTCATGCTGGACTGAGTGCAAACTGGTTGCTACAGAGACTCACTATCGCAAAGTAGTATTACAAGACAGGATTGGCCAGGGCTAGGTGGTTAGCATGCTAACTTCAATAAAATAAAAGAAATTACAGAAATAGAAGCAAAATGAGAGTTAACACTGGTGTTGCTTTCCACTGCTTGAGACAGCTCTTGGCAAGTAAAATAATTAAGTTTGATTCTGAACTCATAGCATTTCTTCAAGACTGGTAAATAAACAGCTGTTAATGCTAACATTGGCTATGTAGCGATAGCAAACATTTATAAATAGAACCTTTAAGCTGCATTCACTACATCAAGAACACTATCAATGACCAAACTAGGACAATGTTCTTTTTCAGATGATTCCATATCTTGTGACATAAAAAATGTAATTGAAATATCACAGCTATATATATCATATTCATATTGAGTGGATAATGTTTTATTAATCCTGCTGTATTTGCAGTGGTAGCGAAACTGGGGTTAAAGCAGGGGTGCAGGGAATCTCGGCTCCGGGGCTCAGAGTGCTCTGATTGGGGTAGAGTGAGTCACACAGATGTTCTCAAATGAGCGGACAGGCCACATCAGTATTGAGTGTCTGGGCTTCTGAGTGTGAGTGTAGTCCTATACCTATATGTGCACATGTCTCTGCCACATTAAATGTGTTTATACAGTATATGAGTGTGTGTGTCGGTGTGCATGAGTGATTGGACCTTAGGGCCCAGTATAGTACTGAGGCCAGCTGAAACAGGGCGACATCAGAGGTATGCAAATTGCATACGCGCACCAAATCACACACACACACACACACACACACACACACACACACACACACACACACACACACACACACTGTATTTGCATGTACACAAATACCCACACTCTCTCCTTCATTTTACTATCTTCTCAACCATTTTTATTCCAGTTATGTGGAATTAAATTTATGTGAGATACATATTCATGGTCGTGCTCAGTTCTCCTTTTTCATTATTATTACATCATGGTCCGCTAGTCCACTGCTCTGCTGGTCTGCCACTGTCTTGTACAGGCTGCAGCTGCAAAGGTCTAAATACCTGCAGCTGGGCAGAGTCTGTCTAGAACATGCCAGTCATTGTAACATGAACAGCAAAAGTTCTCAGAATATAAAGCGGATTAGCATTCTCATGTCAGCTTTGTAATTTTGAGAAAAGCTCTTCTGTAATTTGCTTTTCTCCACAAACTGTATAACCAGAGCAGTAGCATGTTTTGATGCCTTAATGTTCAGTTCAGCTTTTCAGTAAGACAAGCCTGTTAAAAGCCATTCTACAAGGTTACAGATGTGTTTTCAGTAGTACTGAATTATCTATTTGTGATAACATTCATACACTGTAATACTATTTAAGCTTTTGCATATTTTAAATATATTGTTCTAGACACTTTATGAGATTGTATTGCTATAATGCATCAGCTTCAGTTAAATGTTTTCTGTATTCTGACCTGAGTGTAGACACACTTTATGATTATTGGGTTGTGCAGCTGTGGTGTTGTGTCCAAAATTTAAAGCAACACCGCCACACAGACAAACTGAACACATTTACACTGACATTTGAAGCATGGATGTTTGTGTTGTTCACGGTGCGGAGTCTCCTTCTTCCACAAATGAAGGTCATCTATGTGAATATAGAAATTATTCAGTCTCAAAACATTTGTGTGAATTTAGATTACACAGTATTTGAGAGAGAAAAAAATCATTAAACTTACCGCTTCTGTCCGAACACCAAAGTCTTAATGTGAATGTGCTGTGGAGTACAACCCAGCAGAAATGATCTGCTATTTTATGATTATAAATGATCAAAATTTCAATTCATGATTTCTTGTACTTACAATCAGAAGAAATACAACATTTAATAAAAATCTGAAGTACTATAAAAGAGCATCCAGCTAGTGAAATTTCTGCGGTGTGGTGGCTTTACATCTGCTCACACCCAGTGTAGGCAGTCCTCTTGAACCAGAAAGGATGTCTGGCTGTCTGTGAAAACTGGATTAAATTTGAAGATTTTTAGACTGTAACCTGTGACTGTTTCAATTACTACATTTTCATAACAGGTTCTAAGGAATCTCCTGGACATGACAAGTTTTGTCAAAAACTCTTAAAAAGTCAAATCCCTTACATACATTTCAGTATTATAAGCATTTTTCCAAACTCCACTTCGGATTTAAGTGCAATAAAAACTTGCACATATCATTTATGTACTCCCATGACCACAAGTTATTAAAAGAGTTTTGATAAAAAGATTTTTTTGCAAAAGTTATAAATGAAGAACTTCTACTCATACAAAGGAAGTGATGTTGTATCTTTACATAGGTCTGTCTGATTAACATGAAACTTATGCCAGTAGTTTGCTATGCCACACTGAAATTCTGTACAAATTGAGGTGCATATTGGCCACTAGGTGGCACTGTTACACAAAATTAAAAAGTATAATCTGAGTTTGAATTCTGATCTACATAAATTGTTCCATGTAACCTCATGACTGTCTGATTAACTTAACCCAAAACTTGGGGTAAGTCCCAATAGGTTCACTCAACAGCAAGTCCAGGGTTTATGCCATGCTAGGTTAACCAAGCTCTCTGGAATACCCCACTGGAATACCCCTCAGAAACATTCCAACGCGGGTGGAACGTTTTCCAATCTCTGTGCTGCTCTCAAACTGAGACCTGCATCATGCCCATGGGAGCTACCTGGTGTGGATTGCGGAGGGGGCTTGGACCCCATTAATACCTACCTCAGGTCTAGTTTCTGCATTACACCTGCTATATACAAGAATGTAGCAAACAACATAAAGACCATAATAAAAAGAAAAAGGAAAATACAGAACCAAAAACGTTCTGGTGTTTCTTAAGATGTTTTTAAATGACCTACTTATTAATCTACTATCATTTTTGAGAATTTTTTTCAGTTATAATGCTTTTGGGTACCACCTCTTAGGTCGAATAAGGTTTGCAAGATGGATTTTATGATCATCCTAGCTTTAAAATGTTTTTGGGAAATGAGGCCCAGGTCAGTTTATCTCTAATAAAAATGGGCACAATAATGAAGAGACAGATGGAGCCGTTTGTTTTTTATATCTGTCTATATTATATCTTTCTTCAAAACAATACTCAGTATTAGTGGAATTTCTATATAGATACAGTTGATCTGACAACCTGTGGTGATAAACTCAACTTCAATCAGTCTTTACTCCCATCCAGCATCGAGTGTTCTGTTGTCTCACCCTGAAATCTCTCCAGGATCATCAGTGCAGGCAACAATAATCCACCCACATACAAACAGCTAACAGTAATGTTTGCACTTTGCCTGATATGCATGAGGCATTAAAGGAACAATCCACGCTCAAAAACATACTGTGGACAAAATGGGTACAACACTCTCTTGCTCAAAGACACTTCAGCAGAAGGTTCACAAGGAATCAAACCTGTGACTCTGCTGGCCTACTGAAAAGGTTCCCAAAATCTTTTGTAAACTTTCCACAGAGAAAATTATCCCCAACAACAGAGATTGGTACCTCTGCTTGTTGCCATGGTGAACCTCAGCAGGTCTGAACTGCAGGTGTGTGTGTATGTGTGTGCATGCATCTGTGTGTATGAGCAGGTGAGAGAGTGATTAAAATTGGGCAGATATTCAGCCAGAATTCTCTCCTCATGATGCTCGCTTACTCTCTGCTCGCCTCAGCGTGTGTGTGTTTGTGCCTGAAGCTCTGTGTGCATGTTCATGTCCTTTTGTGTGTTTGTCTGTGTTTGAGAGAGAGAGAAACACAGAGGGTAGCAGAGCTATACACCAGTCGACAGTCTGCATGATAATGAGCTGTTAGGTAGCAGACTTTACACACACACACACACACACACACACACACACACACACACACACACACACACACACACACACACACACACACACACACACACACACACAAACTTGTACTTCTGTGTTTGTGAGGACACTCACTGACAAAATGCATTTACTAGGGGCAAAATGGCTTTCACTCAGCACTGGCAAATCGGTGCTCAATCGCTATTGGTGAACTGTTCAGAGACATGATCCGGGAGACTCACTGATGCATCACAGTCACACAAAAGATATCTAGTAGGCTAAATATCTTTACCTGTTGGTGAGTCCACATCCAGTAGTGTAAAAAGTCATGACCCGGTTGTGACTGGCAACAAGGTGAGGGGAAACCCGGGGGAGGAGTTGTACAGCATAACAAAAATAAATAAATAAATATGAAATAAAACAGAATAATTATAAATTTAATTGGACAGACCGAGCTCTTGATGGTAGAACATGGAATATTGTATTTAGCCCACTCTCCCCTACAAATACAGTATATGTTGCTTATCAAAATCAAAGAATTGTTATTTAAAATCTTACATAGATATTACCATAAATTCCATTATTCGTAAAAATATTCCTAATATAAAAGACAAATGCTCTTTCTGTAATTATATGGTGGAAACGGTAGAACATCTGTTTATTCAATGTATACATGTGACAGTGTTTTCGAATGATTTTCAATTGAATCTTAAAACATATTTTGACAAGGACATTTCACTGTAATTTGTTATTAATATTTGGCAGTCTCCAGCAATGAACAATATGTAATTAATTTGCTCATTATGTTAGCCAAATTTTACATTCATAAAATGAAATTCTTGAAGAATTTACCATCTTATATGCCATTTAAACAAACAGATTTGAGCATATATTTTCAGACACTACCACATTTAAAAACCTGTAATAAAAAATTAAACAAAACAATTAATTTATGCAAAATCTTTTAAATTATAACTGATTAGGTAAACCTCATGTATGGGTTCATATGTTTTTTATTTTTTTTATTTTTAATCTTTTCTTTCTCTCTATGCATATTTCTGACATTGTACTAAAATATATAAATTTTTGTTTGTTTGTAACTCTTTGTTTATATCGTACTAAATTCCCCAAAGACTTATTGATGTTTACAAAATGTATTGTTCAAAACACATTTCTCGATAAAAGTTATTTTAAAAAATGGTATTGCATCACTTGCGTGTGTTATCGTAACAAAACATAGTTTGGAGACCAGATAGCTTCGTTAGGGATTCCTTCTGGTGATAGATTTTATAATTTATGACCCCCTGTTGCTGATCACTCATGTAGTGAGAAAACCACAATGACAGCAGTGCAGCAGTCTGTACAGCAATCTGACGACTTTGAAAGTCATGTACTGTGTACGTGGCATTACCCTAACCTTAACCATATTGGCTAAATGACTAGAACCAACCCTCACCCTAACCGTAACCCACACCTAATTGTAACCTGAACCCTAAAACCAAGTTTTAACACCCAAACAGCCCTTTAAAGGTATGTCAGAAAGTGAGGACTGGCCAAAATGTCCTCACTTTCCCAAAATTTCCTCAGTCCATAAGGTATATAACTCAAACTGGTCCTCACAAAGATAGGAATACACGCACACAAAGACCCACATCCTATCCCGCTGGCAATCTCTCTCCTCTCCTCCATTTATTTTTGTCTTTCTCCATCTTTATACCCCTTTCACTCCTCTTCAATCTCATTCTCTTTTCTTCTCTTCTTTTCTCATCTCTGTCACCATGACTGCTTTTACAAACCTTGATAAGCTGCACACACTCTCTCTCTCTCTCACACACACACACACACACACACACACACACACACACACACACACACACACACACACACACACACACACACACACACACACAGATACAAGCATGCATACTCTAAGTAGAAGAAGAGATATCGACTGAATGAAAGAGAAAAAGTGATATGGATTGTGCACCACCGGTGGGTTGGCACAGATACAGCAAATGTAGAGTGGGCCAATCTTACAGGACAACATGCACACACAAATGCATGTACACACACAGTGAGCAGTCTGTGCGTCCAAGAGGAATGGTGTATATACAAATGTATGCATGTAATAATGTGTGTGTTTGCTTGTCAGGAGTGTGGACGGATGTTTCTGTGTTTGCGGTGCAATGCGTCAGTGTTTTCTGAGTGAGATTAGTGTGTGTTTGTCTGTGCATGTGCACCATGCTTCACTGGAGAGAAGAAATGGTTGAGCTCTGAAGCTGTGAGAGAGAAATGATAAGAGCAAAGCTGAAAAAAAGAAGAAAAAAAGAGAAAGAAGACAGGGAGGGAGGAAATTAAAGATGAGGAAGAAATGCCTATGAGGAAGGAAGGTATGGATAAAGCAGCTTTGTCACTGTGTATGTGTGTGTGTGTGTGTGTGTGTGTGTGTGTGTGTGTGTGTGTGTGTGTGTGTGTGTGTGTGTGTGTGTGTGTGTGTGTGTGTGCTTGTATGGCTATACATTGTGATGACCAATTTGAGTTTTAAACCACTGGAGTGAGGACATTTGGGCCAGTCCTCACTTTCTGACTCAAATTTAAAGGGCTGATTGAGGGTTAAGACTTGGTTTTAGGGTTCAGGTTAGAATCAGGTTTAGGTTAGGGGTTAGGGTAAGAGTTGGGGTTAGGAATTTACTTGTGATGGTTAAGGTTAGGGTAAGGGGCTAGGGAATGCCTTATGTCAATGAGTGTCCTCACAAAGATAGAAATACAAATGTGTGTGTGTGTGTGTGTGTGTGTCTGTGTGTGTGCGATCCTTTTTGTGTCTCCCCATGTTACTCTGAGCTGCAGTATTGGATTAAGGGTGTAAAAGCATCAACACTGTCAGGAATCATGTTGGGAATGAAAGAATCTTTGCGCAGTTAAAATTCAGCTATAATGGTCCTTAAGTTATTGCAGCAAACTTGCCCTCTGTTTGGTAGAAGCTCTTTTTTAAAACCAGAGTGATAAATGGAGGGCCTGGAAGAGCTAAATGATTTGAATGACTAAAAATATATATCGCTCTTTATTTTTCTTCAATTCATTGTAAACTCTTTTGTCCGTGTTGGGATCCTGTAGAATGATGACAAAGTTTTTCCAGGGATGTGATAGGTTATCAGTTTGACTGTTGACAGGTTTTGATCTAATCCTCTGACGTTAACCTGCTCCATAGAATGTTAGCCATGCAGCATGGGTCACCATGGTGATCTACCCAGGTTAAAAGTGAACCATCTTCATGACACCATAAAAACCTGAGATAAGCTCAAAGAGAGCTGGATAACCCACTAATCAAACTTCATGGTACAGGCCCACAGTGTGCTCAATGAGAGCTGTTTCCAGTCTGGAAAAGCAACCAAGCTAATCAGAGCTTTGCGAGCAGGAAAAATAACAGAGAAACCATCAAGTGTTCCATGGCCAGGTAAATAGCTACATACTGAAAAAATTTGAAACAGAAAATTGACACAAGAAGCATGGATGATAGGTATTAAAGATGTTGTACAGGTTTGTGTAAGATGACTTACAGAAAATCACTTAAAAAAACTCTTAAACCCTGTGGCATTTTCTTGTAAACTAACAAAAGTTTTGTTTACATTCAGTTACTCATCGTAACACATTGTGTGTATCCTTGAGGTCCAACAAATGAGCTGAATGATTTTCCTACCTCATAAAATTTTACACATTTTAAATTGTGCATTGTTCATGCCCATGCTTACTAGCTAAGTCTTCTTCTTTATCACCTGTGCGTAACCAACATCAGGAATGTGTAGTGTGTTGTCTACATGTGCATTCATGATACAAACAAAACAGAGACCCATTTGTAAAAGCACTTCTCCATAGTGCGATTAGCCGTCAAAAACTTCAGAGTTCCTTTAAATCATCTTCTTTCTTCTCTCAATAGGAAAACTGTTGAGTTAACTACTCTTAGCAACTGCTATCGCATCTTCCATTGATTCCTGGGCTTTGCTTTCAGGCTTGGTAGAGTTGCAACTGTCTTAGCTAGACATTCCATCTATTCCGTTCCATTGGGCCACTAAGACATACAATCAATTGGCACTTGTTAGTGTTACTTTTTCTAGAACAGTGTGTGTATTTGATTTTTATTTGGGATAGCTTGTCAAGACTTTACAATTTACATCATGAATCATCCTGTTGTACTTCCATCAGGAAGTACATTGTATATTGTTGTCATAAGATCAGTCACTTAGTTGTAAGCTTTACCTTACCCATCTTTATCTTGAAACACCTTGTTGGTTTACCTACTATTAAGTGAAAGAGTGAGTTTATGTGGTCCTAATGGTGTTTGTCTGATCTTTTTTGTGGTCAGATTTGACTGCGTAATGACTCTGAGATTTAGTGCCATCGGGTTTGAAGATATTGCATCCATCATGTTCAACGGGT
Source organism: Xiphias gladius (assembly GCF_016859285.1). NCBI lineage: Eukaryota > Metazoa > Chordata > Actinopteri > Istiophoriformes > Xiphiidae > Xiphias > Xiphias gladius. Next base: position 4,593,263 of record NC_053402.1, read on the forward strand.
TATTTAAAGAAGTCGCAACCTAACCTGATATACAGTATTATACGTCGATGTTCAGTGTTTATTTCTGATTTAGCTATTCGGTGTGTTGGTGCTGTGGCTCTGCAGTTGATGTTTTAAAAATGGCTGTTATTCTGTACTTTGTGCATTGTTAATGTGCGTCGTGAATCGTATCTCTCCATCATACACTCAGGCTGACTGCTAATAAGATGACGTGCCTGAGCACCACTGCTAACTCACATGGGAAACCAGTGTTTCTCTTGATTTCCAGTGGTTGCAGTTTATTTTACAAAGCCAAAAGCCAGAGTATAATTTGTAAACTGACATGAAGACAAATAAATCATTTTTTTCTTATGTGATCTGGCTGGATGTTGATCAGTTTGACATGTGTCTTCCAATAGCTGCGACAATTTTGTAGTTTTCCTCTTCTGTTGATCATTGTCCATGTGGATGTATGTACTTTAACATACTTTAGGATGTTCTGTATCCACATGATACTTCATAATATTTAAGAAATATATAACTTTGAAGAAGAGAATGCCAATGCATGACGTGATCAGACTGTGTCAGCAAGATCAGTGCATTGACAACTACACAGAAAGGAATACTAAAGTAAGGTTGCAGCGCATAAAACCCTCATTACAATTAATTGAACATTGAATACCAAATTGAGAGTTCAGTGGTGGAAAAATGATAGGCACTGGTCTACGGAGATGTGGGAAAAAGTGAGAGTAAGGTGGGTGTGGTGTACACCAAGAGAACAGCACAGGCCTGAATACTTGACCCCTACAGTGAGGGGATCCGGTGACTCTGTTATGTTTTGGGGGGCATTTTGTTGGCATTGTTTGGGTCCACTTATCCCCTTAGAGGGAAGGGTCACTGCAATTCAATACAAAGATGCTCTGAGTGGTCACCTTTATCCTATGATAAAACATTTCTATCCTGATGGGAGTGGTCTCTTCCAGGATGACAAGGCCCCCATCCATAGGGCACAAGAGGTCAGTGAATGGTTTGATGAGTATCAATGTATGTTGGTTTTTCCTTTAATTGGTCAACTGTTTGATAAAATTTACAAACACCGTTTCATAGTTTCTTAGTCCACCAGAGAGAACTAATAAGTCCATTTTTACACTGTAAAATGTCCTACTCAGTATATATTCTTAAAAAAAAAAAAACACACACACACAAGCAAATCTAAGGGAATCAAATCATAGTTGTTCTTTATGTCATGTGTTTTTGTTATTTGTTATTATTGGCTGATTGATCAGTATCAGATTTTTTAATCTCCTTAATATCAATATCAGTATCTTCGATAATACAATATATGGTTGAAAGATTCAAGCTATAATTGTCCAGGGTACACAAACACAGGCTTCAACCAAACCAATTTAAAAGGTCATTAACAGCCTAAAATTCTAAGCCTGGGGCTCTGTGAAGATGCACATAAATATCTGGATCTACAAAGAGAAGGGTTTATCGGTAACAGGTAGGGGTTAGAATCTTTTGGAATCTCTTGCTTTTACAATTTCCACACCATATCACTGCAACATTAGTACCCACTGTTATCTGCAGTGCTGTTCATACACAAGTCTTTTGAAATGAAATATGCTGTGAACGATTTATTTTCTTTGCCTAGTTATGGGTGGCTGGGAGTTTTATTAAGTGGTGCAATGTGCTAGTTGGCCAGATCAAGTTTGGTGTTCCTCACTGACGTTAAATGCTCTATGATGTTTTCCCAAAATACTTCTACTTCGTCTTCGATTCTTTGACTGAGTTATTAAATCGAAAATCTCTTGTCTAAAATCTAGATCGGCCAAACTCTCATCTTCATTAAAGAGGAAATGAATGATGTTTGTGATGAGTAATGAGTGTCTGATGAGTGTGATGAAAAAGCATTATGTTAATAATGTACAAGAACTGATTTTTTGAATCTCTTAGCCAACTCAGAATCCACTCAGATTCATATAAGTTAAGGTAATGTAAATCTTTTTTTTTTTCACCTGATCCTAGTCACTGTTAAAGTCGGAGAAACAAAGTAATTTGTACAAAATGTTGTCTGACCACATCTGAGGCCAAAGATATTTGTAGCTGTTCCGAATGGCCTAACCTGAACCCCCTCCGGTTTTAGGCTGCACAGTGGTAATGAACAACTAAGTCTATGAGGTAAGCACAGGGGATAGATAGATAGAGAGACAGGTCTAGACAGACAGAGCCTGAAGAGGGAGGGTGATGATCTTTCTTATAGAGAGAGGGGGAGAGAGAGAGAGAGAGAGAGAGGTTATGTTATGTGATCACACCAAATGGGCCTCGGTAAAATACTAAGCTTCTGTGGCTGTGTGTGTGTGTGTGTGTGTGTGTGAGTGTGTGTGTGTGTGTGTGTGTGTGTGTGTGTGTGTGTGTGTGTGTGTGTGTGTGTGTCTGTGTGGTTTCAGCTGCTTCGATGGGCATGTAGGTGGACTGAGAAGCCTGTCTCCTCCTTTTACCATCACATGCTCCCTCTTATTATTTCCTTTCGCCTCAGCTTGTTCTTCTCTTTTTTCATGCTCCAACTCACCTCTATCTCCGTTTATTGTCTACTTTTCGCTTTTCTCTCCTTCCTTTTCTCCTCTTCTCTTTCTTCATTACACCTGTCATCTTTCATTCTCTTCTTATTTTCTACCCTTACATTTCCTATCCTTCCCTCTCCTCTCCTCTCCTCTCCTGTCCTCTGTGTGTCAGGATGACCAGAGCAGCCAGGCTGGTGTGGGGTGGTTTACCTGTTACCAAGGTTACACTGCCCATTGATTTTTTTTTTGTTTGTTTGTTTTTTTTTACCTTCCCACTAGCCCTGTTCAGATGTAATCAGATCATAACCACACCACATAACACAGGTGTGAACACATACAGATGACTCAACAGGACTCAACTCAACAATTCGAATACATACAAATACAATTACAATTATAAATAGAAAAATACACATAATTTATTAATTTGAAACAGACTTATATTAGAGAAAGGGCTTTATATATGATATAATCTGCTACTGTTTTAATTACATGTTAATACAAACAAAACACTTCTTCCATATTTACCTGTTGTCTTCATAAATTCAGCATCATATACATTTCCATGTCACTGCAATGTGATGTTCAGATGTTTCACATTAAAAGTCTTCCAATGAATCAAAAAAGCACATAATTTTCAAGGTAACATGTCCCCCTTCTCTTTTCAAAAACTGCTTTTGTCCTCACCACTTTCAGAGTTACAGTTTAATGTGACCACTAAAATTTCTGAGGAGCTGATCAAATGTTGATACTGCTTATCAACATTGGAGTTGCCAGTAATTATTACCGAGTGCTCACAGTGCAAGGAGTGTTTCTTGTCCTGGATTTTGCCTCTCACACAATAAAGGCTACAGGCTGCCCTTTATAGATTAAGTGCACTAATAATAGGCTAAAGTTATTTCCATACATTTAATTTTTTTTTTGGATTGAAGAATTCCTGATTTAATTGTCACCATCCACTTCTTGTTATTGGTATGTTTTTAATCTTAAACATTTGCAGGAAATGTTGATTTGAATTGGCAACATCTTAACAGCAATTGAAAAAACAGCAAAGTAGAAGCCTTGGTGAGTGAATGAAAACCGTATTTCTGTTAAAAAGAGAAAGTGAGAGCAGCAGAGTGGTGCATATGATATGACTCTGTTGTTGTACTGTTAAATTAGTGCTCTAGAAATGTACATTGTACTAAATTTATCATTTGAACTGTAGCGTAGTGCAGCCACCTTTATCAATGAGCTGCCTTTATTTCTTTTATTTGTTCATGCAAATCAGTAAGATTTTGCCATTATTTGAATAATAGCTTTTATTTGAGAATTTACCATACTTAAGGTCGTGCTAACTTATTAGCTAATAAGGCTATTTTCTCACCAACATTTGAAACCATTCTGAAGGTGAGGAAAGGTGTATATTTTTTGCTAAATAAATGGAAGGATAAAATACATGACTTTGAACCTCAAATCCTACAGATCAGTAAGATTTTAGAAACAGCATTTTTTGCACTAAAACACTTATAACACATTTGCATTTCTGACTAGTGCATACATGTAAATACATGTATGTAAATTATGATTATCAATTCATCTTCGAATGTTAAAATTCAACAACATCCCAAATTAATTAATATATGGCAAACCATCTCTCTACTGAATTTTCTATTTTCCTTTGCCACTGACTAGTCCTGTTTACAGTGTGTGTGTGTGTCTGAGAGAGAGAAAGGGAGGGAGAGGGAGAGAGAGAGAGAGAGAGAAAACTTGCGTGTACATAACCGTTACACTCTGCGGTTTCTCCTAAGATAAATAAAAACAGATATGAGCCGAAATAAACAAACACACACACACACACACACACACACACACACACACACACACACACACACACACGCACACACACACACAAGGTTCAGTGCACCAGAGGCTTGTGGCTCTATTGCACTTCCAGAACCCTTGATTTGTTTGTTTTTATTTCTTTTTTACTCCCCCTCATCCTGGTCCTATTCCCCTTCTCTTTTTTTTGCCATAACTCTGCTGTCCAATCTTACTCCACCTCTTTCTTTTCATCTTCCTCTCCTTCCCTTCCTCCATCCTTTACCTCCTTTGTTTTCTCTTCTCTCACTTGCTTTCATCTGCTACCTTTATCTCCACACACCTCTCTCTCTGTTCTCCTCACTTTTATTCTATCTGGTAAAAGACTAATTGAAAAACAGATTGAGATGAAAGAAGTGAGTGGGAGAAACCATGAGAAATTACATTATCTGTAACAAATTGAGTAACGTGTGAAAATACATAAAACAGTATAGTGTATAGTTGCTGAAATGAAATAAAGATATATAAAAGCTTTCAGCATAACTCAAAAAATCCAGTGTTAGTATGGAGGGAGGAGATGGAGAGAGATGGAGAAGGAGAGAAGTGTAAAAAGACAAGAGCAGATAAAAAGAAGGAAAGAGAAGAGATCAAAAGGAGGAAAGGAGAAAACGAGGAGGAGAGAACAGAGAGTAAGAGAGAGGGCCTGAGACGTAGCAACTGTGGGTCAGGAGGTAGAGCGGGTCGTCCACTAACCAGTAGGTTGGTGGTTCGATCCCTGGCTCCTCCAATCTGCATGTTGACTTGACCTTGGGTACTGAACCCCAAATTGCTCCCAATTGATGTGTGTGAGTGCTGTATGTATAGAATAAAAAAGCACTGTATGAATATATGTGTGAATGGGTGGGTGTGGCATGTAGTGCAATAATGTGGTGTAGTGCTTTGAATGGTTGATAAGACTAGAAAAGTGCTATATAAGGTTAGTCATTTCACCATTTATGAATGGAGAATATTTGTGTCATTGTGCTGTGTTCAGTAATGCCAGCCGAGTATTAAACGTGCAAAGGGAGGGCAGGAAGTAACTGCTGCTATTGTTTTTGAACATTTAGAGTTCAAAGTACTTTCGAAATTGCATGATAAAGGGTCAGTGACAAATAATAGTTGGCAAGATGAGCAATTCAAAAATCTTTTTGAAAAAATTGTTTTCAAAGCATGCATCAGGTTTGTTAAAATGTAAATTTTGTATTTGTGTTGGTTTCATGTCATTTGAAATGACTATTGCACCATTGTTTTTTTTTTTTAACAAACGGTAAGACCGAATACACCTGAAAATGTCAAATGGTGTAACCACAAAAGAATGAAACATATTAAATATTTCATCCACCTAGAGTGTATATAAGTGTTCTCATAAAAGTAATTACCTCATTTTATAATACCACAATTACATAGATTTTATTAAGATTATCTCTAAATTTAAATGCGTTTTTGCAATACAGAGCGGGACATATGTTGAAAACACCTGTGTTTTCTAAATAATCTTTGACAAATTATGTGAAAATTGTTTTTACAAAAATATGTTTGTATTATTTGTCATTTTTACACACACACACACACGTGTGGCTGAATGGTGCACAGGCTGAATCGTGTACATTATACAGCATTCAGCCAAAACATTAATCTCCCTCTCTCTCCAACTAGCCACAGTTGTTCATGTTGTTTCCTATGCATTGTGGTTTGTAAGGTCTCAGCCACACTGGTGCTTTTGCCTGCTAAGAGTTTGTATTGGCATGAAGCCAATTTCAATCCGATTCTGATTTCTCCTGTTTAGTTTAAATAGGGAGGTAGGTTGTTGTAAATTGGTCTTTTTGATTTTAGTTAGGTTACATTAATTACCTTCTTAGTTAGATTTGTTTTGCTTGTTATGTTGGCCTTCATCCACTCTGAAGTCCATCCTTGGCTCCATCTGACATTTAACATATTGAAGATAAACACCTTGTGTTTGTGTTGGTATTCTTTGTAGATGTTAGTGATACCAGGATTTCTCAAAGTCAGACACAGATTGTCCATCCAGCTCTCTGCATGTTGTGTGTGTGTTTGTGTGTGTGTGTGTGTGTGTGTGTGTGTGTGTGCGTGTGTGTGTGTGTGTGTGTGTGTGTGTGTGTGTTTGTTTGTGTTATTGCATTTGCCCTGTGTGGATGTTGGTAGACAGAAGAGACCTCTCATGGTGAATAATTATTTCTAGAGAAAGAGCAATGATGTAAAAGAGAGAAAGAAACCATGAGTAAGGAAAAGAGGGAAAAATCAAAAAGATGCAAAAAGAGCAAGGTAATGATGTGCAGAGACAGAGACAGATGGAACAGAACGAGGCTGAGGGAGCAAGGTTGAGACTGAGGGATAGAGAGATGACAGTGGGACAGGCAGACAGACCAAAAAGAAAAGACAGCAGAGAGCTGTTTCTACATAAACATATTACCCTTTCTGTATTACGACATACTGGGGTAGTTTACTGTCTCTGTGAACAGACAAATAAAGCCCAGTTGCACATTAAGGCAGGGTCGAAAAACATTGATGATGGGAAGAATTACCTGAATATTCAGCATGATGTACATTTCATGAGTCATATCATAGTCACCCATCCGCTTTTGTAGTGGAAACAATCAATTCTTATAACTTTTGTTTATGCAGTTTCAAGCTACGGTCAGTGAAACTCAACAAATCCTGAAAATGTTTCACATTAAACACAGCCCTTTAGCCCCAAAAAGTGTTTAAAAGTGAAACATCTGCAGAGGAAGTGTTGAGTGTTGAGTTTCAACTACTGAAAACAGTTTTGATTAAATAAGAGAAACTCAAAAAAGCAAAGTGGTGAGTGTGGTGTGATTCCTGTTGTACTGATGGAATCAATGCAATTGAAATAGGTAAACATGGAGTATTGAGTTTAACAGCAAATTAAAAAAATGAGCAGATAAAAAAACAGGGTGACTACTACGTGAAATGTGAGTAAATGTCCTAAAACAGGAGAAATTAGGAATAAATGCATGTCTTTAATATAACACTGTAAATAAAGACCCGCTTCTCTGCACTTTAGGTTAATAAAGGCACAAGTCACAATTTGAGAATTCCAGAAAAGAAAAACAAGTTATCAGTAAAGAAGAATATTGGCATTGGATAATTTTGCAAAACCCCTGATTAATGACTATATTCATGACGATATTGGCATGTTGCATTCATGGGATGGTTAAAGGATAGGTAATTTTTTCGGAAAATCCTTTGCAGTCAATGACTGCCTGAAGTCTGTGACCCACATACATCAGTAGATGCTATGTATCTTCCCAAGTAATGCTCTCCCAGAGCTTGACTGTAGCCACCTTCAGCTCTTGCTTGTTGTGCGGTCTCTCATACTGAAAAACCCTGGGGTTGCTTTGTCCATATGTTTAGGATCGCTGTCCTGCTGAATGATGAAATGTCATCCAATGAGTTCTGAAGCATTTGACGAAATCTGAGCACACAAAATGCTCCTGTATACCTCTGCATTCATCCTGTTGCTTCTGTTATCATCAATAAATGCCAGTGTGCCAGTTCCATTGAAATAACCACCACCATGTTTGACAGATGAGGTGGTGGCTTTGGGTCATGAGCTGTTCCATTTTTTTCACCACTTTCCCCTTTCCATCATTTTTACACAGGTTGATTTTTGTTTCGTCAGTCCATAGAACTTTGTTCCAGAACTCTACCAGTTTCTTTTTGTGTGTTTTTGTGAACTGCATTCTGCCCTTGTTTTTTTTAGGTTTACTAGGGCTTTGCATTTCGAGGTGAATCCTCAGGTTATGGTCATGAAGTTTTTTCTTGACTGTTGACAAGTAAACATGTGGGCCTACATCTTGGAGCATTCTTGACTTGCTGTACAGTCATAAAAGGGTTCCTCTCATCCACAACACATTTGCTCCTCAGTCTACTAGCTCGTTTGCCATTTTCTAGTTTTCCTGTGCACATCTGCTTTTTTTGGGATGCAGTCAATTGTATATCTGATAGATTTCTGCTTTTTAACCTCATTAATATCTTCTTCACTCGCATAGTGTCACAGCCAAGCTCAAAGACTGCGGAAAACATGGAAGACAACACGAGTTGGCAGCTAAAAAAAAGTAATTTATTTACAAAAAATAGAATATACAGTAAGTCAACCAACATAAAAAGATCAACATAACAGAAAGAAACCACAGCTGTTATCTGGTATGCCAGGGACAGGGAATTTCCCTCAGATAGAGCAAGACTGGAGAATGGGGGAGATTATTGTGCAGAGCACACCAAGCCCAGGTGTAGCTCATGACCCTCCATTCAGCACCTGCAAAACACAACCAAAATGAAAGAGGGACACCTAGTGCCACGGTGGAGGGGTAATCACAATAGTCACCCCTTTACTCCTCATATTGACAGAGAACTCCACCTCAACTATCAACTTTCAGTCAACTCTAAGCCACATGTAATGGTAAATGGACTGCACTTATATAGTGCTTTTCTAGTCTTATTGGGTCAGATTGAAAGGACGAGAGACAGTCTTTGTCTGTGGGCTGTGGAGTAATATGTATTGTATGCATGTTCCGGTTTTGTGTCATGCATCAATATACAGTATCTCTGCAGGAAGCCTGTGTATTATTTAAAATAGGGGACACATTTCATCGAACAAGCCTCAATTTTAATTTGATTTCCTTTGTTGTCATGGAGACAGTGTGAGTGCGGTTGCATTCTGACTTGTTTGATTGAATGTAGTGTATGAATGCAGTTTGTGACAGCTCAGTGACGACATCAAGACAGTGGAAAAGTCTGATGAAAACTGGGACATGTTTTTTTTTCTGGTGGATCAGTTATCCCTTTCTCTTCCTCTCTGTCTTACCCAAAAGTGCTAATAGTGCAGGATTATCCACAATGACGATGAAAAGGGTTTCACTTCCCTGTGAGCTCCCTCCATGTGTGGTTTCGAACATTTGGAAGGGTATCGTGCTACGTTGTCATAGATGAAAATAGCCCACAAAGAAATTATCTGTCTTTCTCATTCTGTCTCTCTCTGTCTTGTCTGTCTAGTATCTATCTCTCTCCATCTTGCTCTTTCCTTCACATGTATCTCTCCTTTCAATTTTGCTGTCTTTCATTTTATTTCTTTTTTAGCCTTTCTCTTTCAATACTTCCACTGTTGGTTTTCCAGGTCATTTTCAGATAGACGTTTGTCCATACTGAATTGCCTGAACAATTACAAAATAGCTAAATCTCTAAATCTCTTCTTCTTTATCCTCTTTTGGTTGGCAAAATGCTAAACTGTGCATGCCCGCCAACATCTGTTAAGATGCGTAAATGTTATAATAGGACATATACAACCTGGTTAAACTTTCTTTATGAAACAGCATTCCAAACATGAGTATGCACAGGCCCAAAGTAACATCAGCATTCCTTGGGCACCGAGCACATTAGCTCCATTGTGGCAATGCACCTCAAAATTCTTGTAACTAGGCATTCATCAGACATTTATCACTTTTTTGAAGAGCCAACAGATCTTTAATGGAAAAATCATACCAGGGATAATCCAGTACTTTTTGCGACAGAGACAAAGTATCCAACATGGTCCTAGACACAAAGCTCTAGCCCTTTTTGGGTCTGGTGTTCTGTTAACTTGTGTGAGAAAATGTAGGGTATGCATAGACAAGAGACAGCTGTCTCTTCTACCTTTTGATAGAAGAAACAAAACTATCCAAGGGCTTTAGTCACTTTTGGGATGTTTTTATGGTATAATATTTTGTCTTAATTTCCTGGTGAAACACTCCACTCTGTCTCCTCCTGCTCCCTTTGATCAACTATACTGACCATTTTACCTGTTTCTGCCATCAGAAGATTGACCACCATAAAATAGGGTTTGATCGGAGGTCATAAACCTGTTAACCAGACAAAACAGCGACAATTTCACTTAGAGGCTAATCAAATCACTATTTTATGACTGCAATGTCATCTGACATAATATAAGCATAAATGCAGCTTAGTGACAACACTTACTTATACTGGTATACACTGGTATTAAGAATGAAAGATCACTCGGAGGTTTAGAGGAGACAGAAAGCTGTATTCTTAACTTTACTGCCACACAGCCTTTCACCAAGTTGATATCATTGTTTTCCAAAACCTCCATTTTCTTAATTTGCACTAAAACACAAAGATGGAATTTTCACTTTTCGACAAGGTTTTTACAGTTGTCAAAAACACCAGCCTTGTGTTGAAGGCCAACATGGAGCGGGAAAAAAATGAATTTTCAAAACTAGTCAGTGTTCAGAAAACTCAAGTGTTGAACTCTTTAATCATCACTCCAAACAGTGGACCTAGATGCCACTTTGAGACATTTACAGTAACCATTAATTTACAGCTTTGGAGAAAACACACACCCTGTGTTAAAATTTTGACAGTGTAAAAAATGTAGGACCGAATTTTAACAAAATGAGTGCTGCTATGACGCAGCTAAGAACCAACCAATCAGAATATGGCAGGATATACCACATAATACTGTCTGATGCAACATTGTCAGCTCCATCTATTTACAACATAGCACTATGATAAACCAGGTGAGTAGGAGCATTTAGCGTGGACATATTTTTTATCTGCTCTTGTTTTTCTGCGTGTGTCTTATGTCTCTCTTATTTTTTCCATTTTTTTCACTCTGTCTACACCTCTATCTCTCCTTCCAATTTTCCTCTCCACCTGCATGTCTCTTTTACTGTCTCTCATAGGAGCTTCTGTCTATGTTCAGACAGCCTGAGACTGTGCTTGATCTGTAATGTGTTTTTCTGCAGATAGGTGTTAATAGGATTCCTCACTCTCCTCTGGGATCATTCGACCTCACAGGCAAACACATACACAAGAAAACACATACACTTACCTATGCATCCAAACCTCCTAACAACACCTTTCATACTCTAACCTCATCCAAGAGCTTTGAGTTGTGTAGTGACAAGATGGAGTGAGCCATACAACATGCTGTTGAGTAACCTTATGTTGTAGGGCTAGGTTTTAGTTATTTTTGTTATTACATATGTCATTATGTCATTTTGAATGAGTTTTTGTTTTATGTACTGATGGAACAGAACCTGGGCATTTTGATTTTACCTCAGTTCTCTATAGAAATGCATCATGGCCACACACTATGAATTGTATTATGTTGATTTAACCCATCAACCCTGTGTTGTATGTGTAACAGATTACCACAAGATGTAACTCCTGACATTGGTAAATAGTAGTATAGCTAAATATATTAGTCCAACTTGTAAATTAAAATAAGATACACTAGACATGAGGCATGGTGATGGCTTTTGCAGGGTCTCCGGGGTCATACCACAACAGATTAAACTGTTGATCCTACAAAAATACAGTGCAGTTGGGGTTGCGGTAAAGTGATTTTAGTGCAGAATGTTAATTCTTTTCCCTCATAAAAGATGTTTGGCTGAGTATCCTGCTGCCGGAAAAGTTTTTAATTTCGACAGGTAAAAGTGACAGTCAGCCCTGGCTAAAAATGAGAACCCTCCTAATGTTGCCTGAATGTATTTTCGAATGTTGTTTGCTATTGAAAATAGTTTAAAAGGGAGATTAAAAAGTTCCATTTGTAATTGCATTTTTTAATTGTATTTGTTCTTATTGTGTAAATATAGCACTGAAGAAATGCAAATGTGTTCCCTCATATACTGAATATAATATATGGAAAGAATGGAGATGCAAAAACAATACAGTTCCAACACCATTTGTTCTTAAACCCCTAATAACTAAACTTGAAAGCAGGTATGCCAGGGTCAGAGCCATAAGTGTAGAGTTAGGTATGAACGGTAGGGAGATATCCCTCCCAGTGTCAAGGTGCTGCTGAATTGTCCCTACCAATATTATGACTGATCTCAAAAGATCTTCTATTTTAATATATATATATATAACTAACACCAGTCAATTGATATTATTGTTTAAATACCAGGTGTCAGGTGTTAGCTAATTTGTGATCATTGCTTAAACATGTCATGTTATCAAACAACTTAATTACTGTGGGCAAAATGCCCCCCAAAATGCAACATATGACATCAGGTATTCATTTTTTTTTTTATGAAGAACCAAAGTGTCAGTGACAGCTTAGCTGTTCTGTTATCAGTCATTGACATTATTAACATGTAGGATTGATATTTATTGAACTAACACTATCCACACCCCTCCCATTTTTGACAAGTGGATCATTCAATTTGTATGTGTCATTGTAAAATGGACATTATTTACAGTATAAGGTAAATAGCCACAGCCTATCCAACTGGTTAGTTTGTTTTTGAATGTCATGCATTATTTGATCAATTATATCCTTTCACCTGCATCCTGACAAAAACATACAGGTGAGCTGCAGGTTCTCAGTTTCACGCTGATGTTATACTGAAATGTCTAACTGTAAGTTCATTAGCAGATTAATAAATAATTACAAGATCAAGTTATTGAGATGGTTTGAAGAGTAATGTTATCAATGTTAATGTTAGAGCATTATTTGGTCTCTGCAAATAATTTCTGGTGTCTCGATTGCCATTTTATTTAACAGAAAACCTTTGAGTTATGTAGCCGAAATCACAGACTGACAGAGAAGACAGTTATAGAATCTCAGGTGAGGTTTGAAGATGGTTCCTAGCATACAATTGGTTCAAGTTATTATACATTTATTTTTCTGACATATCTAAATGTTCGTAGTAGTCTTAGATTTCTATCAATATTAGAAAATGTCAAATATCTATTCAAAATCAGAGAAACATTCATATGATACATGTTTTGTTTTGGGCAACTTACAGTTTATAAGCAACATTTTGCAGAGTCAAGCTATTTGTGTTTGTACAGTATATGTGTGCGCATGTGTGCATAGGGAAAAGAAAACCAATTAGAGAGCAAGTGCACATGCACAAAAATGTCCCTACCATAGTTAACATCAAATCTATATCCTCAGTCAGAGAAACCAATGCAACCTAGAACCAAAGGTGCAGTGACTCTGGTCTAAAAGGAGGCCAACACCAACTCTAAATACAGCTTAAACGGGTGGCTTCATTTATGTTTGTTTGTATGCTTGGGCAAAATACCAAAGCAAATATGTTACCTTGAACTAACTGTTAATTTACTGTCCAATTAGCAACTAAGAGTGCTAATATTTGCTTTGCAAGGACCTGCAAATGAATTTCACTGTCCCCCCTTCTGGTGTAACCTGGCACGAATGCTGGAGCTTTCTCTCATAGTGATAAAGAACAGGGACCAATCAGTAATCAGATTGGATTCCTATCAAATTACATAGGTATTTTTTAATAACATATCTTGAAACCAGTTACTGTCATTTATTTTGATACATTTTATGAGTCAGTACTTCTTATTTGTAAGAAACATTTTATAAGATACATAAGATTCATCATGTCACCTTGCTTTCCTGCATGCACATATATGCACAGACGTGCAGAAACAAATTTATATAGGAGTTAGAATGTAAACATGAATTCGTGTATGCACATACATGTTTGAATTATGCATACACACAGAGACACACACACGACATGGTGATGCTCTTCACATATATTTGAGTTGTCTCTGAAATATAGCCTAGAGCTTACTTTGATAGCAATGTGAAGTGGCACAGAAGGCACACAAATATGAACACACACACATACAGACCCACACACACACATACAGACCCACACACACACACACACACACACACACACACACACACACACACACACACACACACACACACACACACACACACACACACACACACACGCTCTGATAGTCACCTTAAACAAACATACAGCATGTGTGTGTATGTGTATGTAGGTGGGTAAGGTGAATTTATATACATACAGATATAATATACATACCAAATACCTCTCTCTCTCTCTCTCTCACACACACACACACACACACACACACACACACACACACACACACACACACACACACACACACACACACACACACACACACCCCTGGGAAAACTACTTAGCTCACAATTGCGGGCACTTTAAATGGTTCATTTACTTTTTCAGCTCCATCTTTATATTTACTTTGTTTTCTTTTCTGACTGGTGTTTACTGTATTCAGTTATTCGGCCTCGTGATTTTTTATGCTGTTTTTATTTAATACGTGAGGGTCAGTGTTTATCATGCAAAGTCTCCTGCAAGAGCTATGTGGGTGAGAGGGACTGGATGATTCCCAAAAGTGAAAAGTTAGAAGTCAGTGCTCAGCTTGAATCCCTTTTGTTGAAAATCCAGTTTAAGGAAATGTGTCTAATTGCTGAAAGCATTGATGCTGACTGGCGGGATTATGCTGCCAGTCTTTGAAAAATATGACATTCTAAACGTATGAAATCTCATGATCCATAATGTATGGTTTTGTCTGTATTGGCTCTGAAATACATTATTCATTCTTTCAAGCTTTTGTGCATAGAAGTTCTAATATTTAATAAACTGTACATGTCATCACAGTGTATTCATTCAGATTATTTTAAATTTGAAGGAGTAGTTCATTTGTGTTCTTGTTGAGAGTCAGATGTTCAGATTTTTACCACTCTCATGCCTGTACAGTAAACAGAAGGCTACAACCAGCAGTTGGTCAGCTTAGCATAAAAACTGGAAACTAGGAGAAACACCTATCCTGGCCTTATCCAAATTAAATCTACCAGCACCTTTAAAGCTTACTCATTAACTAGATTATATTTCATTTGTTTAACCTGAAAAATAAATAAATACAGGTTGTAGTTTTATGGGAGGTTATGTGTATGACTATTTCTTGGCTGGGTGCAAATAGTCCAGGACGTTCAGAGAGTTGTATTGATCTTCATCTCACTCTTGGAAAGAAACTGATTATGTTTATTTCCCAAAAAGTGTCATGGTTGAAGGAATTTCGAATTAGATATGCAAATGAATGTATATTTAATAAAAATACAGGGAAACTCTGGACAATTACAATTTTTGACATAGGAACATAATATACAGCATAAATGTTTTTAAGTTACAGGTGAGTAAAAAAGGTATAAAATAATAATAACTGGAAGACGTATTCAAGACAGTGATTGGTTTATTCAAAGTAATTAATGTTCACGCAATACCTAGAAAAACCTGTTAATGCATTTATTTTTCATAGGCTGGAAAACTGTAATCCTGTCTTTGCAGGTCTTAATGTTGTCAAGGTTGACGTGGTTTACGATAATTGTTGCCAATCCCTAAAATACCCACCAGTCATATGTTATATGTGATAGATTCATCCTAATTATCAACCCTAAGAGCCTTTTACATGAACCTTTCATAAACAATCAACACAAAAATTTGAAAAATTGACTTGCAAAATAGTTGCAGCAAAAGTACTTACTTCTATTGCATCACAAATTTTCGACAATTCTGCCATTTCAGGAAAGTTTTGCAGCATCGAAGAACAAACTGATGGTACAATAAAAATTTCACTCTGTAAAATGGCTCTCAGTGATGCTAAATGTTGTGAATTTCTGCAGAGAATTTCCGGTGTCTGTATTGTAGTTTAGATTGGTAGCTTGTTAACTTTGGTGCATAGTTGTAAATTCATGTTTCTTAAGCACAGCTTTTCCCTGAAGCCATTCTATTAATCAACAGAAGTGTTTTTTATTCTTCAGTTTTACACAGAGAACAATCCCCCCCCCCCGTTAATCCCTTCTCCTACTAGCTTCATCAGTCATCATAAGAGTGCCCAGTCAGCTCCTCATGATCAGGTAATGATTAGCTCACTTCCTGTCCTCCAGCTGCTCCCATTGATTCACCTGCAAAACCGTTAGCTTTTAATTACAGGGATACATCCACTGAAAGTTAACACCGATGGTTGGCATTCTAAAATAGCTACAGATTTCAGTACATTTCCCACAATTGTTTCATATGTGCTTGATGACTTTTTTCTCAGTTCCAGTGATTAGGTAGAATGTCAATAGTGCTGTTCCAAAATCAGATATACAGTACTGTTTATTTGTGGTAACATGATGGCTATCTGGTTTTTGTTATTAAACAATATAGTTAAGATGTAATCGGGCTTTTTACGTAGCAAAGTGCCATATGAAAGGTTGCGGAGCATGAATGAGTTCCAGTGTATTTTATGACAATCTCCATTAAATCCATTAAATTCCTTGTACAAGTGAAAGGTTTAGTGTGACAGTACATAAAATGTGTGTAATATGAGTAGCCATAGCAAACTGTGTGGAAAGTCATAACTTCTGAAAATACCTTGTCATAAACCAAAGTGATGATGAGGTGGAAATTTTGGAAGCACATTGCAGTCACCTAGAAAAGAAATCTGAAATGTTTTCTTAAAATAATGACTTACAGAAAACAAATTTTCACATATCTAGCATTTTAAGTTATGTGAACCATATCTTGTGATAATGACTTTGTATCTCATAGTTACAATGAAAGCTCTGTATTTCAGAATTGAGAGAAATTTAAGAGATCTTTATCTCATAATTATGAGATAAAGATCTGATAAAATAATGACAACTATCTTGTAGCCAAGAGAACAAGACAGTGGTCCCAAGAAGAATGACGACATCAGTCATTTCAGCAAATGCCCCAAAATGACATATGTTTACATTCAAGTGACAAAGCCCTCTAGCAGCTGCTGTAATTGTGAACAAAGGAACAAAGGTGACATTGTTATAGGATGACAAAGTCAGCCATTGTTTTTTTCTTGTTTCCAACTTTATATCAACTTTGTTTTTTTTTTAGCATAACCACAATCATTCCCTAACCATAACTACGTGTTTATTATCATAACAATGATGACAAATGCCCCCTAATATTAACTAATTAGTAATTTTAACCCAAACCACGTTTCCCTAACCTTAACAAAGCATTTATTTAACCAAAACCATGAATTTTCACTAAACCTGACCAAATCTTAAGCATAGCATTGTCATATCATAAAACAAATGTATTTTTCAATAGGGATTTGTAACATTTTTGGAAGGAAATAATGTTGTCCTGGTGATAATCAGATCAGAAAACAGTTCTTTTGTTAGTCTAGAGTGCATGGAGAAACAATGCACTTTGTCATTTAATTTGCAGGACTTATTGATAGGAGCTGATGTTGTAGATTGTTTGAAGTTTTTACACTGGTCATGCATTTCATAATTATCAGATCTACAGTATCTCATAATTAAGAGTTCTTTATCTTTAGTGTGTGAGTGTCATAATTATGAGATATACAGCTACCATAACAATTTACAGTGTCAGTTCATATGGCTTGATTAGACAGGCTACAGATATAATAATTACAACATTTAATATGAAGTTATAATTACAAGATACAATAATGTCTCTGTTTTTCTTCCTTTGATGGATGTAATACTATTCTGTATAAAGAAAAGTTTGACATATCTCATTAACTATTATAAGAGCTATTTCAAAAATCATCATTACTAATGATGAGTTAACTTTCCCTCTTTGGCTCCCTCTATTGATCAACCAGAAGCTATCAGACTATCTGTCAATGATGACTCAGTGAACACAGGAACATATTCTCAGTGTCAACAGTCATTAATTGTGATTGTGATAACAGGGATATGCTGGGTCAGATTACCAAAACTGTTCAGTTTTTTGTAGGTCACAGCAAAGAGCTCAGGCAGAAACTTTATTTAGGACAGAGAATCACTGCTGTCACACTGCTACCCCAACTGAGTTATTTTAGTTTCCTTTACTTGGATAGAAGTCTTTATAACTGAATATTCATGTCAAAAGTCTGAAGTACATGTTTCCAGTTGCATATAGACACTTTCTTTCCATCTTACCCAGCATAACATTCATGCATTGTAGATGTTCATACCTGAGATCTTATGAACATGTCAGAGGAAGTTCATTCATATCCAACAGAGCTTAGCAGCTGGTGAAACATTAATGATTTATGGATGCTTGAAAGTTGGTCAGCTAAGTTCTTATAGTCATCTGCTGTCAATGGCCAGTTACACTTCAGTGCTTCCTTTTTTTGCCTGTTGATGGAAACTGAAGTCCTCAACTTTCTTTTAAATGAATCCTTACAAGTGGTGTTAGGTGACTCAAATAATGTTATAAGTGGTATGAAAGGTTGTGCGGATGATGGGTCAAGAAAACTCAAAGAAAACTTCAAATTTTAATTAATTGTGTTTGCAGTCTTGCTATCAGCTCTTAGAAATGCCACCATTTGTTTGTAAGTGCTCCTTAGTTTGGCATACATGATACGTGATGCACAAGCTGATGTCACTCCTTGATACTCTGCCACTGTTCGGCACAAACAAATTTTCCGTTTTGTGTGTTGTTGGGTTGAACTTGGTGAGGCTGCTCTGTGGTATTTTCAGTTTTGGTCATTGGTGGCTCATCTGGCTAAAATATTGCATACAGTGAATGGTTGAAAGAGTAGTCTCTTACCTTTACACTGTTCATGATGTTTGGATCTTAACATAGCACTCTACAGGTGGCTTTGTTTTGAAATGCCCATACCACCCCAGTGTCTGGATTTGTGAGGTGATAAAAGTCAGATTTAACTGTTGCTTTTTAGCTGTTATGTGATGTTTTCCATAACTTCAAATGCTTTACACATTACATCTTATATACTGTATACAGGAAATATGTATGAATACAGTTATATGCAAAAGTTTGTGCACCCCTGGGCACATTTCATATTTTTTGATTTCTAAAGTGAACAGGTAAATACAAACACTGCAGCAAAAATTAGCCTTACTAAAAATATTAGTGCACTATTTTGTTATATTTCACGAACTTAAAAAGTAGAAGAAAATTAAACAATGCCAAACAACCCCAGAGCAGAATATTCCACCCCCATGCTGAACAGTTGGCAAAGTGTTCTCAAAAGACTTCTGACATTGACCTTTGTAATGAAGTTGCAGGTAAGGTTTCCTTCTGATTACTCTTCCAACAGTGCACACCACTTGTGTCATATAAACCTTCCTGCAGCTCCTTTGTAGTCATGTGGGGGGTTTGCGCTCCCTTTCTGCCCAGCAATTGTGCAGTTCTATCTGGTCTGATTTTCACAATTCCTCTTAACTTCTATTTCTCAATAAACATTTCTGACAGTGGAAGTTTCAAAGTGGAAGCGCTTTGTTTCCTTTTTATAGCCTCCCCTGCTTTGTAGCTCCAGTTCCCTTCATTTTCAGATCTTAAGTCAGTCGCATAGAGGATCTTGTGTTTGTTGTGTTACCACAAGATTTGAAGAATCAACTCTGCAATTACCTTCAGCTGACAGTTCATAATAACAAATTGCAAGTCCTAATGAGTCAAATAAGCAATAAGGGTTTACTGAATTTCTGACTGTTTTACAAGCAGATGTACACAACACTAAAACCACTTACCGAGTTTAATGTTTTGGCTCATCGTTGTATCTACACAGTATATATAGACAATTTGTTGTTTTTTTCTATAGCGCTTTTCAAGAGCACGCATCACTATGTTCCATCTCTCCCATACCCTTTATAATTATCTTCAAGATCATCCTCATTGGGGCCAGGCAAGTATTTAAAGGCCTGAAATTACCTTCTGGCGACAGACTCCCTACAGACAGCCCCATGCAGAGCAAGGCTCCACAAGCACCTCAGTGAACTTGCTCTATGGGCAAGGATGAGGATCAAGCCATCAAAGGGGAGATTAAATTCCACGGCTGGTTCAGCAACCTATCAGAATCCCTGGGAGGCAGTACACATTGGAGGTCTTAGACAGACAGACAGGTAGGCTTGCACAGAAGCAGGTGGCAGATGGGCAGGCGGCAACCAGCCGACAGGAACCAGCTCTCAGGAAAGTATAAGGAGTGTTGCTATCAGTTCAAACTTTACCAGCACGTAATATAGCCACTGAAGGTGTGCAAAATTCCATCATCAGCCCCCCGTCGCTTCTCTGACTCTAGGCCTCTTTGGCAAAAAAAGCACTGCAACTGCTGCTGAAATCCAGAAGCCTCGGATACAGGCAGGAGAAAATCCGCCTTGTAATGGACCTTAGGGAGTCCAGAGACCAGCTGATAGTGGGTGCAAAGGCGGATGTCCTCACAGGGCGCAAGTGGAGGGCACATTCAGAGGTGGACCAAGCCATCAGCAAGTTGCAGCACAAAGAGGCTCTGGAATGAGTGCAAGAGAGTTGGACAGGACTGGCCTGGGGTGAACCTGTACAGTGCTGGTCGAAAGCCACAAGGGAGCAGAGGAAGTCCACGGTCGTGGAGGAGGTCACACAATCGGAGCAGGAGAGCTATCTCATTAAAGCGCTAATGCAAGGTCAGCAAGGGGCATGGACATGATAGGAGGCCATCACAAGCAGGGGCATCAGCTGGGCAGATATATGGCGAACTCCACAAGCAAGGCTCAGCTTCTTAATTAGGGCGACATATAACACCCTTCCATGTCCCCGAAACCTCTCCCAGTGGTTTGGGAGTAAGCACAAGTGCCCGTTGTGTGGTAACAGCAGCACAGACCTCTGGCACATCCTCTCGGGGTACAAGGTTGCACTGGCGCAGGGGTGCTTCAGGTGCCGGCACAACCAGGTGCTAAGGAAGCCGGCGGAGTTGTTGGAGAAGTGCAGGGTGGGGGAAAACAGCTCCTCCCTCGGGTCACCACAAACCACCTGTTCCCTTTATCAAGCCTGAAGGGAACCAACAGAAGCCAGAAGTAGGAAAGAAAAAATCTCTGCTTATTCTGGGAAAGGCATGGAAATGAGGGCTGACCTTTGCAAGCAGCTAGTTTTCCCACCCGATATCACACAGATGACTCTCAGACCAGACATCATGATGTGGTCCACAGCTGCAAAAAAGGTCTGCATCATTAAACTTACCATCCCATGGGAGGAAGGGATACCAGCAGCACATGAGTTAAAGTGGTTCAAGTACTCTGAACTGGCAGCAGAGTGTAATGAGGCTGCCTGGACCACTACCGTCCTCAGATTTCTTAGATTCCACTTGCGGGCAAGTAAACCATCCAAAATTCTCCATGCAGCTGGTATGACCGGGGCAAGCCTACAGAGGGCCATCAAAGATATGGCAGAGGAGGCTTAGAAATTGAGTCACTGGCTGTGGTTACAAAGGATGGACAGCATTGGGGACTCAGCACAGTGGCCCTAGCTGATGACCCTGCAGCTCACACAGTATGTACTGATGGAGGTGTGGCAGGCAAAGACGCCAAGCAGGTAGAACACCACCTGTAAGTTACAGTGCTTTGCAATAAAGACAAGAATCTAATAAAAGCCAGCGCAACAAAAATGAAAATGCACGTCTAAACAAGTGGATCTTGAGCTGCTTTTTAAAACGTGAAAGGTTCCCTAGTTCTTAAGGACTTAAGAACTAGGGAACAGAGTTCCAAAGTTTAGGACCTAAGACCTCAAAAGCATAGTTTCCTTCAGCCTGAAGCGAAGAACAACCAACAAGCCGTGATCAGAAGACCTAAGATTCCTGCTGCTGATGTAATAGCTCTTTAATGTAGGTAGGCACCTGATCATGCAAGGATCTAAATGTAACCACAACAATCTTGAACTGTAAATAAAATAGGTGGACCACTTGTAAGCGGTCCAGGGTGGTCTTGCTAAGGTATGTGAAAAGGGAATTCCAATAGTAAAGAAGGGATGAAATGAAAGCATGAATAATCATCTCCATATCAGCTAGGGACACAGTAGGCCTGAGTTTATATGTCTTAGGATTCAAGTACAGTAGACATGGCATGTGGTTAGTCTAACTGCAACAACTGGCGAACCCCAAGGCAGGGGACTCAAAAGCATGACTCAAGAGTTCAAAACTAGGTTCCGAAAATCACAGTCTTTACTGGGAAACTGGTCGATACACAGTAAGTCAAAAAAAACTCAAGCAGAGGGTGTGCTGCTTAGGAGAGAAGATGAGGATGTCATTCAAATAAACAAAAACAAACTGATTAAGGCATGTCCTGCAGAACATCATTAACCAGTGCCTGAAACACAGCTGGAGCATTCTGGGAGTGTTAAAAGCAGTCGTCCACTCATCCCCCTCCCTTATTCTCACCAGATGGTAAGCATTCCTAAAATATAAGTTGGAAAAGATCTTTGCATCTCGTAAAAGTTAAAAAGCTGAAAAGATAAAGAGGGAGGGGGTACCTGTTTTTGATGGTGATGTTGTTGAGTCCACAGTAGTCAATGCAGGGGCAGAATGATTTGTCTTTTTTCCATAAAAAAGAAATCGGCTCTAGCAGGCGATGAAGAGGGATGAATAATTCCAGTTTCCAAGTATGCAGTGATGTAATGGTCCATGGCCTCCCTCTCAGGAGCAGATGGGAAGTAAGAGACGCCCTCTGGGGTAGAAGTACCAGCAGCATGTCTATGGCAGTCATATTTACGATGAGGTGGCAGGGAAGTAGCGTGGGACTTGCTGAAGACCTCTCGAAGATCATGGTAACAGAGAGGAACCTTGGGAAGATCAGGATTAGTCAGAGTCTGAGAATAAGGGGGTGATTGGCAAACTGGACGTTCAGGAGACTCTGAAGGTGCCCGAAAAGTGGAAGAGGGAGGCTTCTGGGAACAGACTGAAGTGAAACATGTTGATGAAAAACCCTATCCCCAGCCCATTACCTCACCAGTATAGGGGTTGTTTTTCCTGAGCCAGGTAAGTCCCAGAATGAGAGGACCCAGTGGAGAGTTGAATACATCGAAACTGAGTTGTTCTGTGTTTCCATACACCATGATAATAGCAACAGGTTGGGTGAGGTGAGTGACTCCACATAGTAGGCAACCACCCAAAGCATTGACTTCCAAAGGTCTGGGCAACGGAGAGATTACAAGTCCTAGTTTCTTAGGCTCTCCCCAGAGTCCACTAAACTTCTTGTAACAAAGAGAAGGAAAAGAAGAATTTAATCTTACTTGGGAGAGGGGAAAAGAAGGTAAAGCAGAGGAAATTGTTCGGCTCCCCAGTGCCCTCCTCTTCACTGGCGAGCCTGGTCTTTTACTGGACATGACACCAGAAAGTGGTCCAACTGGGAGCAGTAGATGCATCGACTCTCCCGAAGGTGGCGTTTTCGTTCTTCAGGAGTCAGTCTGGTAGACTGAGCTGCATGGGCTCCTCCAGAACAACAGACTGTACAATAGAGACAGGATGTAGAGTGTGACATGGAGGAGAACGTCGAGGTGGAAACCTGCTGCCAAAGAAGTGCCCCCCCCAGACAGGCGGAGCGATGACTTGTCTGTATCTCTCTTTTTTTTTCTCTCCAGCCGATCTTTTATGGGATCAGAAAGTTAATGGTGGAAAGCATCAAGGAGTGTTCCAGCCACTGTCTGCTGCCAAGGTGCAGAACTCTATGGTATAATCGGAAACCTGGTGGTTGCCCTGGCGATTTATCCATGATGGCACGTACCACCTCTGGACCTGGATAGGTGTGTTCGAAAATCTTGCACAAAAATCTTGCAAAGTGCAACCCGAACTGTACCAGGAAAGACCAGCAGTTGTCCTGACAACTGCTCTGGTCTGGATATTTGAAGGACAGGAGAAGGCGAAGTAGTGGAAGCAGAGTCTGTGGAGCCAAAGATGAAGCAGGAGCAAGAGAATACACGGTGGCTGGAGCAATGGAACCCAGGGAGTCCTGCTGGACTATCAGCTGCTGCAGCTGATTGTTAATGTGGCACAACTGGCTGCTGATGGAGGACTGGAAGCCTTCATGTTGAGCTCCGTCACACAGTGGCAAAAAGTGTTAAACTGCTCCGCATGTCAAGACAGCTTGGAAATTGGCAAGAGTTGGTTGAGTCCATTGTGACCAGTTTGTACTGTAACTACTGGTGAACCACAAGGCGTTGGACTTAAAAGCATGACTCTGGAGTCAAAAACTGAGTTCCAGTATTTACTGGAAAACTGGTCGATACACAGGAAGTCAAAAACACATAAGCAGAAAAATCCAAAGGGATGATGCAGAGGTGAGGTCGAAAAAACTATTTAAAAAAAAGGGCAATTAAACCAGGAAGACTTGATACTAGGAATAATGGCTGGCGCACTTGTCACGGAGGAATGAAGACGAACTGGCACAGAGGGAAGGGAGCACAGAAACTACATACACTAGGACAGGGGAGCCAATGAGACACAAGTGTAACACATTAGGCTGGGGCAGACAATCACTGCAGTGGGAAACACACAAGGGCAGGAAGTGGGATCTGAAACGAGAGGGAAAGCCAGTGACACCAAAATAAAACAGGAAATACTGCAAACAATGGAAATACATGAAAACATGACCTAGGAGACAGAATGGGACATGATACTGACAACTTGCTAACATACAGAAATGACGCCTTATAAAATTTACTTCACAAAAATACTATCCATACTTACAGACAATGCTTTCGAAGGCATAACCAAAGGGAAAGATTGCAGCAGATGGTTAATGAAACCATTCAGCAAAAGTGTGGCTGCATACAGAACTTCCTGTTCTGGGTCAAAGTGCATGTCAAACTAACAGAAAACTAAAAGTCCTAGGTGAGGGCACTAATACACCAAACCTGACAGCAGAACACCCCATTTCCAGTCCTTATGCTGAGATAGGCTAATCAGCTGATGGTTCAGCTACATATTTACAGTACAGACATGAGAGTGGTATCAATCTGAACATCTAACTCTCACCAAGAGAGCAAATAAGCATATTTACCAAACTGTCTAAAATGCGTCCCAGAAGAAGACAATCCTGGAAGTTCAGTTTGAGTAACAGATCCATTAGTTTGAAAGCTTACTAAGACACTGGAAAATTAGCATGCTAGCAATAATTTTATCATTGGTCACAACAACTGTGAGAAAAGAAATATGATTACACAATTCACATTACAACATAATCTGCTAGGAATTTGCACTTATACATATTTAATTGGCCAACAATGCATTGCTGAATGATGTTTGAGATGAAAATTTGTTTCATCAGTGATCTAACTGATGAAACTTTGTTGTAGTGGTGTCTTGGTAGGTGGGTATACTGTGCCCCACACCCTACCCCACGCTTTCAACTTAAGTGAAAGTATTATACCAGACACTAAAAATACATATTTACATACAGTATGTTCTGGAACATATTTCAGCTAAAAGATATTAGAAAAAAGTTTCATACTGTAGCTTTAAGACCAAGAAGTCCTCCTACATGTGCTCCTATCACAGTTTTTTTTTTTTTTTTTACACATTTCTTTTATAAATTCTGCATATTTTTCCAGCAAATCTCTCCTCTGCAAGGTGTGGGTTTTTTGGGGGTAAGTGTTGCTTCTGTAAAAGAAAAACCTTTAAACTGCAATTTTGCTTTTTCATCTTCTTCTGTGAATTGAAATCTACATGATATTTTACCCCTGGGTCCCTGAGAAACCTGTTTCAAACGTATTATAAAAATACAAAACTGAAGCTGTACTCTGTG
Organism: Xiphias gladius; assembly: GCF_016859285.1. NCBI lineage: Eukaryota > Metazoa > Chordata > Actinopteri > Istiophoriformes > Xiphiidae > Xiphias > Xiphias gladius. The sequence continues at coordinate 4,618,994 of NC_053402.1, forward strand.
ACAACGGTGATGTGTTGCTTGGAGCTGCTGTTTCATTTTCTTGGTAAGTGACGTGAAAATGTGCTAATGTGTTGTGATACTAGAGTGCCGATGCACATATTAATGTTTTCCTCCTGTTTACGGTTGGTAAGGGAGAGCAAATGGATGAAGGGCAACAAAGAAAAAGAAAGGCTGAAGACAGAGAGAGGAAAGGATGAACTGCAGGGGGAGAGAGATGAAAGGAAATTAACACATGGAGAGAAGAAGGAGGGATGATGACTGGTAACTGGTTTTAATTTTGTAGCTGATTTTGTAGCTGATCGGTGTACATTTGACCAAGACAACCATCTTTCCCTGTCCTTAACCAAAGTGCTTTTGTTGCATAAAACAAAGATGGGACTGTGGATGCAAATCCCAGGCTCTGGTGTGACATATTTGTGCTTTGTACACCCACCCAACTACCTACTTGCAAATCTGATGCCATTAATAAATGTAGTGTTTCATTCATACATTAAAAAAATAAAAATGCCACTGATTGTAATCAAGCCAACAATTGCATTTCCCAGAAAACATATTTGCTGTTGCTGTTGAGTTGTATATAAACATGATTTCTAAGAGATAGGGTTGGACAGACAGCAACATTCTCAAGTAGGCGCAGATGAAACCTACACTTTCTTATTCTTCCATTCTTTCATTTTATGTCTTTCACACTTGTTTTCTTCTGTACATGTTTCCTTTCTCCTTTCCCTTCCCCCCTTTCTGTCTTTCTGAGTGCCTTCTCTATCATGATTTTTTTTGTCAAATTCATGAACTGTTTATCTGTCCATCTCTCAGGTACCTTCTTAATTTTCTCTTGCGAGTCCGTCTCTCTGTTATATTTCCTCCTGTGTTCATGTCTTTCTGTCTCTGTCTGCCTAGTACCCTCTCATGTCTCGCTCCCATTGAAGTAGGCTGATATTTTGTGTCCCTTAATATTTCAGCCATGGTTATGGTGAAGAGATTATGACAGGATGTTTTCATCTGTCAGTCAAATGGTGAAAATCTCTCAGCTTGAAACTTTTTCTCCTAATGGAAAATCAAAGAGCCTAGCCATGTGCTGAGACATCGCTTCACAACCTGAAACTGTCACCGGTTTGATCCTTGTAAAAACATAGAATGGGCTATCATTTCTGGCTCCTCGTCACAGTCCTAGCCCAGTCCTCATGCAACCTGCCATGACAGTTTGAACCTTGCAACCTTTGTGTATTGTGTACTTCATGGATGAAACATGGCATTTCATTAGCTAAAGAAAATAGTACCACTTTCTAAAGGATTTATAAGTTTTATCTAATGGCTTTGTCAATAGTTAATTTGTCATTATTAATGCTTTATGAAGCAGTTATAAGCCCATAACAAACATTTATTGGTTGCCAAGTTCTTACAGCAAGTTTTGAGTTACTGTGAAAGCTCAAAAGTTGATCCTATAATGGCTCATAATGACTTTATAAAACATTAGTAAAATTCATTGACCATTAATTAAGCCACTAGTTACAATGGAGTTGGTTATAAGTTGGTGCCTGAAGTTTGTTCTTAATCCATATCAGTTGTATTGAGGCTGTGGTGTGAAAAAAAGTTTGAGATGGTTTAATAGTGGCTGTTTTCTTAAATAAGAATCTTAAAATGCTGAGAAGATAATATTTACCATATTTATCATTTTAATTTAGAGTGTTAGCACTCTACAATTCGTTAATTTGAACTAAAGTACAGCCGCGTTTGATGGGAATGTTACTAATTTTGCAGGCATTTGGTCATAAACCAAAGTTTAGGACAAATTGTGAGACTGATCTAATGATGGTGCTAGATGAAAATTTAAGCAAACACCAAAAGTTAAATAATTAATCCCAAGGGGAACATGTATGTCTGAATTTTTAAGATAAACATTGTTCTTACAAATCCTCTGTGAGTGTCTGCATACTCAGTCACCCTATCCGATGTGCCAAACGCAAACCCAAGACTCTGCTGTTCCTCCTCTTTCATGGTTGTAATTCATTCTTTTTCTAGTAGTGGACCAGTGGACTGTATTCCTGAAGAAGGGGTAGTATTGACCAAGTTGCTGTGTTATAGTGTCAGCCAGTGCCAGTTAAGTACTATTGTTTAATCTGAAAAAATTAAATAAAAAAACTGATGAGATGGTAACACAGTATCAATTAGCAAATCATCCTGGAGAGATTTCATCCATTAAACTGCTCTGCTTTCAAACTGAAAAAATCCTGCTAGTTCTACATAAATACCTGTACAGTGAGTGTTCAAGCAGAAAGTAGAAGGTATTGTCCGAAAAATAATTTGGATGCACAGAGAGGAGCCAAACTTAAAATTAGTAACTTAACTTAAAATAAGTGAGGATTTGGAGTATTTTTGACCCAAAATACAACAAAGTAGCACCATCGTATATTATTTCTAATTGCACCCATTGCACACAGAAGGGAAAGGAACTTCTAACCTGTATTTTGATTTGTCATGCTCCAAAAACCTGATAGAAAAATGTAAATTACCCTAACTTGCCATATGAGTGAAAGCACTGGCTGTTGGGGTATTTAAAGTGAATACATGACATGGCCTCTTGGAACAAATAAAGTATGTTATTTGCTCTAAAGGCTGTGGGATCTAATATTTTTAATCTAAAATATGAAGGGAAACTGAACTTTGAAGTAGGTGAACCATTATCCCATTCTACTGGGCTATAATTTGTGAGGCACATTTCAAATTGGGCAGCACAGTGGTGCGGTGGTTAGCATGGCGCCTTACAGCAAGAAGGTTCTGGATTTGAAACCTGGTTTAGTTGAGGCCTTTCTGTGTGGAGTTTGCATGTACCCTACCTCTCACCCAGCCCCCTGGGGGTTGCCCAACCCCTTGCCACCCTCAAAAGACGACCGGCATAGCTAATGGATGGATGGATGGACATTTCAAATCAGAGGTAATTTAAACAGCAGAATAAAATCAAATAATTTACTGTCAGGATTAAAATGAAAGTAGAGCTTTTTCCAGATATTTGCAGCATAACAGCTCAGTAGGTTTACCAGGTATTGTTTGAAAAAAAAAGAATCAACGTGTGTTTTAACTTTTGCACCTAAGCTACTTTTTAAAATCTAAGCCATCCTTGTCATTGTATGGGGTGAAAAGGATGCCTCAGCATAGCATGCAGAACTACTGAGCTGAGTTTCGTGTTAATAGGAATGATTGTTGCCAAGATATGCAACTTTTCCTGTTTTGACTGCAACCTATAGGATGTTGTTCCTTTATACCTTGCAAATTTATTGGATTATCTAAATTCTTTTAATAACTTTTGATAATGAGAGTCCATAGATTCTATGTGCAACGTTTCTTGCAGATCAGACAGCACAGCCAAGCAAGTGTTTAAAAAAGTATGTTTCAAATATTTCACAATTTTGCAAAAAAGAAATGTATTGAGATCCAGCTAAATTCAGGGAATGTGATTGTCATTGTTTCAAAGCTGTTGGGAAACCACACATATAGCACAGTTACACGCACGTTTATACTCTTGTTTCCAATGCCCATCTCCTTCTCTCACTGTCTCCCCAGTTAAAACAAAAACAGGACAGGACAGGAAATGAGTGTTAAAAAGGGTGACTGTCTACTACGCAGCTGCTCATAACACAGACAAGTGTTTCTGAGTTAATGTGTTTGTGTTTTCCACAACAGGTGTGTGACTGTATAGCCAGCAGTGGGAGTTTTAATATCATCAGATTCACTGCTGTAAATTGTACACACACACACACACACACACACACACACACACACACACACACACACACACACACACACACACACACACACACACACACACACACACAAACAAACACACAAACACAGAGATACTTGCATGAACATATTTTTAGCATGGACACACAAGTACACCATTCAACAAGTGTACACATGCCTACATATTACCAAAAAAACACATGAACGCACACACTCTTTATTGATACAAAAACATGCACACTGAGGGAATGTACACAGTCAACTGAAATACTGTAATATGGTTGAGTGCGTGCATGCAAGCATTGGTGGATGAGTGCGTGTGTGCGTGTGCATTTCAGATGCACTGTCATTTGACTGTCAAGCCTGTGCAGACCTATCACACAAACAGAGAGACAAACAAACAATAGATGTGGTGGGTCATCACGAACGAGCTGACAGGGTCAATGACAAGTGACAACTCAAATCTCTTACTGTCTGCTCTTCTCTCCTCTTCCTCTCTGCTGGATTCCCTCCTGTCCAATAAAATAGGCACTGCTGAGTGTGTGTGTATGTGTGTGTGTATATGTGTCTTGTTAGAGATGAGAAGAACAGAGAGGTATTTTGACCTTGAAGAAAACATAAAGAGGAAATAGAATTTCTCAGTCTTTTGCTGAATTAAATAATTCCCGTCTGACTGAAAACAAATATACAAAAGGCATGCTATTAAGACACAAGGAAGAAAATGTTGATTAGGAGATCCAAGTAGTGACATTTCCTGTTACAGCCACAGTTCAGGATCGTGGGTAGGTATATGAATCATAGTTTTCTTGAGGAGAGAGCAATATTAGTGCTGCTCTTGCTGTCACAAAATTATGCAACATTGCTGTGCTATCGATTTGCACAAAATCGCTAAATCCAAAAGGGAATTCCATACATTTTTTGTGAAGAATGATCAGAAAAAATTAAAGGAAAATGATGGTTCACAACTTGGATTGAATTTTTGTAGCTCCACTCATTGACTTCATCAGTATTGATAACAATGTACTCCTAAAAGTATTGAAGGATTTCAGAACATCTCCGGTTTCATGTCCCGCTCTACTTCTTGCGTCATGTTTTCCTTATTTTGTCATTTGTGCAGTATTTTCTGTTTTATTTTGGTTTCACGTACCTTTCCTCTCGTTTCAGATCCCCACTTCCTGCCTTTGGGCGTTTCCTGCCACTGTGATTGTCTGCCCCAACCTGACTGGTTTCACCTATGTCTCATTGTCTCTCCCCTCCTAGTGTATTTAGCCTTTGTGCTCCCCTTCCTCTGTGTCAGTTTGTCTTTGTTCCTTGTGACCAGTGTACCAGCCTTCCCCTGGTGTTAGTGTTCCTGGTTTTTTGTTCTTTGCCTAGTACTACTGATCTTGCTTTTGCTTACTTTTTGTCTGCCCATGTACTGACCTTTTTCCTAGTAAAGACATGATTTTTGTGGAACCCAGAAACTGTATCCTGAGTCACGCATCTGAGTCCTTTTGTCCTGTGGTTACCAGTTGTTACAGTATGTACTGGCCACTGTGGAGTCAGGCCGACTCTGTCTCTTTGCAAGCTGCTATCCGGTCTCAAGGCAGACAGATGCAACAGCAAAAAGAGCAGCTCACCTCAGTTTTCCACAGTGCGAGAGAGCTTAACGAACGTCATGAAGGCTTCCAGTCCTCTCTCAGCAGCCAGGCGGGCCATCTCATGATCAGATGCAACAGCTGATAGCCTGCTTTGATTCTCTGGGTTTCATTGATCCAGCTGCTGTGCCATCTCCTGCTCCCATTCCTGCCAACGCTTTGGATTTTTGTGTGTTATGTAAAGTCACTCACTGTACTCGACAAGTCAAGATCATGCCAAGGGACACACTGAACAACTCAGCTTCCACCTTTTCAACTCTCCTCTGCATCCACTCATTATGGGGCTTCCCTGGCTCAAAAGGTACTATCCCCAAATTAGATGAGCTACTTGCAAGGTAACGGGCTGTGGGAAGGGTTGTTCACTAACCTGTTTCTCTTCAGTGTGTTCCCAGAAGCCTCCCTGTCTCTTGGAGCACCAGAGATTCCTGATCCTCCTGTATCCCAGTCACCCCCTGAGCCACTGGACTCTGACTACCTTGACCTCTCGAAGACTCCTCTCTGTTATCATGACCACAGGGAGGTTTTTAACAAGTCCTGTGCCAATTCTTTGCCTCTTCAACGTGAGAATGATTGTGCCATTGACCTGCTCCCTGGTACCTCTCGCCCCTAGAGAGCGCCTTTACTCTCTGTCAGCAGAAATGGAGGACATGGATAAGTATATTTCTGCCTAAAGCTGAAAGTATCCACCCATCCTCTTCACCTGCTTGAGCTGGAATTTTCTTTATAGACAAAAAAGAAAAATCATTCCACCCCTGCATTGACTTCTAAGCTCAGTGCTGTAGCTGACTGGCTGATACCCACCAGCAGAATACAGCAGAAAACCTTTTCCTAACGTTTGCCAACCTTTACAGATGTTTCATAAGAAACTTCAGTACCGTTACTGCCCCCTTGCATGCCCTAACCTCCTCTCATGTCAAATTCCGATGGTGCCTCCAGGAAGACAAAGCCTTCCAAAAACCGAGGGCAAGTTTTATCTCCATCCTCACTCCTCCAAATCTTCATCTCCAGTTTGTGGTGGAGGTGGATGTTTCGGATGTTGGCATTGGGGCAGTTCTTTCTCAACGTTTCCCTTAGGATAACAAGTTGCATCCCTGTACCTTCCTGTTCTGGAAGCTTTCCTCTGTCGAGAGGAACTACAATATGGTTAATAGAGAACTGTTGGCAGTTAAAGTGGCACTGGAGGAGTTGCTGCACTGGTTGGAGGGAGCAGAGAACAGACTTTTTTGATATGAACAGAGCAAAAAAACCTTAAAGGACATCCGGACAGCCTAACTCAACTCCAGCCGATGGAGATGGGCACTTTTTTTTGATAGATTCAACTTTACGATTTCTTACCTTGCTGGCTCCAAGAACATTAAGCCTGAAGCTCTATCCTGCCAGTTTGATTTGGACTTACTCCTTTAATTCCCCCTCCAACATTTTGCCCTCCTTCTATGTGGTGGAGGCAGTAACATGGGGTATAGAGGAAATAGTCAGACAGGCTATTGCTTTGGACACCGAGGTTGGTGTTTCCTCAGCCCAGGCTCTATTGGTAGAGAGGGACGCCCCTGCTCTGATCACATGTGGTAGCTCAATTACACCATCGTGGAACCACAAACGAGAAACAGTCTGCACTGTGATTGCCTTGTGTGCAGGGATGGCAATGCCAGATTACATTACTTGGAGGAATGCAGTTGCCGAGAGGGACCATAAGCCTGTATGACCGAGTTCAAGTAGATGGGTGCAGACCCAGAAGTCACTCTGTAAGCATTAGTGACTTGGGTAGGCAGTGGAGGCCAGTGAGCAGTGGAGTGACGTGCCCTTTTACACTAATCACAAACCAGATGCACTGCTATATTCTGGATCATCTGTAAGGGTTTCACTGTATGTGAAGGGAGGCCCACTAGAAGGCCATTTAAGTAGTTGAGACAAGAAATAACCATAGCCTGTACCAAGAGTTTGGTGGCGTACTGAGTCAGGTAAGGTGTGATTTTTCTTATTTTGTATACTGAAAAGCAGCACGACCAGGAAACAGATGCAAAATGGTCAGAGAAGGATAGCTGGTCATCAGACATGACACCCAGGTTTCTCACAACCATGGCTGGGTTGAGAAATGAAGAGGTGATTTTGATGTTAATATTGTGATGGAGAGATTTATTGGCCGGGATGACTAAGGGTTCAGTCTTAGAAAGATTTACTTGAAGTTGGAAACAAACTGTTTCCATCTGGAGTGCAATTTCTTAAATATTAAAGCACTTCATTTCAAAATGAAAACAAAAAAGGTCCCTAATAGTATTGGTGTTTCTGAGAAAAACTACTATAAATTCAGTATGTCTATGCTGTAGTAATGACGGCAGACAATGTTTTGAATAGTACTAGTTATCCCCAGAGTTGCATATCACTGGTATTTTCTAAAAGGGGGCTGATGTGGTGGTGGGGTAGTGGGGTAGAGATTCAAATAAATGTCGAGAGTTGGATGACAGAACAACCTGACTGACATAAATATAGATCACACAAATTAGTGATTAGCCTCTGTGCGGGCAAGACAGAAATAGAGGAAAGTTTGCTTGATTACATGAGAGAAACCATGAATTTTCAACAAACTGGAATGTAGAGGGAAGCAAGCCTAGAGCTGTAGTTTTACAGCCAGGCCCAGCAGGTGTCATTTAAACCCTCCCTATAATTGAATAATGCACTACTGGCCTGGGCTGAATAAAGTCATACTTCTGAATGGGCTCTGTCACCAAGGCACTTTGTAACTTTACTCTCAAAGCTCAGCCGAGGAGTGGAGAATGTCCAGTTTTGTAACTTTAGGACTGCATCTTAATTATGTAGCTGGCTTCATCAGGCTGTGATGTCCAAAGTACACTTTGGTTTACAGCTGAATATAGAGCAATAGTTGGTTGTCATCAACCCACAGTCCAAGACAATAGTACTGTGCCAGAAAACCTGCCCGCCCTGTGGGGTTTGAAAGTGACTTGTTGATAGGGGTTGGCAGAAAGACAGCTTCAATATCAGTACATGCCTTGCTTTGACTATCAATCTAAAGGAGCAATGCAAAACATGAACTGATCCATCTCTTGTCTGTTGTACGGACTTCTATGTCCTCGAAGAGGAGAAAAACTTTCTCTGAAAATGTTTCATTGTTGTCTCAAAGTGTGACCTTACATCACATTCTGGGCATGAAAACACTTCTTATTATTTGTCTTGTAGCTTCTCTGCTGCTTGTGCATGCATAAAGTGATCACCTTGTTATTATAGAGGAGACACAAATAGTTGCGTTAACTTAAAAGGAAGATGAGTATGGAATAGTGTCACGGTAATCTATCAGTAATATTTCAGTTATTTCTGTCTGGGCTAAAGTTGGACCACAAATGACCAACTGACATTGTTTTACCCGGAGCCATGCTGTTAGCTATCTAGCTATAAAGTATTGGTATTGTTGATTCTGGCCTGGCATTACTTGGTTACACATCGAAAACCATATTCTGTTGTAGTTAATGGAAGGAGTTGAAGTATCTCAGGGTCTTGTTCATAAGTGAGAGGGAGCATGAGATCAACAGGTAGATTAGTGCATGTCTTGTTCAAATTGTGGACACTGTACCAGACCGTCATGGTAAATTGGAAGTCGAGGCTGAAAGCAAATTTGTTATAGTCACCCTACCTTCCTACCTTCACTTATGGTCATCAGGTTTGGGTAGTGACTGTAAAAATAATATTGTGGATACAGATTATGGACCTGCTGCTCCTTCACTTTGAAAGGAGCCACCTGAGGTTCGTTGGGGTTCTTGTTAGGATGCCTCTGTGAAGCCTCCCTCCAGAGGTATTTTCCAGGTATGTCAAGTTCGGAGGAGTAGGGCAGAACATGACTGAAAGATTATATACCATCTGGCCTGGAAATGCCTTAGGATCTCTCTGAGAGATATTGGTGACATGGCAAAGAAAGAAGGGGCTACACACACAAAATTGCTTCTTTTGCAGATTCTCTGGGCTCATTCTTAAGGAAAGAGTGAGGAGTCCAGATAGGAGCTGGGAGTAGAATTGCTGCTCCTTCCATTTGACAGGAGCCAGTTGAGGTGCTTCAGTGTCCTGATTAGGATGCCTTCCTCATGAGGTTCGCTGGGCACGTCTAACAGGGAGGAGACTCTGGGGCAGACCCAGAATATGCTGAAGGGATTATATATCCCATCTTGGAAAGTCCTGGGGCTCCCAGGAGAACCTTGAGAGCATTGCAAGGAAGAAGGACTTACTCTGGAGTACTACACTTATTTGTCTGTGCCACTGTCACTCAGTCATTTCTGCATACTTTTAAGGCTGTCTTAACGGGGGATAAGGAATGAGATGAGTTAATTCTGCATCTTCAAGATTGTTTTCAGGGTAAAAATAAACCTAAAATAAAATTGACAGGAATGATGGCTGAGTTCTGGAGAAATATTTTATAAATATTTCCTAACTTTCAATATTTAGGTTAATATTAAAGTGTCAAATAGGTTTCATACATAGAATGTATTGTTATTCTAATAATGAATTATATCTAAATGAGGATTTCGAATAGAAAACACATATACACACACACATACACACACACACAAAGAAAAAAAAATTTAGTAGACATAATTAGACAGACATCTCACTCTTTTTCACACTTTTCTCACTCTGTGCTATTTATATTCTGAAAGGAACGCCCAAATGAACTGATAGATTCAGTAGTATGGACACTGTTGGCTGGTTGTTTGTGTGAATTTTTGTGTGTCATAAATAGAATGGGAACAGTGTCTAGTTATCTGGCATTGTAAATGTTGCAATTATAAAAGCTATTTCCATCAAAGACATGGACGGAGAGAGTGGAGGGTGACAAAAGTGAGTGGGATGTGACAGTTTTCATAGACAGTGAAACTGAAGCGATATATATATGTGTGTGTATATGTGTCTACATGTATGTGTATATATGTATGTCTTTATGTATTTGTATATATGTATAGATATTATTGTTGTTGTGTGGCTGATCAGTGTATGCTACCACACACATGCACGCACATAAACACACACACACAAACAAACTCAGGGTCGGCTGACAGGGTGTTTCTATTCTCTTTCCATTTCCCTGTCTTCCTCTGTGGCTCTTCCCCCACCTCCTCTCTTTCTTCAGCCCACCTGTTCCCTAACCATTGCTTTTTCTTTCTTCTTTCCTTTCACTTTCTTCTTACATTCACCTTTTCCTCGGCTCACATTTCCTCTTTCCTCCATATACCTTTTTTGCTGTGCTTAAACACCGATGGGGGAAGGCTCCAACATCCAGCAACTAAACTTTCCATAACATTTTAACTCCACATGTATCCTACAGAATCTGCTCAGTTTTTTTTAGGCAGGGACTCCAACAAAGATATGGAGGCAGTGAGCAATTTACACCACACTGTCTGTTCAGGTGGACAAGCAGTGCACTGCATCACAGAGCTAGCTCTTTAAAATGAGGAGAGACGATGACAAAGGCGCTTGGAACATCACATTGAAGACTTCATCAAAACAACTGGGATGAAATAGAATATAGTTTTGAAGCTGAGCTCCTGCATGGGAGTCCAGGAGTGTGATCTCCAGACAGCAACATTTTTACAGTTTTAACCATGAAATGAAGCATTCTGGTGCACCCTGAGATGGAACAGGGAGAAAATATGTATGTTATTCAATTTATTCATTTTGAATTCATTTTTTAAAAATTATACCTGTTGTGGGTACCTTGCAAAAGGTCATAAGACCTTAACAGTGACACAACCCCTACCCACAAATCCACCCTGTTAAACAGAAATACTGTAAACAGAATAATGAAGTGTATCTGTGTTATGTTCATCCTTATCATTTCCTAATTTTCTTCTCTTAAATTCAGGATTTCAAGTGCTTTTGGTTTCTGTTTAGTCATGTGCCTCTTTCTTGCCACTTTTTCTTCCTTGATCACTTTTCTGTGCTGCGCTTGAGAGGGACTGACAGTTAAACTCCATCCATTTAGTGCAACACGCATTGACAGCATCAGATCACGTCAATTGACAGCTGTAGTACAAATGTACCATACAGACAGAAGTAGTAGTCAAAGTACAGTTGGTGGGATATGACCATCCAGGGAGTGAATGTGTTAACATTTTCTGGGGCACTGACCTATCATGATGCCACCAGTGTGTGGGGTTGATAATTAATATATGAATAGGAATAAAATTTGCTTTGTGTTACACAATGGTCTTCAATCTAAACAAACCCTGGTGTTGCTTGGCAAAATAAACTTAGGCTGGCACATTTCATATTTCAGTGGAATTGGATACAGAGCAGGGTTTGTTTCTGTGGATGCACTCATAATTGCTGGTGTTTGAGACAGTAAGTTGTATTCTGCATTCTTTAGTTTGTGGCATTTCCCATCTTTGTTGGCACTTGTTTTTTTTACAGAACTAACAATATACAGTCCGTTTAAAGTCAAGACTTGAAGTAGCCTAGCCTATTAGGAAACTAACTGCTGATCATATAAATGGAAGCATTACAAGCTTAAATAGTGTTACAAACTCACTCTGTACTGTGGCACAAAGTTTAGCTTGCCTTAAGCGGTACGGGAGGTGCCTGACTGACACGTTTTCCCCTCAGGGCTTACAATAGCTGCATGCACCCACTGCTGACACTGTTTACTACAACAAACCCGTACAAACATGCCAAACTGCAGGACTAAAGGACTGCCATATGTTTGGTTACAGATAGCTTCCTTTCTATAATGTGATGGTTATTAGTGGGTTGTTAAACAATGCAACTTGTCAACACTATTTCTTTTTTTTCCCTACATTTCTTCGTTGTCAGTGCTTGTAACATTTATATCACCTACACATACTGGAGATGATCTTGAGGAGATACTACAGTTTTAAACATACCAAGCACACATGCCCACACACACTATCCAAAGGTGTAATGTTATGCTACCTCATGAACTGGATATTGGGGATGAATAGGGAAAATAAGTTACACTGTTTTCGACACAACAGAGTAGTCTTAAATTTCACTCTTCATACACACACACACACATCGTATGAATGTAGGGGAGACTAGGGCTGAAGGGATGTCACAAAGCTTTTTACAGCCTTACTAAAGAGCACTGTGACATGATCTTCCTATCAAATGTACACCCTTTTTTGGGCCACCCACATTGTGAATTTATTGCAAAGACATTAAAACTTTAAAGCTGCATTAAGTATTTTCCCATTTGGGGGCAGATGAACAACTCAACACTGACATATTATAACATCATAAATCAGTTATTACAGTGAACATGTTACGAAACAGTTGCATATTTACACATCAAGTAAAATAAGCAAACATGAATCAACATTATTTGGAGTGGTGTATGTGTCCATTTGATGAATGTAATTTCAATATTCACTCTCCTTTTAGCTCTGGTTTGGTCTCCACCAACTCCTGAGGGGAATACCTGGGTCTTTAGCTGCTAAATGCTCCACTATGCTCACCAGCTAGTCTCTAACTGTGTTTGCCTGCTGCTTGCTGCTGAGCAGGTAGCGTACAATTTCATCAAGGACACCCTGATAAAGCCAGCTTGTCTGGGAAACTGTTGGTTTAATCAAACTGCATGGAACCTTTTACTATGCGACTGCATTTTTTTAAGTCTTGAGGCATTTAATGTGTCCAGTAGCAGCCAGTGCAAGAAGTGTTGCTTATCATTGACTGTAGTTAAACACTGAACCAAAGGACAGCAAAGTTATAAAGAGAAACTCAGAGCAGCATTGTGGTATAGCATGACAATTGTTGAGTTAGTACTATGGAAATGTACATTATATTAAATTTATCACATGTTTTATTACACGTAATACCACCCTCTCAGTGTTTTTTACCCAGTTTTTGGTGGTGAATAGTCTTTATTTTTTCATGTCACTTATTATTTGAGAACTTATAAGAGACCGACAAGAGACTAACGCATGCCAACCAATCTTGATTTATTCTGGGTCACAGTGAGATGGCATTAAATCCTGCACAACTGGTGGATGTGTTGGACTTGTTTGTTGTAATATCTCATATGCACACACATAAACACACACATTTCATCTTCCTCTGAGCGTTAGTGTGAATTCCCACCAGGCAGTGAGGTTTGTGAAGAGCTCTTGGCAGGGAAGATGAGACGCTTTGACCTTTCACCGGCCTTGGCTTCTGGGAGTTAGATAAGTGTGCTCTCTGGAGTTTCATAAGCATCACAACACTTACATTTGTGTAACTTGTAGCTGCTTATCAGGCGGTTTTTGGCTTTATGGAAAGAAATAATTTCACAAGAGCAGTAACAGCGGAGATGATGTTTTTTTTTTACAACTTACACACAGTACAGAACATCTCCAATGTGTCATGTTATTAGTATATTATACCCTGCTACTGTATAAGGGTTAGTGCCAAAAATGCTTTTTAGGGACAAAAATGTACACTTTGAAGTAAATGAAAGATCACTAACATGCTTGCTTTTTACTTGTTAATGATAAGTTATTTTAATTATTATTTTCAGTTTTCAGTTTTAATTACTGTTGTATTTGATAATGCAGCAATAATTTAAACAAAGACAGAAGTGCAGAATATATGAGAAGATTTCCACAAATCGCAACTGGTAACAGATTGATCAGAAAATGCTGACTGAAAATGTATGATAGTTTATGAAAAACAGCATGAATTTGGACAAATTGGGAATTGGTGGACGTGACTGAAAGCTCACTGGTTTGATAGCTCCTAAAGCAAATGTAGCCCTTACTGACCCCTATGACGCACCAAGCACATATATGTAATATATGTATTTATCTCTTGGAAGAATATGGGAAGAATATAAGAAGAACTAATTCTTTAACATGCTTTGCATGAGTATAGGATCCTCTCAAGTGGTTTGTGGGACACTGCTTTGCATTTTAAGGAATTAGGCATGAATGTGGTGATTAAAGCCTAATCCTTAAAGAAAAGGATTAGTTCGAATCATGTTTGTAATCCTGTTTGCAGACCTAATGATTCCTCTCTTTCTCTACAGCTCAAAGGAAGTTGTACCAGTGAAGGAAGTTGTACCAGTGGATAGAGATGATGTCCATGCAAAGTAAGTGCTCTGTCACCACAGCAGCCAGCTCTTATTTTCTATTTTCTGTTTTCTATATACAGATATCGACAGTATACATTTCAAGCACATACTGTATTCACAAATATTAATGTGTAATGTTATATGTTACTTCACTGCCTATCTCCTCTACTGTGTTAACTGGAGGTGGTTATGATTAAAATTAAGTAACAGTAGTAGCAGTTGTGGTAGCAGTAGTAGTAGTAGCAGTATAAGCAGTACTGTTGTATATAGTATAGCTATAGTTTTGGAAATGACAGTATTAGTACTAACACCAGCAGCAGTAAAAATAGTTACAGTACAAGTAGAAATGGTAGTTGCAGAGGTAGAAGTAGCAGTAGTAGTAGTATAAGTAACAGCATTGTATGTGTTGTAAGTACATTAGCATTAGTAGTAGAGGTAATACTGGCAGTATTACTATTATTACAAGCAGCACTAGAGGTGGAAGTATTTAGTACTAGCAGCAGCAGCAGCAGTAGTACTCTGACCAGTCACAGTACAAGTAGCAGCAGTAACAGTAGTAGTGATAGCGGTAATACTAGTATCTGATGTCAGCAATGTGGTGTTCCCTGTAGTGAGTGAGGCAGACAGTGTGGTGAAGGTGGCAGAGTGGCAGCAGACTTACTACGCGTCAGACTCTGGCATCCAGTCAGGAGCTACCACAGTGCAGGATGATGAGATCAGCACAGAGTACAGCGGCTGTAAAAAGTACAGTGGCAGTACTACAACCAGTACTACCACTGCTCCCACTACTGCCTCTGCTGGAGGAGGAGGAGACACAGCAGCTGCTGGACTACAGAGCCCGACAGGTGAGACTTTTTCCAAAAAATCTTTTGGTGTCACTTGTTCAATGTGTGGTGATTTATTTGGTTTATTTCATTTTATACGTCATTCCTTCTCCATTCACTCTCTTTATATTTGTTTCCCTTACTAACGCTTTTTTCTGAATTTACGGTTCTTGTTTTTGCTAGAATAACAAAATTAACTGATGTAATATCATGTAATATATTGTTCCATTCGCTGGTACATTATTTTCTGGTTAGTAATGTGCTTGTTTATTTGTATGCCCATTGGTCTGTCCAACACAAATGATTATTCCATAAACCACTGAATAGATTTTGATGAAACTTATAGTCATTTGATCTACTGTTAATATAAAATTTTTGATTAGTGCAGCTTTAATAATGCGCTAAAAATAGCTATCAGTACACAGTGAACATGAAAAGTTTGTTGTGCATGGCTGCAGGTAATAGGGCTTGTTTTCCTCCTTAAGGGGAAACCATTTACTGTCATTTATCTGTCTTCACAATGAAATGAGCTTCCACAGTGTGAGATAATCCATCACAGTAAATATGAAGAAACTTTGTGTTTTATCCTCATTTCACTCTGTTATGCTCTGTTTCCCGCCAGTCACCTGACAACATGGGAAAAAATAAAATTGTCCTCCAGGAAAAAATCCCTCACAAAAAACATGTTCCCTTACAAACTTCACTGTCAAACCTGTGCTGTTAGTTGAGAAAGCAGGTCATTTCAAGATCAGTTTGACACTGCAGTGCTTGGACTTTCAAAACAAGTAACAAAATGTCAACTAAATGGAGACAATAATAAGTGTGATCATGTTTGACAATTTTACAGGAATATTCAATGCCCTATTCATATTTTAGTGCAGAATACAAATTACTATACTGACACTTGCTGCCACCGCTGCTGCTGCTGTTCATAAGCATGTTTCAAAAGGCACACCTCCATCCCAGCATCAACTGTAGGCTTTGAGTCTAGAATACCTACAAGTTAGTATTGTCACTTCCCTATCCCAGCTGTGCCGAGCTTTGTATTTTCTTGTGGGGAGTGATGAGGTTGGAACCAAGATGTCAAATATCAACGCTGTGCATATTTTACCTTCACATAATTAATTTCACGTGAGATGGCTGACAACAAATAACTGCTCTCAATTTCCCAGTCTCTTTAGAAATTGCAACTCAAGAATTACAAATGCAGTTTGTAATACCTGGTTTTACCTATTCTGTGGCACGTGGAAGAATGAAACAGAACTGTCCACAGCACCAACAGTTGATTTATATTTTTATAGATCAACTTTTTTTCTTTTTTTGTTTACTTTTGGAAAAGACAAGAAATGTCATTGCAGATAACACTGTATTCTAGACAGGGGCCACGATGAATTGATTAACCCTACAATAAAGTGACTGTGAATATAAGTGTTAAGTTATTTTAACAATTGTAGGATTGGCAAACTGAGAGTTGCTTTCAGATGATTTATCAAGGATTTATTGAAGGATCACTATAAAGCCAAAGAGAGTTCCGTCTCTCTTGAAATACTGGTATTTCAGCAGGCAAGTGCTGTGCCTGATGAGTCACACTTTCCTGCTAATCACATAATCATCATATCTGGGGATCCAGAAGTCTCATCCAAAGCCTGAATGAATCCATCTGTTGAACCAGCAATGAAACTGTCAACATTAGGAAATGTCAAAGTGACTGTGAGGGGATCAAGAATATAAATGTACTCGTCTGTGTCTTTGCCCATGGTGCCAGTAGTTGATGTCAGAACATTCTGATGGTGCAAACTAAAATCCCAAATGTCTCTTGCAATTGAGTTCTAACGTTGTCAGAGAGATTCCAAGATTTCCGAACAGGGTGTTTCAAAACCTTATGTTTAGTTGGTTCAGACATTAACATAAAAAAATCATTTGCATTATAATGATATAATAATAATAACAGTAATACTAAACTTTAGTTATATAACACTTTTCAAAACACAATTACAAAGTCCTTTAAAGTGAAAGTAATAAAAACAGAGCACAATAGGAATAAGGATAAAACACCAACAATGTAATAAATAATTCACTGAAAGGCAGTTATGAAAAATGGGTTTTTAAGAGAGATTTAAAAGATGAAATAGAGTTTGCAGCCCAGATCTTCGCAGGAAAGTCATTCCAAAGTCTAGGAGCTCTAACTGCAAAGGCTCTATAACCTTTTTTATGTAATCTTACACTTTGAAAGGATCTCAGGGGATGAGAGGAGACATAAAGCAACAAAAGGTCAGAAATATATCTTTGGGCGAGACCTCTCTGAGCTTTAAAAGCAAGCGGCTGAATTTTGCAATCAGCCAGTGTAGAAAAGGTGGATACATGGTTTATATGCAATAAATTATCATTAAATATAAGCAAGACAAACTTCATTGTTTTTCATTCAAATAGAAACTGAAATAATGTTGAACATGTTTGTATCAAAATAAACAGACAAGTAATTGAAAGAGTGAAGTCCACTTAATTCCTAGGGGTTCATATTGATGAATTATAAGGGCCATATTGATGAGTTGACAAAAAAGTTCAAATATGTTATAACTTTTCTGCTACGTGATAAACTTCTAACCTCATAACAGTCCTTATTTGAGTATCATCTAAAATACTGTAAAGTTAAATGGTGCAATACTTTTCCTAGTTATCCTGAGAAACTATTATTTTACAGACGAATGTCATAATTGCCATATCATGGTCCATAGTAAATGTTCCCACTGAACCTCTTTTCCACTGCTTCAGTTTTCTGGAGCTTACTGAATGTAATATCTTTCATAATGTGTATAATGTATAATGTTTATATATGCTCAGTGAGAAACTTAGTGACATTTTTCCAACTTATGTTCCTTTGCAAACATATAAGACTAGAAAAAAGCATTTTATGAAGAATAAGACACGTAAACTTAAATGTGTGAGTTTACGTGTGGTTTGCAGAGATCCACAGGTGTGGAATGAGCATGATAACACTATAAAAATGTCAATATTTGTGTCTGTTTGTAAAAAGAGTTTTTAACCAGCAGTGGCTACTAAAACATGTTTAAACTTGTATATCCTGAATGGCTGGGGACTTCAGAAGTGGTTACTCTACTGTGCTGTTACTTACACTTGCCACATATCTCTGATTGTGTATCTGGCCTATTGGATTAATGTTTGGACTGACGGGATAGATGTTTTGGGACAATTTTGTTGCACATTTTAGGGTTTTAGGTTATTTTTAGGTATTTTGTCGTGCAAATGTATTTGTACATGCAGTGTCTGGGCCCCTATTCACAAGCTCTTGTAGCTTATCAGGGTGTCCTATTTTCACCCATTCCTGTTATGTTTTGTATGATTTTACTTGTACTTTATTCTAATCTGTGTAAAATAAATGCAAAATGAATGAATGGAAAGCCAGGATCGGTGAACTGTGATCATGTTTCTTTATACCAGTTAAAATTCTAACAGCTAAGTTTTCAGATGAGCTGTGAATATGAGAGGTTCTTTTTAACGATGCCAGAGAGCAGGGACATAGAAGTCCAATTGATGCTCCAAAGTAAATGCTCACACTGACCCTCTTTCCCATTTGTTTCTTAGATGTAGAAAAAAGGAATGAACCACTGATTTAACATGTTTATCTAAGCTAAGCTTGCAGTCAAAAATGATACCAAGATTCCGGCAGTGTTGAGTAGTAACTCAACACTGCCGGAAAATGAAGGGAAAATGAACCAAAGGCTGTTAGAGATTTGGGTATTTGCACTAACGTGATCAATGATCAGTATTTCAGTCTTGACACCATTTAGCTGAAGAAAATTTGGTAACATCCACTTATGGAAGCCTTGAAGGCAGTTTTTAAGGTTGTCAGTATTTTGATAGTTGTATGCAGGGTCACAGCTTATGTAGATCTGAGTATCGTCAGTGTAAAAATGGAAATTGATTTTATGTCGTTGTATAAAGTGGCTTAAGTGAAGCAAGTAGATGGAAAAGAGAACTGGACTGAGAACTGAACCTTGAGGTACTCCTCAGTGCATATCTGTTGCAGCTGACCTGGAGTCACTAATACCCTCATAGAAATACCTGTCTTTTAAGTAGGACTTGAACCATTGTAGTACAGTGCTATTGATACCCACCCAGGTTTGGCCCAAAAGAAACTCATCATCAAGGGTATCAAAGGCTGCACTTAGATCAAGGGGGATGAGAATGGAGTGATGGCCAACATCGGCTGATAGTAGTAAGTCATTCATGAACTTAAGTAGCACAGTTTCTGTACTATGATTTTTCCTAAAGCAAGACTGATTTTTTTTTTTTTTCATGAATAAGAGCTAACAATTGGTATGCCGCCACCTTTTCTGACACCTTAGCTAAAAACGATAGTTTAGACATTGGCCAAGGTATCAAGTAAAGGTTCCTTTGAAATTGGTTGAACAAGAGCAGTTTTAAAAAATTCAGGAACTGAACCTGTTGACAGATTGCAACTAAAAATAGTGGGACTAACTATGTTAAAAAGAGAGGGAGATTGGATTAAACAGTCAGAATGGTGCTGTGCAAGGCTTCTAAAATGAGATTGGGGAATCTGGAAGAGTAAATGCACCATCTAATAGTTGAAATCTTCTGAGTTAAGAAAGCAAAAAAGTCAGGACACAGCTCACAATCTTGTTCAACATTGTGGGGATTAGAGTGGTTGTTTTCTATTAAAGTCACAGGTAACCTGATCTGGAATATTAACCTGTGCATTGAAAGTCTTTTGTAGCAGCCTAACATTTTCCATGTGAAAACTGCTCTTGGAGGATTTCCACAAACACTCCACTCTGCTGCATTTTCACTTTAGGGCAAAAATATTTTCATTAATACAGGGCACTGAGAGGCAGCTAGGATTTTTTAGATTTGAAAGGAACGATTTCATCTAGGTTTGAACAACAAGTATTATTAAAAATATTCAAAAGCTCACTCACTTTAAAGGCTGAACCTGGGAAACCAGTGAAGATGGTAAAGCCAGTTTTTAATCTAGCAGCAGAGAAGGAATATAAAGATCTGGATTGAATTTTGGGTCCTTGGTTACAAGGCAACACCATGTTAAAAAATGAGACACTTGTGGTTGGAGTTACAAGCATCAATGCAGTCCACATCTGAAATCCTCGTACCAAAGGTTAAAAAAAAATCTAAAGTGTGACGTCGAGTGAATAGGGCCAGTCAGGGCATGCAATAATTTGAAAGAATCAAGGAGGTTTTGGAATTCTAGGCCAAGGGGTCATTCGGGCAGCATACATGGATATTAAAATATCAGAAACCTATTAAATCGAGGCAGGATAAAAGACAGAAGATGGGCAAATTCACTGATAAAACTGTGCTCATTTCTGGGAGGTCCATCAGTTGCTAAATATATCGATTACCTTTAAGAGTTTCCTTTAATAAGGAAAGAAAGGGCTTGAAAAGACCAAAACAACCCTAGATTAATGAGGGAGAATTTATATTTATCTTAAAAGAAAAGGGCAAATTACACATACAGTGATGTCCTTTTAGGAAGAGAATCTATGTAATGGTAGTGCCAGTCTTTCATCAAAGAACCAAACCAAATTTGCAATTTTCTATATTTTAACCCATTTGCAACAAATCTCATATGTTTGCTATTGCTGACCCTTTCAAAAGTAAAGTGTAAGTTATTTCCTACCTTTGGTTTTCAGTTAATTCAGTATGCTATGAAAATTGAGTTGCAGAGAATTTAAACATGAGATAGATAGCCCATAATGTTCAACTGTTTATTAAATAGTTTGTTTTTTTGGCCTTTAATAAACAGAATTTCATACAAACCCAAAACATTTGCTGTAACATTCAGCAGGTCAATAGGTGGATCCAGTCAAGTAGCTGTGGCTAGTCGACACATTGTGCAGAACAGGTAGTGCCGAGTGGGCTGGACATTTTTTGGACAGAGATTACAGCTAAAAACTTCCCATATCTCAGAAGGACATGGCCGAGCCCAAATCTTATGACCATGCAAATTTCAATAACTGTATGCATGGGCAACACATACCGACAAACGTATGAGCACATCTGCGTATGCAGACACCCAATGTAGCATAAACTGAACCACATGCACATTTGTCGTCCAAGCCCATTTTTGGATTAAATCATTTTATTAACAGAGAAACCAACATACTAGTGCATCTTTGAATACACCAAAACAGTCCTTGCTCATACCCGCATTCTATTAGAATATTAGAATATTAGAACTTTTTAAAAGTGTTATTTGTGGTGGAATACTTACCTCTTTTCATACTTCCTCTTTTGTGCATATTGGAATGAACTGAAACCTGGAGTTTAAGTTCTTTGTAGTTAATAGGCTTAAACCAGCAGTATAATGGTACGGTATCCTTCCCCCTTCCATTCGTCCTGATCATTTCTACACACTGCTAGCATATGGATAACATGAAGAAACATTCTTTTTATCCTCATTACATTGCAATGAAATGAACATTTCCATGTCAGTGCTGCATTGTGTTACAGACTGCTTTCCGTCAGTTATTCACACCCAAAGAAAATAACTGATGTGTTACATTTAATTTTCACGTTTTTTTCTTTGGGTTCGAAACCCTTTTGTCAGCCAGTAAGGTGATTAACACCAATGATTTTGTATATTTCAACCCTCATATCAACCCATGTTTTAGTGTTTTAAATTTCTGAATGTATTTTTCCTATTTATTATCCTATTACTGAAGTCATGTTTCAGATCATCCAAAAGGTGTAGGATGGAGTTGAGGTCCGGCTCCTGGTGGTGGGTTACAAGCTTGCTGTCCTATTAAACGTTTGGATGTTTCATCTGGAAAGCCACCTGACATACTACACAATATTCTGGAGAGTGTAATAGCATTAGAATTGGGACTGCAAGGAAAAGGAATATTACCCTCCCCTGGGAACTGAAAACATTCCCATACAAGTTTGGGGATAAAATTCATTGGTTGCTTGGAATTTTGTCACAGGTCCTGGTGGGATTATCGATGACAACTGGGCTTTGCTGTGCCTCTCTCCCCTCATTGTTGAATCCAAATTCTTGTAGGTGAACAGAAATATGACAGGTTATTTTAACCTTAAGGACATAGGGGAGCTTCTTGTATTCCTGATCCAGACAGGAGACTATTTGCTTCACCTCCTAGATACTTTCTAATCACCATTCCAGGACATCAATTTCTCTAGCGCTGTCTACAACTCATACAGGCTTCTGGTGCTAAAGTTTCATTGTGGACTCTGTCGTTTGAAACTAAACATCTCTTTTGAGAATGCCGTCAGAAATACCCACAGCTTTTCAAACATTCTGCTCTGCACCTTCATATTGTCACTGGTGATTGAATATCATCTTAATGATCATGTTTTCATGTTTTTCCTATTAGTGACAAAACAATCAACAGTAGATTTTAAAGACATTAACCAAAGGGAAATCATATTCCCCAGTAAGTCATGTTCAGACAGCATGAAATAGAAGCACTAATGACTTTAAATATGAGGTGCCATAATTTTAAGAGTCAATGCAAATTACTGTTTTGGATTTGCTGTCAGACACTTGAGTGCTTACTGTGGAGTAAACTTTTTAAGATATGATCTGAAAACACATACAGTAAAATCTAATTAGAAAGCAAAATATCAGCCTGATGCATTGTTTATTGGGGATTAATGACTAAAATAAGTTAATCTTTCATCTGTGCCTTTTACATGGACTTGATATATGGTATAAATGGAGGTATAAATCACTCCTTAACCTACTGACCTTTAAGGTCATATTATGTCCATATTGGATGATGCCTCATGTTACAATTCACATCCACATTCACATGTGTGGCCAGTAGAGGGCAGCATAAGCCAACTAATGCTACATTTATTCACCACTACCCATTCTACCGTATGTTAATATGTCCAAACCAGTATGCTACTGTTTTAATATTCCTTTATTAAATATTATTCATTGATCATTTTGTTTTGTATTTAGAGGTAGTATTAAATATGTTAATTACATGTCCTTTTTACAAGTCCTTGACAGTATTGTTAGAAAGACTGTGGAAAGTCATTTTTTTGTAAGGAGTTAGTCGCCTGCCCCCTCTAAATGATAACAGGAAAATCTAGCTGCAGTACACCAGTGATAGCATACACAATGTCCTTTACAATAATTTATTTGTGATAACTGTAATCCTGCTCTTGTCTTAACCATACCATATTTACCATGCACCGAAAGTGAGATTTTTAAAAAACTTGGCATGTAACAATATCAACATTCTTGTCTAGCAATAGGGTTGTTTAAGGCAAAGAAGCCACACCAGTGTTGAGGCAAGTTATAGCTCCTTAACTACAAGTCATGTCTCCTTTATATATTATTGCAGAACATTTTCCAAATAAAGCTGAAGAGTACTTCTACTTCTTTCTAGAAAGATGTGTAAATGCAGATAGATTGAAGAGTCTGCACTTGGTTACTTTGGTAGGGATAATATCACTGTGACAAAAATTAATGCAAACTTTAGTGATTGATAACAAAACTCGAGGAATTTTTGAGATTAATTACATATATTTGAGAGATTGATGAACCCCAGAGTTTTGGCAGCTTAGATCAGATAAAGAGAAATCTTAATGCCACAGCTGTGTGCTGCTCTTTATCACTATATACTATAGTTATCTTGTTGAAGGATAACCTGAGTCTCACTGATGTGTTTTGGCTAACATATCTAGGTTAGCATAAAACTATATTCAGTGCAGTTGCTGGGGACCCTTCAGTCTCCAGAACAATCAGTTTAGGTAGAACCATATTCCATCCAGGGGTTGCTTAGTGTGTCTCTCACCTTAAACAGGTAAATGGCAGTGTAATTTGAATCCGTAAACATTGTCAGTACAAACAAGTCTTAAATACTCCTCACCATTTTGCAAAAAAAGCACTTACAACCAATCCATAAAACAAACAGTGACTAATTAACATAACATATTACCACTCTCTTCTGCCCCTGGGAAAGCATGATGAGTGTTGTATGTTAAAACAAAGAAATCCACCATTAAACTCAAGAAAACTAAAGATTAAATCAATACAAATAATAACTGACCTTAAGTATTTGTCTGAGTTTTGATTTAATCTGAAAATGTTGATGGTAACTATCAATATAAAATACTAAAACAAACAAAGCTCGGATAGTGGGTGTTTGCAATGCTACAGATGAAGATGGTATACTGGTTATACAAACATATGACAAGCATGGTTAGAAAAACGTAAGTAAATGGGACAAATGGCACGGTCTCACCTACTTTGTCAAACAAGCATTATGTTAGTACTGCGGTAATACTTTGCCATTGTCATTACTTTGCAGAATTTCCTGTTTTGATCGCATTCTTACCGCAACTGAGAGATCAAACAGAATGAGCAGTTATACAGACGGTCTAAGAGCGTGTTTACACAGGTGGAGTAGCGAAAGCAGCACATTAGAAGAGCAGGAACTTCCATGCTCTGTGTCTACACAGGTTGTGCTCAGGCACAGTATTGAGTTTAGGTCACCTGGGTTTTGGCAGCTGTCATAGCACAACACAATCACTGTAGTTATGTGCGTAAAACTGATTCCCTGATGTGTTTCTTTCTCCTTCTTCTTCCCTTCAGTCCTTGTGGTTACATTCTGCACCCAATGGTGTAGGGTTCTGATAACTCCCAAAGAGTAAATATCTGTGAGTGTGGGTTTTCTGTATACTTCAATGCTGAAGTTTCTGTCATTTTCAATGTTCACCTCACAGTCCAAAAAGGCCAGATTTCGTCTGACATCCTCCCAAGTGAACTTGATGTTGCTGTCCACTGCATTGATGTGTTCTGTGAAGACTTCTGCTTCCTGTGTTTTTATTTTGACCCAGGTGTCGTCCACGTACCTAAACCAGTGGCTGGGAGCAGTTCCTGCAAAGGAGATAAGGGCTCTGCTCTCTACTTCTTCCATATAGAGATTGGCCACTATTGGAGACACCGGTGAGCCTTCTCATTGTACTAAAGATAGGTGGTAGTCAGGCAAGGTCGAGCAGGGCACATATGTGGTCTGGGATGAGGTTGGTTCAGTTGGACAGAGAGCTGTCCTGTAGCAGTTGTTTCCTTACAGTCTTTACTGCTTCCAGGGTGGGAATGTATGTGAAGAGTGTAGAGACATCGTAAGATACCATGGTTTCATTTGAGTCCAATGTGATTTTTCTAACTTTGTTGGCAAAATCTTGGGAGTTTTTGATGTGGTGTAGAGTGTTGACCAGACCAGATGAGCTAGGATGGTGGCTAGGTGTTTGGCAATGTTGTAGGTAACCGAGTTTATGCTACTGATGATGGTACTGAGCAGGGCTTCTTCCTTGTGTATCTTGGGGAGTCCATAAATGCAAGGGGTGGCTTCCCCAAGGTAATAGCAATAATATAGTGGTCAGTCAGTGGCTTTGTCCTTTTCCAGTTGTTATCTCTTATAGCTCTCGTCTCAGTGTCTCATAGGTGACTGTGTCGCTGAGGAGACTGGTCACCTTGGCATGGAAATCAGCTGTGTTTAGCAACACTGTGCCTCTTCCTTTATCAGCCAGCAAGATGGTGATGTCATGGTCTCTTTTAACAATGCCAATGCCTTCCTTTCTTGAATGGTGAGGTTGGAAGGTGGTGCTTTCACACTGGCGAAGGCAGCTGATCTGCCAAATTGTTGTTTCTGATGGCTCATTCTTTGGCTTTGATGAGGTCTACCACTGGTATCTGTTCTGGTGTTACTGCAAAGTTCCGTCCCTTGGCTAAGATATCCTTTTCCAATTGGGTGAGTCTTCTGTCTGACAAGTTCTTCACCAACTTCTAATGAATGTCCAGTCTTGTTGTATTGTCATCCATTTTTTCTCCAGGTCAGTTATTCTGTTCAATGGGAATTGCTAAGTCATGACAGTAATGTCTGGAATTTGCGTGTCTGTCATTCCTTGCCCTTGTTGTGTCCAAGAAATGGATTATATCACTCTAGAGTGCCAGGTGTTCTTGAGCTGTAAAAAGGTTCGCCTTGCCTTGCCTCTTCTCGCTTTGACATCTGCATCTGTACCTCCCTGTGTGTCAGTGATAATCCCTAAACAGGTAAAGGACTCTACTTCTTCAAGGAGGAGGTAGCTGCAAGTGTTGTGGTCTTATCCTTCATCTGATGGTGGCTGTGTGAGAGTAGTGCCAAGTCATCTGCAAAGTGTAGATCATCCAGCTGTGTCCACAAGGTCCACTGGATTCTGTTTTTTCTTTGTTCAATTGTTCATATTACACAGTCAATGGCTAGTAGAAACAAGAATAGAGATAATAGGCAACCCTGTCTGACCCCAGTCTTGATCTTGAACTGGTTGGTAACCTGTCCTTCATGTATCACTCACAGGTCATTCAATCATAGCTATTCTTGATGAAGTTCACCAGCTTAATGGGCGAATGGTAAATGGACTCCACTGACCTTCCGGTTAGTGGACGACCCGCTTTACCTCCTGAGCCACAGGATGTGTGGCTCAAAAGCTTCATAGGGTCTCTTCATACTTTAGGTATAGCACCCCTATCTCATAAAACTTCACTCATTACAAAAATGCAGAAAAGGGAAAAGAACTGCTTTGGGAGATGTAAAAGGGAATTGCAATATTACTTGGTGGCAGTGGGTTAGCTGTGAGCTGTCCATAAGGGTTGTAAAGTACCCTAATATCCTCCATGAGCTATGTGTCACAGCCACTGATGCAGCTCCAATTGTTGATAAGAGGGCCAAATCTCCAATCAGTAACTAACTTCCCATTGTTTTTAGAACACCTGCATGCACTTGACCCTTTCACCCCACACTGTATGTTTGGCTCACATCTCGAGCTCTCTCTGCACCACTTATCAGCTCTGATAGTTTGAAAACCCCTGTTCTAGGCTAGTGTTAAATTTTTCTTAGTCTTAGTCCTGAGATCACAGGTCCATGTTTTTGTCATATTTAATCAAACACAACCATTTACATTATTTTTCGATTAAAACGCTGGATATTTAAGTATTGTTTTGGTCCACAAAACACTTGACATTTTAGTCTATTTTTAGGCATCATCATCATTCTTAGTCTTAGTCCTGAGATCACAGGTCCATGTTTTTGTCATATTTAATCAAACACAACCATTTACATTATTTTTCGATTAAAACGCTGGATATTTAAGTATTGTTTTGGTCCACAAAAACACTTGACATTTTAGTCTATTTTTAGGCATCATCGTCATCAGTCATCAGAAGATTAGTTGACAAGAATGTTCTTTTTAGTCTAATTTTAGTCAAGATCAAGAATAAGCACTTCTCACAAACTTAAGTATACTGCTTCTAATAAGATTTCATCCAACTGATTTCAGCCTAAAAGAAAATAAAAATGAAAATAATCCTACCCTTAAAATGTTCAGTTTTGTCAGGGCTGGGCTAGAAAGGTGTTGATTTTATTCTGTAATTTTCTAGGCCTAATTGGTACTGTTGTACTGTGTTATACTCATACAGTAAGTATTAATAATAGTTTGCACGCTACCATTTAAATTAATCTGTAAAGAACATTTTGGAACCTCTTTGCAGACAAAAACAAGCTAAGAACTAGACAACTGGCTACAGCCCACCAGACTGTAGTCAAGCCCAAAACCAATCTTCTGCATTATATGCTATGCATTTTAATAAGCAGTAGATGACTCAAATAGACTACATTTAGCTGTATGGACCCATTCAAAATTGACAAGACCTGGCTTTCTTCCCAGCAATTTTGTAGCTGCAAGGCTTCTCTAACGACAATACTACACACTCACTTTTTCTCTCAGCCACATTATATTTGAAAACGGTCCATTAAAGCCCCTACTATTACTATTACTATGTTCCTTTCCTGTCACAGTATATTTTCCATAGCATTAAAGTGCATAGCTAGGCCCAGACTGGCACTGTTGGCAATGCATCCTTGCATGAGCTGCTGGTGTGTAAAGTCCCTTGGTTGAGTGAGCAGGAGGAGAAATGTGCAGTGTAGCCATCCAAAAACATACAGACATCTGGATATGTAATTGTTTGAAAAAAACAAGTGTAAAATTGTCTCCTTTTTTTCGTAAAATGAAAATATAGAGAGATTATGTTATAGTTTTTATTTTTAAACTCCATTTTAGTTACCATTTTTTCATCAAGGATATAATATGGAGATTTAGACACAGTCATTGTTTCATTGCATCATTTTTGTCTCAACTCGGTCTCGTCCTTATCATGGGGGAAAAGATGGTTGACGAATAGATTTCTTTACAATTTTCATTAACAAAATTAACATAATTCTAGACCATCTCTGTAAATAATCATTTGCCCTTATCCCAAACAAATCAGGTAACAGAATGTTATATATGATGTTAATTGCATTTTTTTCCCTAGTGAAAGACCTATTTCAAAAATGTCCATATATGACAAACTACAAGGTTATCCCCAGACAACATCTAATGGATTTTCGTCTTTCCTTTAACTGATTTTAAACCTGGATTAATATACTCTGAGTACAGAAAGTGTTTACAGAGAAATGTTCTTCAAACTCACAAAGACTATTGGCCTCTAAGATGAGTCTAATAGGTTTGAATTCACAAGTCTGTCATCAGCTCTGAGATTATTAAATCATCTATTAAACAATTATTCCTCATTAGGCATGACTACAAAATATCTTTAATGATGAAAGCACTCGGGGTTCAAAAAGAAATATCATGCATAACCCAGTTAGAGTATATTATAAAATCCCCCTCCAGGTTCAGCAGCAGATGGTTATATTCTTCTCAGGTCATCTCAGCAAT
Organism: Xiphias gladius; assembly: GCF_016859285.1. NCBI lineage: Eukaryota > Metazoa > Chordata > Actinopteri > Istiophoriformes > Xiphiidae > Xiphias > Xiphias gladius. Next base: position 4,648,036 of record NC_053402.1, read on the forward strand.
TATTCCACTGCTTCTTGTAAAGTTTAAAAACATAAATACCAACTTGTCATCTTAATTAAGTGCATCAAGCCCTGCATTTGAAAGTTTCATATAATGATGGGGTCCAAATAGCTTTTCAAAAGCTCAGTGGGTTTCAGGAGCATGTTCTTCAAATGTTTTGTGACACATTTGAATTATTCACCTCTATATCTGAAGGCCAGTAGTCCTATAATTTACTCTGCAAATGTTGCAGTGCAGAAATTTAAAGTGCAGTATTGCTGTTGTCAGCTAGATGAGCTTTTGATTGCCACAAAAGAAAGGACAAGACTGTATTATTTTTACCCATATGTCCTCTTCAGGATGGCATGCATAAAATGGAACCTTTCTCAACTTCTCCATGTCACGCCACAGGGAGACTTTTGAGTTTGACCAGGATTCTATTTGGAGGGTCCATGAAGTGAAATCCTGTCATGCCTCTAGTGTTTTAGTCCATAATGAGGAATTAGGGAGGATGTTGGGTTGGCACGGTTGTATATATACATAATTTCGAGGAGACAGAGTTGAAATATAGACTCTTTTGAATTGTAAACCAGTGTGTAACTGCTGCTTGTCCTGAGGCAGACACAGTGTCTCTGCTTTGTTTAGTCCAGATTAAACCAGCTTTAGCCATATTTAGTCAAATTAGATCACATTTAATGAGGCCCATTCCAACTCAATATTAGTCCTTTGGGGAACTAATGCAAAAGCCTTAATTTAAATTCCACACCTTAATTCATTCAGTATAATGTTAGCTGAATGTTGAATATTGAGTCACAAATCAAACTTCATTTCCCAACTGGAATTACACATTTAAACACTATTTAACCAATTACTTCAATCATGCTGTGATGTCTTTCTTGCTTGATTTTGCTTACTTTCGCATACATACATACAGTATACACACACACACACACACACACACGCACACACACACACACACACACAGTTGTGTATCTGTCACTTCAGAGGACATTTCATTGACTTCCTTTAATTTCCTTTACCCTAGCCATAACCACTACTTTCAGAACCCAAACTCTTACCGTAACCTACACCTACACCTAACCTTATCCTATCCTTAAACCAAGACTTCACCCTTAAATTTGATAATTTACATTTGTTCCCACAACATTAATCATACAAGTACACACACAGGCTGCATGACCCTGGTTTTACCACTCCTTTTTCTTTTTTTGCGCATACACACAATTTTGAATGTTTTTCATTCTCTCTCTGTCTGCATCTCCGTCTGACAGATTTAGATGCTCAGTACTCACTAACGCGGGCTCAGCGAGTCAGGGCCGCGATGTTCCCAGAGACCCTGGTGGAGGGGGAGGCAGCCATGCCCATTCAATCAGATCCTTCACAGCAGAGCAATGTACAGCGACTGGCTGAGCCCTCCCAGCTACTAAAGACAGCTATCGTCCACCTGATACACTACCAGGATGACGCTGAGCTGGCAACCAGGGCAGTACCAGAGCTCACCAAGCTGCTGGCAGACGAGGATCCGGTACACTGCCACAACTACTGTTTTACTTGTATTATTTTTTTACACAGCCATGTGTTCTAGCCTGCAAAATTGTTTTCTCACATATCTAGGTTGTGGTGAACAAGGCAGTCATGATAGTCAACCAGCTGACCCGAAAGGAGGCAAGTAGGCGGGTGCTGGTGCAATCTCCGGTCATGGTGGGTGCTGTGGTTCGTGCCATGACAACAGCAGTTGACATGGAGACAGCCCGTTGCGCAGCCAGCGTGCTCCACAGCTTGTCACACCAGAGGGAGGGACTGCTGGCCATATTTAAGTCTGGAGGGATACCAGCACTTGTCCACATGCTGAGGTAGAAAGCCTTAAATTGAAAAAACTTGTTCATGCCCTTAGGAGCATAAATACGTATATCAGTTTATTTAATAGGAATCTGCCTATTAGATTCCAGTGGTGTGGCATGGTGGTAAAAGTGTGGAAGCCTGGTGAGACAGGTCCTTTAAACCTGCAATAACAGATTTGTTTAGCCACTTGGGAATCAGAAACAAGTTGTGAACAAAACATTGACATATGAGAGCAGTGAGAGTGAACAAAATAGTAAAGTTGTGTGCCAGACATATAAACAATGAGCTGAAACTCATTATAAAGCTCTGTAATACTGAGGTGATCTGCAGATTCAGATGATAGTTCTGGTTCATCGCTACCAAAGATCCTTTTCACCTTTCATTTTATTCACTGTTAGGAGTACCAATTAGAGATACTCTAACCAAGCGGCCTAAAATTAACCCTAAAATTGTTCTACTTTAGTTGAGAAAATCTGATATAGTAGAACAAAAAAAAAGGAGATGCGTAAACTTTGAACGCTTTACATATTTCAACAACTTATTCTTGTGATAGTCAAAGAGACTCCTCTGCCCTGAAAAACGACCCCATAGGTTGTCTGTGCAAGCAGGTTATTTGAGCCATAGATAACATTTTATAGTTAGTTGACTTCTAGTGGCTGTAGAAATTATTACGGGAGCAAAAGAAGAAGTTAAGTGATGTAGTAAATAGACACAAAGTCTGTGTAAGGTGGAGGCTGGGGAGGATGAATGAGTCAACAAAACATCCAAGACTTTTCGACAGGAGATCACTGTTCATCTCCCTTTTAATCCAATAGACAATGTTTACTTTATCCACGACTGTTGCACATCCTTAACCACATTATTATTATTGTAACCATGGCAGCGAAGGTCCAGTACGCCTGCCACTGGTACACTCCTATGGGTCTTATCCCAGGGTAGGGAAAAGGAACCTACTGTATATGGTCATTTAAATTGGAGTTGTACTAAAAAAAAAACCACTGATTAAGACGCACTTTCTGTAAACCTACATTGCCAGGTGGTGACCTATTGAAAGCTTTCAGCCTCCAACATGGTAAGTAGAGGTCGTCTGAAAACTGTAGCAGATGAGGCTAACAGGCTAACCTTCATATTTTAGCACTAAATTCAGGGCCTTTCCAAGCCTCCAGACGGGGCTGCTGCAGGAGTTAATCCCTTACACGGGGTCTTAACAGAAGAGAGTAAATCATATTACTAATTGATCTGGAGCTTATTTACACAGAAAATGAAGGAAAATTGAATAAAAAATTTTAAAACTAAAAAAGCTTCACAGAGAGCAGACAGGTTGGTGTTTGCGACTTGTATTAATGCTTTCAACATCTGGCTTTTCTCTCTCTGTCTCTCTTCACCTCTTCCTGTTAATACACAGTCTCCCACCCTCTGTCTCTGTTTCTTTTATTTATACGCCCCTCATGCCAGAGACAGCCCTGGCTGGAGGCATTATCTTTTTTATCTTTCCGTCCATCAGTCAGTAGGTCTGTCCATCCGTCCGTCCCATTCTCGTGAATGCAATATCTTAGGAACGCCTTGAGGGAATTTCTTCGAATTTGGCACTAACGTTGTCAAAGGTCAAGTTCACTGTGATCTCACGTTCATCCCATTCTTGTGAATGCCATTTATCCGGAAAGCTGGAATTTTATTACATCTGGTACAAATGTCCACTTGGACTCAGGGACTAACTGATTAGGATTTATTGGTCAAGTCAAGGTCACTGTGCCCTCAAAAACCCCTTTTTGGCCATAAATCAAGAATTCATGTGTTAATTATGATAAAATACCTTTTATTAAATTCCTTCAGAGTCTTCACTACATATATTACGTTAATCTGGACAGACATGGATATAAAATGCAACTTGACTGCTTGGTTGGTTGTGTGTGTTTGTGTGTGTGTGTGTGTGTGTGTGTTACTGGGTGGTAATCACACAGGTAATAGGCATTAAAATAAAAAAAACTCCTCTTTCTTATCTTTTATATCTGTACTTTTCTTCATGGAGGCTGTTCTATCTCTCTCTACCTCCATTTTTCATTTTTCCTAATTCTCTTAACTATTTATGAATATATTTCTACATGTCTGATGCCTTGTATTTTTCCAATGTGTCTTTCTCATTTGTATGTATACACAGATGTAAGCCAGCAGGATACTCGAAAGTATACTGAACTTAACATCTTTACATCATTAAAAAGATATCACAAAACAAAAGTAAATGTCACCCATTCTTTTTAATATGAAATTCCCCTTATTATGTTTTCCTGTTTAGCACTTTAGGAACATTAGGAAAGGATCTTTTAATGGCCCATATAAACAGGAAGAATTATCACATATAGGCATCTTACTATTGTTTTAAGACAGACTTGAAAGATTGTAAGCCTATGCTTTAAGAAATTGTATGGTTTAAGTACAGATATATAGGGGATTCCCACTGGGTTGTCTGTGGTGGGAATGTATAAGGCCGAGAAAAAAGTCACTAAATGAACCTTATATCAAGATTATTTTGTGAAACAATTATTGACTTGAATTAACTCAATTGCTCAAATGTATTTGTACACTATTATTCAATGACTGATTTTAATATGAACAAGACTAAGAGTCTAAATGCTAACAGCTCTGTGAGGCTGTTCTTATGTACAGCAACATGTTGGGCTAAATGATAAAATTAGCATGCTAACATGCTCACAATGACAAAGTTTTACATGCTGATGTTTAGCAGGTATAATGTTTGAGCTGCAATTTGCTCAAACATTATGTGTTTAATTAGCACTAAACACAAAGTACAGCTGTGGCTGATTGAAATTACATTTGTTTTGTAGGTATTCTAAACCAAAGTACTGGACAAATTTAAATTTTGACTTGATGATGATACCAGGTGAAATGTCAAAAGATAACCAAAATTATTAGGATTCATCCTTTGGGGACCATGATGTCTGTACAAAATTTGTCGGTAATCCATCAAATAGTTGCTGAGATATTTTAGTCGGAACACACCACAGACCAATAGACCGACTGACAGAAAAACCGTAATAGCCATCCTTAGAGCCCTCCTGCTAGCTAAATAATAGCTTATACATTAACCCTTTGAATCCAAATCGTATGGTATATGACTTGCTTTGCTGTAGTGGCAATGCCAAAAACCTGTAAATAAAGGAAGTGAAAAGTGAGCCAAAAGAGCCAAAACTTCAGATTCACTTCAGAGGGTTAAAAGATTGCACTGCCATGTTTGTTGATGATAATATAAGTTGCAGTTACATTCAAAAAACAACTGGTCTTCTGTGGGAAGTTGAAGATTAAGTTATAAGTTCAACTGGTTGCTTATCCATTTTAATGTCCCAGTGACTGCTTCACCAGGTGGTGACATTTTCAAGTTTTTGAACAGAAAAAACACACACTTGCCTTTTAAACTGCTCAGTGAGGGAGAACAGTGCAGTAAGCAAGACACCCCATGTCTGACAAACATCTGTTGATGAGACATTGGTGGCTGATAGAGTTCAATAAAGGTCATAGATTGCTTAATGCCCCTTGAAATTAATTCATTTTGTCAAATCTCCGTATCCTTTTCTCTCTCTTCCTTTCTGTCTGTCTCACTCATGCAGTTCACCGGTGGAATCAGTCTTATTTTATTCCATCACCACCCTCCACAACCTACTGCTGCACCAAGAGGGGGCCAAGATGGCGGTGCGTCTCGCCGATGGCCTGCAGAGGATGGTTCCCTTACTGAAAAAGAGCAATCCCAAATTCCTGGCCATCACCACTGACTGTCTGCAGCTCTTGTCCTACAGCAACCAGGAGAGCAAGGTGAGGAAAAGACTTAAAGATGGAAAGAGATCCTTGTTGTGTCCTCTAATCTATGACACACTTACATCCCCTACTTCCTTTTTCTTGTCAGCTCATCATCCTAGCCAATGGAGGCCCAGAGGGTCTGGTGTTCATCATGAGGAACTACAACTATGAGAAACTCTTGTGGACCACCAGCCGTGTTCTCAAAGTGCTGTCTGTCTGTCCCAGCAACAAGCCAGCAATAGTAGAGGCTGGTATGTCCACATCATTGAGCATGAATGTAGAGGACTGATGATAGATGTTTGTACAGTATGTAACTGTATTTTTACATCTCCGTCCAGGTGGTATGCAAGCTCTGGGCCAACACCTTACAGGTTCAAGTCAGCGTCTGATCCAGAACTGTCTGTGGACCCTCCGCAACCTGTCAGATGCTGCAACTAAACAGGTATGTACTGCTTCACCCACTACTACTACTACTACTGAATGCTTGTACTGCTACTACTACTATTACCAGTTGTGCTGATTTCAGTGATAGGGGAGCATGGTACAACCTGTGATTTGCGACTCTGCCTGGTCACAGACACACCTGTACTCGATGCAGCAGCCTGCTTTCAGATACTCCTAAAGTTGCATCAAGTGGAATTCACCCATACTCATTTTTTATTGGACAGAGAGATCACTTCTCAAGGCACTGTAGCTAGCATATGGTGCATGCCAGTGCTCCTAAAAAGCTGCGATTTTTTCACTTTCTCTCCCTGCATCAATGCATCCCAGTACTGTAACAACCCATAACTTAACCTGGAACCATTATCACAAGTTCTGCTTTTGTTTGTATTTTCCTCACCCTGTATTGATGGCGAGTTCCTGGAACTACTGTAAATTTGGTACTGTAAAGGTGGTACTAAATTCAAGTTCCAGGTACTCTTGGGTGAAGGGATGGAATAGATTGGCAAACACGGTAAAGCAGGACTCGTGTTTAGCTAAGCACTGCAAGGCAATGTGTCTCTGTATTTATTTTTCGTCTTTTGCAGAGGATTAACAGACACATCTCTACATCTCTACATATATTTATTTTTATCTAAGAGTGAAAACGTGTGAACAAAATGTGAAATTTGTGAAACTGGTTACCTTTATGAGATATGAGATGGAAAGTAATAGTTATCATTGTATACTATATACAGTATGACTTAATTGTAATTGTATAAAGGGAGGCAGCAATTTTATCACATTTGTTCTCCAGATCGACACATCCTGGCTACTGTACCTTAATGAACCGTACCTTAATATTCTGATTCCAGATTTTCAACATGTAAGTTTTGCTGCCTTATTCTGCATTTGTCTGTGTAAACTGAGTACACAGTGAACTGAGTAGTTTTTGGTTGTAGTGTTTCCGGTAGTGGGCTAGTTATTCTACAATGTAGCGGGGAAGTGCGACCACTCACGAATCTATATTGCTATATTTTTCTGAAATGGAAAAAAAAGGTCAGAAATGATTGCACTTCAGTCTCACAGTTTCTTCACCAGATTCTTCACCTGCTCCTCTCCGTCTTCTGATTCAGGAGAGAATCAAGCAGCTGGTTGCTGTGACAGTACGGAGCAGAAAGAGAATGGGATGGGCAGCTGGCTTTGCAGAGCTGGTCCACAGGGAGGGAGCTGGTCTGGTGCTGGTCTCATTCATTCTTGGCTCCATTCTGTCCACCTTTTATTGTGGATGGGGCACCTGTTATACTAATGATACTAATGTTAAAGGTATTATATGTAAACATGAAAGAAAATCAATATTAACCACACTTACAGCATTGTTGTAGAGAGTGTGTATTAACTGTTCATGTTATGAGAAGCTCCAGGTTATAGTTTATTTTCCCATAGTGGAAAAAGCCTTTCAGGTGCACCTGGTGTGTGTGTGTGTGTGTGCGTGTGTGTGTGTGTGTGTGTGTGTGTGTGTGTGTGTGTGTGTGTGTGTGTGTGTGTGTGTGTGCGCGTGTGTGTGTGAATGCAATTCTATGAAATAATAGGGAAGTAGGCACAAGGGTGAGCAGTGGCACTGAAAACTTGATATCCAGGTTTAGGCCAAAGGAAAGAAGGAGTGAACATGATGCACTTGAACTGAATTACTCTAATAGTCTATGTCTATGTGGATGTGTTAGCAGGGGCTCCGCCATTGTCATGGGTTTTCTTTGTTGTTTTCACTTTTTGCACGGCACTTACAGCAGCATTCATTTAAAAAAAACTGAAAAAAAAACTCAACATATATTCATTTCTATCTAAGGGTGCACCAGAGTGTTTCATTTAAAGAACAATAAAGTGCTATTAACACTGTAAAATGTTCTTCCAGATCCTGCTACAGGAGGTAGCATGATTTCATGCCACTTGAATTTACGGGCTTGCTGTTAGTTTATCCTGTGAACAAAATGAGAAAATTCTGAAATTGGTTACATTTATTAGAAATGAGATGTAAATTAATTGTTATCATTGGATACTATATTCAGTATGACTTTATTGTAAGACTGTGTAACTGCTTACCCCTACTACTGGGTCTGTGTAACACTTATCAGTTCAGTTTCAGGAAATTGAATTTTCTAAAATTATATTTTTCATTTGTCAGATCAATGTATAAGTAAGATTTTCCATTTTTCTATCCTACATTCCATAGATAGAAATTTTTAAAAATTATTGCAAGATCTTAATTATATGTTGATCTGAGAAAGAAAAAAATGAAAAATCAAATCGAATAAATAAATTATTGTCATATCACAATTAAACCAGTAAAAATTAGTGAAATTCTTGGGTGCAAGCATCCTGCAAAACAGGTGTAACACAATAAAATGAAAAAGAATATATGGGTAATACTTTCTTCTTCAGTTTGGCTTTGTTAAAATCCCCAGTGACGATGAACGCAGCCTCTGGGTGTGCGGGTTCCTGCTTGTTGATCATGTCATACAGCTCAGGGAGGGCCAGATCTATGTCGGCTTGAGAGGGAATGTAAGTAGTGGCAGCAATAACAGTTGAGAATTCCCTTTGCACACCAGAATGCTAAGGGAGTTCTGGTGTAGCCAGAATACTAGGCACATGATCTTGAGGTATTCCAGGTCATAAGAAGGATTTGATGGTGGGCATACCTCTGTGGTCGTACTAAGACTCATTGATCATCAAGCATACACCTTATATCCAATAGTGTTTGGTTGTCGTACACTAACCTACTTTTACCATTAAATGCTGAAAAAAAAAACAAAAGCACTAAAAGAACAATAAAACTACTACACTTTGCAGGAGCTTGCGACAAGGCTGCCATGTATGGCGACATCTTGGATCTTTTGATAACTGAATTAAATTTTCCAATTTTCTATTACTGATTTTTTATATCTGGAAAATCAAATTGATAAGTATTATACCGACAGCACTGCTATGATTTGTGCATTTGTTCTCTCTCTGTCTGTCTCCACTCTTTCTGGTCTCTGTCTGTAGGAGGGGTTAGATGGTCTACTGCAGATACTGGTCACCCAGCTGGGCTCAGATGACGTCAACATGTTGACCTGTGCAACTGGAATCTTGTCCAACCTCACCTGTAATAACTCACGCAACAAGGTAACCATGATGAGATGGTTATGTCATTCTAAAACCATGAGCATTAAACTGCTGAGCGTCCACTCCTCTGAAAAGGCTCTCCACCAGAACCTGGCTGAAGGATTCACTCCCATTTAGTCACAAGAGGATTATGGACAGCCCCAGACAACAAGTACACATCAGTATGTTCCCACATACTTTTGGCCATAGAGTGTATCTCATTATTCTGACTTAAACAGTTACTTTAATTCAGTTTAAATCATAATTTTTGAAATGACACACTAAGTAATGATTATTAGACTCTTAGTTATAATGTTGATTAAATCCTGATTACGACATAATAAGTCATAAATCTACTTATTTTTAATAGACATACTGTTAACTTAATGATACTTAATAACTAACGAGGGGGGGGGTGACAACTCTCCAAACCACCCCATTCCACCTATCATTACTCTCATGAACTCACTCACCAAGTTTTAGGTCTCTTTCACACCTGTGATTCTATTCAGCCGGTCCAGACCTAGGAGGAAAACAAAAAATATCCATTGTGGCCTTTTAGTTCTGGTCCAGTTTGTATTCATAATGGCTTATTACAAACAAACAAGAGGAGTAAACATTAAGTCATATGGACTAACAAGTAACTCTTTTATTGGACTTTTTTGGTGGTATCATCCTGCTTCATCAATGAAAGGAAAATCAAACTTTGTTGACTGGCAGCAGGTCACGTCAGCACTTTACTGAACCTGTTTATTCTCTCTAATATTACAAAGAGCTTATGAAGAAATACTTAGTTATAAACAACAGAGAGTCTTGATATCATGTTTGGTCTAGCCTCTGTTCCACTATCTTTAATGACTCCATGCAATCTCTCATTCAGCACTTTTTCCACTGGTCTTTCTAAAAAAAAATGAATGAGTGTTTCTGGGGTTTACTTCCCATATTATTGAACCTATCAAAATTCACACTCGACTCCCCAAAGGCTTGTTTTGTTCAGCTGTGATGTTCAGTCCAAAATGGTCTGGGGTTCATGACAAATAGTGTTCAGTACAGACCGCAGTACAGAAATATTGAATAAAAAACAACCTTAGATCCTTAAAAATAATAATAATAAAACTAGACCTGCAGGCAGGTATTAACAAGGTCCAAGCCCCCTGCACAGTTTGCACCCGGCGGCCTGTCGAGGCGATGCATGTCGGACCTGCAGGCCCATGGGCATTGTTGCAGGTCTCAAGTTGAGAGTAGCACAGAGACTGGAAAACACTCAACATATGCTGTCGAGATATTCCAGAAAACACTGTTAACTTAGATATAGGAACTTTGTGTAAAAGCACCACCACCTAGCACCACCTAGTGGCCAATATGCACCATATTTTGCACAGAACCTAAATATGACACGGCAAACTAGTTGTCCAAGTTTTGTGTTAATTGGACAGATCTATGTATAAAGATATGCCATCACTTTCCTACAGTACAAGTTTGACTTTATAAGTTTTGCATTTTTAAGCTTTTAGTGAGCTACAAGGTTTCTCCTGCGTAGACTTAACAAGTTATACACTTGAGTAACCATTTCTGACATAGGAGTAAGACACCACAAGAGAGAAGCATCCGATCTTAGGACAGGAGCAGCCCAAAAAAACACGCATAAAATTGTCCATCCCACTCTTAGTGTCCTTTACATAATAGATATATCCTGCAAAATCCCCTGCATTCACCTGATCCTGCTTTTTGCGATGCCTCAGGTTACTCATTATATTTATATATTCATTTATGTAGTCTGGAAAAATAACTATCAAATTTCATGATTCTGTATGTTTTGTGTTAATCGAACTGACCTATAAGCCTGATTGGGGCATGGCAAACTATATGACCAAGTTTTGTGTTCATTGGACTCACCATTGCCAAGATTTAACATCAGTTCTAACCCAGAGGAAGATATTCCTCTACAACCTTTGCATTTTGTGGACTATCAAAATTATTTTAATATCTCTTAATCATGAGGGTCCTTAAATGTTGCGTGCTGATTGGACTTAGGATGAGTTTGAAAAAGTTGGTTTCGTATGTTTATGTTTTCATATGTTTTCATATGTCTTTATAAGTTTTGCATTTTTTGGAGTACTCTTCATAACTTGTGATCATGAGAGTACATAGATGTTACGTGAAGATTTTCATGCAGATAAGATTTACGGCCTAAGAATAGTTTGGAAAAACAATTTTAGCATATTTCATGATTTTGTAACAAAAGGGCAACCTAGTGGCCAATTTTCAACAAATTTTGCAAAGAGACCATGGCGAACTACTAGTCCGGGTTTTGTGTTAATAGGATTAATTGTTGCCAAGATATTGTTGAGTCCATCCTTCAAAACATCAGGACTCGCGTATTCGTTTAGTGAAGTATGCAGGATGCAAAAAGTTAAATTCACATCTATTTATTTAAATACAGCAGTGTCTTAAAGATTGAGGTTGCTTACAGAGCTCCTGACCAGACTATGCATCCCTGACAAGCATACATCATTCACAAAGTCTGAGTGACTATTCTTTCCCTGGTCCAGCAGATATTAAGTTTAAACATAGTAAATAACATTGTCGGCACGGTCATCTTCTTATTGGCTGAGACCTCCGTCACTCCTCAGGTATGTGCCTCCCTCGTACGGACATTTCACTCTGGACATGATTGACTCTCCCTATTTAACGACTTATCTGTAGAAAAAGAGGTAGAAAAAGACAAGACACTACACAACACCCAAGGGCAGTTTTTCGAATTGTCATGCCATTTCCATATAAGGGGTTGTTTTTCACATATAGACAACCATATATTTTTGGGTGCATTCTTTGCAGAATAACACCTCTGTTTAGTAGAAGCACCTGAGTTCAATAAGCACCATAAGCTGCTTTCTTTTAGTCTCATAGTAAGATAATATATAAAAACATATAAAAATAACCCTTCAATATGCAACACTTCCTGTTTTGACTGCAACGTTCCTCCAACTGAAGAATAATATGGGTAAATAAAATAAATAAATAAAATAAATAAATAAATCGTAAAAGAAATTTGTGATTCCATAGGGTTCCCAGCACCACTGGTACTGGGAGCCACGCTACTTTGTATGTGTGGCAAGCAGCCATGTAAGCTCTAAGTATATGGAGTGAACCACGTGACACTGTTGAGTAAGGTTTTTTCCAAAGGCTGGATTTTTGTCATTTGCGTGGTTAGAAATGTCAATGTGATTTTGAATGAGGTTTTCTTCTAGAGCAGAGCACAGTTCCACTTCCACTTACTATTATTCCGGACTGTAATTAGACCACATATTTCATAAATAATGATGGACAGGATGAAAAAGAAATGTCTTGTATGGTAATAAACATGATGGTTATTGTGTGGTGGCATTTCAAGAACTGCTAACAAACACAACGTGAAAGCTTTCAGACCAGCTTATATAAATTGCCTCAAACAGGTTAGGTGTGAATCCCATGAAATGTATCTATATTATTGTTCTGCTGTGTTTGTAAACCAATTTATGAATGCATATTTATGCATGTTGCTAATGAAAACACCTTAACGAATGTTCATAGAAACTCCTGTAGGATTAGAGCTACAGGAGTTTCTTTAGAGCATGTGTGCTATACAGAGCTTTTAAAAGCTGTTCGTGATTTTACACCTTCCAGTGTGTCTTGATTCTTCTTGTGTGAATTTAAGAAAAATTATAATTCTATACATCTCTTTGGTGTATGTGTGTGTTTGTTTGTATTTAGTTAATGAAAAATCTCAGTTTGTACACTCTTCACATTAGACAAGCTGCACTCTGCAATCCTGAGGAAAATCTGTTTACATTTATATTTACTGATTGTTTTCTGTTTAAGCCTGGACACATACACACACACATACACACACACACACACACACACACACACACACACACACACAGACACACACACACAGTGTACAAACAGGACATTTACAGTATTTATTGTTGTTTTCTCTCTACTCCGTGTTTTAAAAATGAATTTCTGTGTTATATTTAAAGGCTTTCATGCCATAAATTAAGCTTCACTGTGCATATGCATTTTAGATGAGGAATTCCATTTTATTCTCTTCTACCTGTTATCCATCAGACTCTGGTGACTCAGTACAGTTGCGTGGAGGCGTTAATCCATGCCGTGCTTCGTGCTGGGGAGAAGGAGGACGTTGCTGAGCCGGCGGTCTGCGCTCTGCGTCACCTCACCTCCCGACACCAGGATGCCGAGCTGGCCCAGAATGCTGTGCGGCTACACTACGGTATCCCTGCTGTCGTCAAGCTGCTGGGGCAGCCACACTACTGGCCTGTAGTAAAGGTGAGGGAAGGCACTGTTGTGTACTAGTAGATTATCATGCAATGTAAATGGATTTAATTAGCCTTAGTGGGTTAGATGGAAAGGCAAGGAAGGGAAAGGGAATGGAAAGGAGGCAGGAAAGAAAGGAAAGGAAAGAAATGGAAAGAAAGGGAAAAGAAAGGAAAGGTGAGGATGTTATTAGCATTGATGGTGTTCATATGATGTCAGCTAGTCTGAAGGGAGGCAGACAATAGCAGTTTAAGCACTGTTATACTGAGACAGAAATACAAGACAATAACACACATAAATACTGTGTATAGGAAGAACTTCCAGATCAGCACCCACAGACAAGCAAACACCCACACCATAACGCACATTTCCCATCATGCTTCACTTTCAAAACACTTCGGCTGTGGCAACAGCCACTGGCGTGCTTTGTCCCAGGAGATGACAGGCAAACAGAGAGACAGATAAAGAGAGAGAGGGGGACTGGGAGCATGGAGACAAAGCTGGTTGTTGTAGTTTCTCAATGAAGAACAGAGACTGAGAGTGAGACTGAATCACAAAGCGAGAGAGACAGGACTGACAGTAACTGGGTTTCAATCCAAGTAAAATAATAACAACTAAAAGTCCAAAGCCCTGCAAGGAGCCCCTAGAAGTTCAGTGATACATAATACAAACGTGTTGGTGGAAATGAACAACATACTCACAATATACAGTAGATATTCTTAGAGCTTTATTGTGGAACTTGGAGTATGCTAACAGAATAATTATATATTTTTTACAGTTTTTTTTTACAAAGTCACAGGATCATAAGAATAGTCATAAGGATACATTTTCAAAGAACCATGACTGTAGCAAAAAATGTGCCAAACCATCCACTGGATGTGGAGATATTTCTAAGTGTTAACTGGTAGCACCAGAGTAAACCATTTGGTCTCAAAAATCACAGTCCTTCTGACTCAAATCAACAGCCAAGTTTTAGGAGGTGACTGTTGCTAAAAGAACTGGGACCTCAATAACATCATGGACTTTCGTTCCGTTTACTCTCATTTTTTTGCACATATGCACATTTTGCACCTGATTGATTAATTCGACTGGCAGCCAAGCGCACCTGAAATACTTTTCAGTAGGGGTAGCTGCCCCGGATACATGCACAAGCATATTAATGTTTAAATTAAACAACTGACAGGTGTAATGCATTTTCTGTAGTTAAATCTGAAACATGAGATAATGGCCCTGTTCATACCTGACATTAACATGCGTCTTGGGTGATACGATCACAAGTGGACAGCTCTAACGATCTCACATTTGAGATCCGATCACTCAGACCACATTCAGAGTTGGTTTGGGCTGCATATGGCGAAATTCTTTTAGTGTGAACGCAAATGTGTCCTGGGCCAAATCGAAGGACCGCCTACTCAACTGATGTCCTCTGTGTAAGTGGATGTACGTACTCATTTGTGTACAAATACAAGTTGTGCAAATCGTATAAGACGGCTTTGTCCACAACGTCTGAAAATGTCGTAAGGAGTATGTCAGACATCTTGTTTGTATTATTATTATTATTATTATCATTATTGTACTACAAGATTGGATATTTTAGCAGAAAACAAATGACACATTTTGTCAATGAATATTGACCTTTTTGTGATGTGCCAGATATGTTAATTTACTCATTATGTTGATTAAAAAAATCTTGACTGCATTACATTTCCTTTGAAATGTAATTGCTGTTGCACAGGGCATCCATCCATCGGAATTGGAAATAGACAGGATTTGAGATATCCTGACTGTAAGCCCCTAGAATGAGTTAAGCCCAGATGACATCAGCAGTGTTATTTTCTAAGATTTGATAAATCACAATCCACAACCATCTTAAATCGAGATGATATATAAACATAACTAATTTGTTCTTGCTACTAAATCAGGCACATGCCATTTTCTCTTAGATAACTCTTGAAATGAACTAGTTTGTATTTTGTGTTATCTGATTGTGTCTGATGGCAAAACTGTTTATACCTGATCTTGTAACACACATGGAACACTCCATGTGGGGTGAAAAGTCTGTTCTCATACAGCAGGTGATTTTTTTCCATTGGGGATAAAAATGCACGCGTTCAGGCAGTCTCTGCTCGAAGGCATTCATGGTGTTGCACTTGGTTGTGCTAACAAAAAGTGACTGAAGTAGTTGTGTGAAAAATGAAAACACACTTTTAGAGAGAAGTTAAAACCCTGCCCACTGACACAACCAGTAGTAAACAGATAGTTATACTGGCAACAAATGCCATGAAAGACCTAAGCCAACAGTCTATTCAACTATATTTGCATTTTGTCCACTATTGTGTATGAGGTGTGTTGCAGCCATCCTGTACTGTATGTCATGAGCTTCAAACTTGAATTTTGACCAATATTTTGTGTGTGTAGGAAGTGGTTAAAGGCTGTTGCACTTGCTGCAATAAAAGATGGATGGATTCTAAAGGATTCTAAATGTATACAACAATAAATCATCATATTGAGACAAAACTATCCAAAACTATTCAAACCAAATATCAGCCTTCAGATTTAGCCCTGGGAATATAGTGATGGATCTATTTACAGACAAACAATGTTCACATTGCTGCCTTTGGAAAAAAAAAAATCTCTGAAAAAAAACAACAACTTACAAACTAGTGCTAAGTATTTGCAAATTGTTATTTGTAATGGAGTTGGGTGGAAAGACTCTTAGAATCCCCTAAAGAATCGAGCATGAAGCAAAGAGGCATACACAGTGCAAGAGCCCTGTTTTTAACCATGCTAATGATGTGGCTCCTGAGATGATAGTGTTGGTCGGTCAGTCTGTCCAACGTTTGGCCCAGACTGACATATCTTAACAATTGTTTGATGGCTGCTAATAAATTTTGTACATAGAAGTGTCAATAGTGAAATGATTGACAACTGCATTGATACTTGGTATAGATTTTCATGTTTCTAGTGACTAATTCTATTGAATTTGCTGATCATCTTAGTTTTCTCTAGCACCAACAGCAGGTAAAAGTTTTATCTTATTCATTAAAATAACTTGACATCTACTACAGGGATTGACTCAAATTATGTACATTTAGAGTTCCCAGATGATGTCAGATGACTTTTCATTTAGTGCCACCATTACCATAACATCTTTGGTTTTCAGTTAAATATAGTAGCAACTGTTTAGAGGGTAAATTTTAATCACTTTGGTGATCTTTTAATTTTTCCTATAGGGTCATCATCAGGTCAAAATATGAATATACCCAATACTATGGTTTTATATTACCTGCAAAACTAATGAAATCAGTCTCAACAGTAGTTTTAGTTTAGTACTAATTAGCAAATGTGGCAAATGAATGCTAATGGGCAAAACAAAGACGATAACGCTAGTAATTATACCTCGCAAACATCACCATGTCAGTATTGTCACTGTGAGCATGTTAGCATGATATTAGCCTTTATCTAAAAATCACCACTGTGCCCTAGTACAACCTCACAGAGCTCCTAGCATGTCTGTAGACTCAGTCTTGCTCCACTATAATTCAAATACAACTTTGACAGTGGCTCTCAGTCCCAACCCATTGGTTCCGCTTGAAGAAGTAAATCTCTAAAAACAGCTCACAAATATTTTTTTTTGTTTTTACAAAGGCTCATTAATTTTGTAAACTAGCTAGTCATTGTAGTTTTTATCAAATGGGACTATTTTCAGCAATGGACTAATTCACATCTGGTGCTCTGGTGAGTATTTGGGGCAGCAGCATGGTGTTGTGTGGGATTGAGTCAAAATAAATTACAGTGTGTTTGTTCATTGAAATTAAGGAACATATTACCCAGTGATGCAGTGAGGTTCACTGATTTGTTTTTAATACTTTCTGGACAAAAATGGAGCTCAATGGCACAGAGGAATAAGATATATCAGGCTTAAGATACACACCCAGTACATGTTAGTAGGATACAGTACATTCATAGTTGGTTTGGTTTCTTTTTATGGGGTTTGTCTAAAGAAAAAAAAGCAGAGTAAGAAAAATATAAGATCTATAGATAATTCCACATTCACACACTTTTACATCTTCTCTCTCTCTCTCTCTCTATCTCTCTATCTCTCTCTTTGTCACACTCTGTTACCTAGTACAGTGAAATGGGCTCTCTCCATTTCAGATCTTCTCTGACTCAGTCAGACAGCCCTGCCAACTGAGGCAGATTATATTAGAGAACTATTGGTGTTTAATGATGTGGAATGGAGAAATGGACAATGTGACTTTATAAAGGAGCTTTACAGAGAGAGAGGGTGGGGAAAGGGATGCGAGAGAGAGAAACAGTAAGGGAAACAGGAAGTTGTGCTACTTCTAAATGTTTTCTTGTCTAAATGTTTAAAATGTTTACAAAATCCTCAGATATGATGTTACAATAATGGAGCATTGAGTTTTCAGCCTCTTGGCTCTCTAAGTACTTTTGATGTAGATCTGAACTACACTTGAATAATATCAAGCCAAATATCGTTTTCAATTTTTCAACACTATTGTCGCTTTAATACCTCAGTTTTGGGACAGATACCAAAACAATACTATTTTCAATAGACCAATGCACTAACTGAGTTTGTGTTGCACTCAGATGCTGGGTATAACTGCTGATGTCGTGAGAATGTTTGGTCCTAAAAACAAGGCTGTGGACCAGAGATTTTCTAGAAACCTTCACATTAACCTTTCCTCGTCATGATTTCTAAATTTCCCTGCATTTGTAATTTGCTTACTTTTTGGGAAACTTTCACAGCACACTCTTCAACTGATGCTATTCCCTCTGAAATATATGTAGAGACAGAGACTTGCATGTAGTGTTTGAAAAGTAAAGTTAGAGCTTTTCTGAGCACTTTGCTGGTCTAGCAATGAGAAAGCCCTGAACTCTCACAAATGTCTGGATGCTGGGAGTCAGCCTAGCTGTCTCCTCAACAGTCAGTGAGCTCTTCATACACAGAAAACTATAAGGTCTTTATCCTTTGATATGAAGCATCACACACTGGTTGGTAAACATGACTGCAGTTTGCAGGTATTCCAAACACTACGCGGCACTGCTGTTTGGAGGCACCACATATAAAGTTGCCTTTAAAGCTGACCCTTCATAAGCCTAGAACATCCTGTTGAAAAAGAAGTTTGATCTCTGTACTTTTCTCAGGCCACAGTTGGGCTGATCCGGAACCTGGCGCTGTGCCCAGCCAATCAAGCGCCTCTAAGGGAGGCAGGTGCTATTCCACGATTGGTCAACCTGCTGCTGAAGGCTCACCAGGACACCCAGAGACACGCCTCCTCCACACAGCATACATACCAGGTCTGGAGCACACAGAAACCCAGAAACACACACACACACACACACACACACACACACACACACACACACACACACACACACACACACACACACACACACACACACACACACAGTGATGTCTCCATGACATTAATTTCCTGGAGACTTAGTCTAACCTTAGCCATAGCTACAACTTGCCAAACCCTAGCCCTGACCTTACTCTAACCTTACTCTTCACCATAAAATTTAATGATTTACATTAGGGGGGCTTACTTTTTTTGTCCCATGATGAAGAAATGTCCCCATACATAAGATGACTGTGTAAACAGATTTAGGTCCCCACAACACAACTGATACCGGGACCACAGACACACACACACACACACACACACACACACACACAAACACAAACACCCTGTTCACCTGAAAAAGTACTGTACCAGTTACAAGTACTCCGTATGTGTACAAACAGGTCTTAAACACAAAATCTTCAAGCTGGACTGAATCATTCTTGTCACTGATTCAACCAGTGGCTTTTAGCACTGGAGAGCCCATAACTGATATACCAATATTAAATTGTCAGCTCAATTGTGTTTTGCAGTATGTTACTTCATGGTTAGTCACCGGAAGTAATAGAAAGTCACATAAACAATCATGGTGTGATAATTCTGTTGCAGATATGTGGCTCATAAGATTAACTTTAAACAGTGCTTGTATACTTCAAGTTTTGAATCAGCAACAGACTGAAGGAACTATGGAACTTAGTGATGTAATCACTAACCGATTTATCTCTGAATGGTGATGGGATTGCTTAGGTTAGACAATAATGAGCGAACGAACTAAAGAACAAATTTACTGACAACTAAACTCTGAACTGAACTGTATGAAACTATTTCAGTCAGCAAAAGTTATTACAACCTGTAATTCCAATTGTGTCTCCAAATCAGTGAGAGGAAACACATCATCATTGTGGATGTTTTGACAGTGTTAGTTATCACTTCTATTTATGCCTGAGAAAAAAACAGTTTTCCTGTTTCTTCCCCACTATCTGTCCTAAAATGTATAGATTAGACAAATTGTCATTTTAAACATAATGGTATAAGGCATGCAATTGTTTAACAAAAAATTCCAGCAACCAAATATTACAATACAATAATAATACTTAACAAAATGTAAAGAGTATAGAGATAAAAACTTTTATTTTACAACCAGTTGAGCTTTGAAATGTCTTTAAGTTTTAACTCAATTAAGAATCAGGGAGAAACAGACCTTTTCATATGCTGCAACTCTAGTGATCTCAAGATGCTATTTGTAAGTGATTTTTTACTCTTATGCTA
This sequence comes from Xiphias gladius, assembly GCF_016859285.1. NCBI lineage: Eukaryota > Metazoa > Chordata > Actinopteri > Istiophoriformes > Xiphiidae > Xiphias > Xiphias gladius. The sequence continues at coordinate 4,668,207 of NC_053402.1, forward strand.
AATCTCGGGCTTGCAAATATACCGACTTTTCCACATTGGATTCAGAAATCACTCTTTAATGCACAAAGCTGTCTCAAATTGCTCCCTGTTAGTGAGGAGGTGCACAAAAGTGAGATTTTATCATTAGCATAATTGACACCCCCATACTGCTATATGAGGATACACGAATTTCAAACTGCAGAGCTTCAAGTCATGTTGTCAGAAATCAGCGGTCCATAAGAGAGTTTATTTCTTTCATTGACATCTCTGTGCCTCTGTCTCTCAGGATGGTGTTCGTATGGAGGAAATAGTAGAGGGCTGCACAGGAGCACTTCATATTCTGGCCAGAGACCCCATTAACAGAGGAGAGATCGCCAGCATGCAGACCATACCATTGTTTGTACAGGTACACTCACATGCTTGCTACAACATGTATATAAGATAAAAATACCAGGCTGCAAAAACTACAGAAACAGCTGACATTATATAATCATCATGAAAGTGTGGAGCCAGCTCATTTCTACCCTCACACACATTACGAATTCTTGAAGTGGATACTGCAAGAAACTGTTGGCACTAGAGGAAAAGTTGGGGTGGTAGTAGCAGGGATCACCAAAGTCTTTAGGGGTCATCTTCCTTTGTACTAGTTCCAATCCAATGCGGGGATATTCTTTTCGATAAGGGAAAACATTTGGCTGCTGGTGGCACTAAATGAACAATCAGGTGACAACATATTTCAGTCTGGATGAGAATGATGGACTGTTTGACCAACCACCATTGCCATTCCTGGAGCCACATTGCTAGCACAGTTAGTAAACAAGACTATACAACTTCTTTTTGCATACCATTACCAAGCTGTAAAGTTTCCCCACAGCTGCCAGAGTTCAAACATTGTGTTTTGAACAGACATCATACCCCACCCCTTGAGTTTTTGCTTTTCTGCCACTGCTAACAACAGATCTCCATGAACTATGCTGGAAAGTTAGAGCATGACCTAAAGCAACAAGTAATTCAGATCCATTTCCTACTGCACTTCCATCCATCTATTATCTATGTCATCTTATCCTCTGCAGAGTCATGGGGAGCTGGAGGCTATCCCATCTCACTCTGGGTGAGAAGTAGTATTCACCTGGACAGGTGACCAGTCTATAATAGGGATAAAGGCCTCACTATGCTTCAAACTAAGTGTAAGTTTCAAAGTGCAAGGATGTCTAACAGTGGATGAAACTCTTTACGTGCAACACCATGAATGTTTTGAGCCTTTCAAAAAATGTGTACCGTTAGAGCCATTTCTGCAATTTATTGCGCTGAGTTTAATAATAAAGACACACAAAAGATAGAGTTGTAGAAGAGAGATCAGGAAGGCAGTGGGGTGCAGCCAGGAGGCTATCACAACAGGCTTTTCATGCTACCTACCAGTGTAGACATTCAGAACACATAGAAAAACATCATGTCACACCATGTACCTTACACAGACAGGTAGACATTTTCTCAGAGTTAATGCTAAATGCAATTTAAAGTCTCCAGTTAGCCTAATCTGCATGTCTTTGGACACCTGGAGGAAACCCCCGCAGACACTGGGAGCACATGCAAACACCACTGAGCCTACTCCACTGCATTTACCTAAAAAAAAAAAAAAAACCAACAAAACTGAAAATGAAGAGTTGTCTGGTTTTTTTGAAGGACCCAGACTGTGGGTGCCAAAGTCTTGTGACAGGAAAGTAATCAGTCCACTAGTAAGCTGTGCTGTTCAAAATGCATTCCATACACTAAGATCGCATTTTTTTCCTTGTGCATGTGTGTGTGTGTGTGTGTGTGTCTGTGTGTGTGTGTGTGTCCAGCTGCTATACTCGTATGTGGAGAACGTGAAGCGAGTGTCTGCAGGTGTCCTGTGTGAGCTGGCCCTGGACAAACAGTCTGCAGAACTTATTGATGCAGAGGGCGCGTCAGCACCACTCATGGAGCTGCTACACTCCGCCAATGAGGGAATCGGTACGTCACATGTCTACTAACAGCTATTTATTGCCAGTTTATACATTTTCATTTTGTACATTTTTGCACATTATCAACAGATATATTTTAATGCAATTTCATTTTGAGATATGGTATCAACTTACATGACCTGAAAACACGAAAAAATATAAAATGAAATACATAAAATTTCATGGACTTCACAACATACTAATCACAATGGTTGAAAGTCATTAATAGATTTTTTTTTTTACTTCAACTTTTTGTGAAAAAAATGTAATTTAAAAAAATATATACATAATTTTGGAAGATATGACCCAGGATCAGGAATAAAAGAGATTTGAGTTGGATGATACTTAAAACAACATATGTCACAGCAGAAGTTATGTTCCATTCTGACAGCAAGAAAGCTATTGTTTATTATGTAATCAATTTTTAAAAAAATGTGTTTTTGAAAAACATCCAGAATCGTAGCATCACATTTTACAGGTTGCCCACAACTGTTGATTTTATCAGGCAAAACTCCATAATACAGTAATTTAATGACCAATACATCTTAATACATAAGTGTCAAAGTTTATCCTTGACTTTTTGAATAGAAGTCTCTTCCACCTTTGTGCCAATAGTTTCCTGTTTCAAATTGACGCTGTCCCTATACACAAAGTCAACTCAATATAGAACTGGTTTTTCCCAGTTTGTTGTGGAAGAACTTGACCCGACTGCACAGAGCCCTTACTTCAACCCCATCCATCACCTTTGGGATAAGCAGGAGTCCTAACTGTGAACCAAGCATAATCATCCATCTCACAGACCTCACTTTTGTTGTGTCTGTATGGGAGCAAATCCCTGCCGCCAGGTTCAATCATCTGCTGGAATCCTGAAACCAGAAGAGTGGAAGCAACAGATTAATGTGGCTCAAAGGTTCATAGAGTATGTTATATATATCACATGTTTAGCCATTAAGTCTAACAGAATCAAAAAAATGTCTGATATTTCCCATCAGTATTTCAAAAGTGTAAAAAACACATGCGCTAACACAAATGTATGGACACGCGCGCACACACACACACACACACACACACACACACACACACACACACACACACACAAATGCCCTTTGATAGGTGCTATATAAATTAAAGAAAATTAATTGAGTTGACCCTAATATCACCCTGCAGTAGGTAATATTACTTTCCTACTTTACAGCATCAACACTTTACAAAAGCAGCAGTACAGTGACTAGCTGTTTCCCAGGTTCCAGTAGGAACCAATGAGCTTGGAGCTGTGAGCCACAAACAGTGTAGGGAAGTCAGAAAGTGTTGGGAGACAGACTAATACATTGTTGTTTTTGGTCTTTCATGGGATTTGTTGACAAGAAGAATGTAGAATACCTGTTTAAAATCTGTTCATCTTCATTGTATATGTGGTGGCATAAAATCTCACGTGATTTTTTTGTGATTTTCGCCACCTCAAAAAACTTAATTTGCTGCAGCTTTTCTATAAAATTTGCAGAAATGTTTGTGTAATTGTAGTGGGTCAGACTGTGTTGCATTGTGTAGGTAAGGAGTAAACTTCGATGGACTTTCTTCGACAAATTTATTGCCAAATACCAACAATGGTAAGTTGCTCTTACGTAAATACTCTGCATCTTCCTATGGGAAAGTCCATAAAGAAATTAAATATTTTAATGCACACTAGCATTACAAAAGGAAAAATGAAATGCAAATTACTTAGTAAATAAAACAAATGAAATACTTTCTTTCAGAAAAATAATTTAAAAAATAGCTGTTCATAAACCCACATACCTGCAGCTATGAAGAAACAAAACATTCACAAATATTTTAGGTGCCTATGTATGATCATCAGCAATGTCACTAAATGCCCCAAAATAGCAAACATGGGCTCAACAGTACACTCTAGCCTTACAAACTACACGGCAGCCCTGCTACACACATGCCTCAACACACTTTTCCCCTAATTAGGAGATTTATGCATGAAAATAAATAACAGTGCAGCTCTACAAAATAAAAAAATGTCAGTTCATTGACTTCACATTTTTTTGTGGTAACCAAACATCACATATACAGCAAAAACACAGAAAGTAAACCGAGCAAAGAAAATGTATTTATTCAACTAAAACAAAACTAAACAGATAAGACACATAATACAAAGTCACACGCATTCAAATCTCAGGAGATGATCGTTCACCAATATCCTGCAGTGATGATGTAGAAATGGCTTTTTATCTAGAATTTTTAATGCTTGTTTATATACGGACTTGATGGTTTAATTTAATTTTCCAGCCTTCCCCCAGCATGGTAAATGGACTGCACTTATATAGCGCTTTTCTAGTGTTACTCACCACTCAGTCTTTTTGACACTACTCTCACATTCACCCATTCACACATACATTCATACAGCGCTTTTCTATACAAACAGCGCTTTCTATACACAGACATTCACAGACCGATGATACATAAGAGGCATAGAATACAATAGGAAACATGTGGAAAGATCATAGCATGCAGAAATATCTTGGCTGCATTCATAGAAAGACAGTTTCTCATTTGTCTAAAATTCATTGTTTTTGGAAAAGAACACACCTTCTGTCTTGCCACTGTTTTTAAACTAAGACATGACTGATCAAGTCACTGTGTGATCCTTTCTATAAAAGTTGTTAGCTTCCTAGCTGCTAACGCAAATATTTTTTTTGCATACAACGTTGTCATCGACGTGTATTTGCATTTCTATCCCATTGAGACTGTTGTGAAATATCAATAGGATATAGACTAAACAGGGGGGGTAACACAAATCCTTGAGGTACACGCGTGTATCATTAACTGCAACACACTGAATCCAGTTAGATAATTATAAAGACATCTATGCCTGTACTCCAGATGAAAAGTTAAATTTTGAGAGTTTAGAAATAAGAGTGTCATGATCTACAAATCTAAAAATACATCACCAACTACTCCTCCTTTATCACGCTTAGATCTTATATGTTTTGGTTGAATGATACTTTCTCAGCAACTTTTGGAACTACTGGCCATATGATTATGTGTCTATAGTTACTGGCTTTGTGGTGGTCTCCAGATTTAATAATAGGAGTGACAATGGCATGTCTCTTATAAATTTCCAGTTACATGTTTAAGTGACAAGTTAATCAAATGAGAAATGTGGTGAGTTAAAATATCTTTTTGTTTTTTAATACACAAGCATGGCATCAGTTTGGAAAACATCTCTACATATAGATCTTCTCAAGGAACTGATGATTTTGTTCACTTGTGTCTGGTTGTAACCAGTTAAAAAACCTGATCTACAGCATTTGTAGGAACAATATCCAGTTCTCTTTTTATCAGGTTTTTACCAAACTGAAGAACAGACGCAAGGGTAAAAAAAAAAATTTTAAAAACCCTTTTAATGTTAAACCTTTTGCCTCATCCATCATATGGAGATAAAAATTAGGTAGCCTTAGTTCTTGAATAACTTTATTCTTCAAACCTTTATAAATCATTATATCTGTGTCTAAATTTGAGATAGCCATATTATAAGTTGAATTCCTTTCCTTAATGCTGAATCTCTGTTCCTCAGTTTCCACAGATTGTCATTAAAATAAATTACTTTTAATACTTTTATTCTTAGAATTTTTCTGGACCGTCACAGTCCAAATTCCATTACAAAATTGAAGTGAAGCTCACAGAAGGGCGACAAGTAAAGTTTGTAAAATGAGATGATTGTGATACTTCCTGTTGTAACACAGATGGTTCCCTTTACAGAAAGGTGTCCAATCTTTACATGAAACCATATTTACTCCCATTAAATTCACAACATATTAGCAGCCTTATTTGGAACATAGGAAGAAATATGAGCTATTACACCAGTTGTTTGGCCTTATCTCTAGCCTCTGCAAATAGCTAGACAAGAAGTTGAATGAGCTCCAGTAACTTTTTTTTTCCAGCTGAATCAAGTTTATAAAGAATCCTCAGTGCTTCCTGCCAAACCATGTAGCTCCATAAACCAAACTGTTTGTTTTAGGTGTCAGATCAAAAATGGCTTGTTTTGCTAACTTTTAAAAAATATTGTTTGTGATATATTTGCCTTGGGCAAGATCTGCCTGAGGAAAAATCCTGTATTTACATGTTGGTTTGTTGAGAGTGAAGCTTGATTTTTATTTAATTTTACTCATTTAAATTGGTTAATACTTTTATTATTATTTTTATGAAAGCAAACGGGTTAAATTGGAAAGCATTCTTCCAGTTTAATTAATTTGTGCAACAACAACAAAAAATAAGTAATAAATAAATTTTAAAAAAATTAAAAATGGATGATTGTGATCACATGATTGTCTATTCTTGAGGAGCTGACTATTCACATTTTGGGTGAACTGATCTGTAATGCTTTAGAGAGAACAAATGAGTGTTCTGCCTTTTTTACTTAAGTCTGTTTATAAGTGGCTGTGATGTTGCTGTCTCCCTGCAGCCACCTATGCTGCAGCAGTGCTGTTCCGAATTTCAGAAGACAAGAGTTCGGACTACAGGAAGAGAGTATCAGTGGAGCTAACGCACTCGCTCTTCAAACACGACCCTGCCACATGGGAAATGGTAAGAACCCTAGGTATGTGTGTGTGTGTGGCTGTAGAGGTGTTATGACACAAAAGTGTCACTTTAACACCATCCTAAGAAGACACCATAGATATAAAAGACCGCACCCACTCTTTAAAAGTGTAACCTGGTCTCGACTAGCTTAATCAACCATAGATCAGTTTCCAACCAGCTAAAGAGCAAGCCATAACACTGAAACTGCTCTGGTGAAAACTGGAAATGATCCTAAAATCAAATGAAGAGAAAAAGAACTTTCTAATCTTGTTTTTCTTTTTCTGGAACTCAGTGCATCCTTCTATTCTGCCAATCACAACATTCTCATGGGTAGGTTGGAAAAAGGCACACCCCTAAACTGGTTTCAGTCCTACCAATCAGATTACAACTGATTTGTCTCATTTCAAAGCTTCTCATCACAAAGAACATACATTCCATTTAGAGTGCCGCAAGGCTCTTTCCTGGGTTCAGACAGTTCAGTCTTTATATGTTACCACGAGGGTCATAAGCACAGTCTGGATTTCCACTGCTATGCCAGATGACACCCAGCTATATACTGTAGCTATTTACCCTAATGATCAAAGTCTCCTTTACTCCTTCAAAAAAATGCATGCCTGACATTAATTGACAGATGATGGAAAATTTTGTCCAACTGAATCAGGGCTTAACAGGGGTCCTTGTTATTGGTCCAAAAGAGCAAAAAAAAAATGTGCCTACAGCTTATAAAATATTTTCAGAACATTGCATGTTACCAGTAACAGTTATCTACATTCTGTCATTTAAATTAGTATTGCTAAGGTAATTTTTAAGACATTTCTTAAAAGCACACCCACACAGGTGTTTTTGGTTATTCAGGCTGATTAGAGCTTTGCTGTGAATTAAAAGAACTGGTCGGCTGAGAGCATATCAACCAGTCAACCGGGAGACTACAACCCTACTAATTAGCTAATCAGCTGCAGCACATTAAACAAATTGTAAACGTACCTTTGAATATCAGTTTGTTCCATCTACATTCTGCTGTGGTCCTGACTTTTCAGTACCACTAAAAACATGCTGTCTGCCTGTGGCTTGTAAGGTAAAGGTCAAGTTTGTGTACATTGTCTCTCGTTCTCCTGCTGAAGCTCAGCCTACCAGCTGCTAGCAATCAAACACAGTCTGTACACCCCCACATAGTCCTGAGAGGATGTCTAATTAGTCACACTAGTGAAAACACATTTGAGGGTGAACAACAGGTGTGTAGGGGATTTGTTAGATTTTACTTGTATATCCTTAATTTGATAAATAAGGAAATAAGGAAAAAACCTCCAAGTTTCAACTGAGTAAGGAAACTTAACTGTGTAATGTGTCCACAGAGACCAGCATCTGTAGACTGTTCACACACACAAATACACATACTATCTTTTGCTCAAAGCACATCACATACACTTTCATGTCTCTCCCTGTATTTTTGTCTTGCTCCCTATAGGTTCTTTCTCTCTCATTCTCTTCACAGAGATGCACACACACACACACTCTTCAACACAGTCAAGCCTGAACTAGTATATATGTATATATATATATATATATATATATATATATATATATATATATATATATATATATATTGTAATTCAAATAATTAACTTAAATTATTGTTTTTGTGAAAATATATATAATTCTAATAATCTGAGGAAAACAAATATCTTCTACATAACCACCAGCGCGGTTCTACTAATTCCTCTATTGTAGCCTCACTTAAATAACTTCCTGCAATTTTCAGTAATCTGATCCGTCATCTCAGCTTTTTGACACTTCTTCACTTACAGTTACTGGTTGCCAGTTACTCATCCGACTGTTCTCGCCTAACTTCAATAACTTGCTGCAGTTTCAAGCAATCAGCACACCAGTTTCCAAAATTAGCTTATCTCACCTCCCTTCAGTTGCTTTATTTACATCAGTTGCCACTTCATAATTGGCTATCCTTCCCTCTTCTCAATAACTCCCTGTTGTTTTCATTAGCGATACTAGTTGCCAGTTATTAAGCTATTCTCGCCTCACTTCCGTACTGTCCTGCTGTTTTCATTCCATCTCAGCAATCTCCTCCTATTTCTGTTAAAGGCACTGGGCTGCCATTTAGACATTCAGCTATACTCTCCTCCTCTTTCTGCTACTGGCATCGGGTTGCCAGTTCCTCAACCTATACACTCATTTCACAATCCTTTTTCCGTTTGTTTGTTGTTGATGTCAGTAGGATTGACCTACTGACATCAGTGTCTTTAGTCATCGCTAAAATCTTTCTCTTCATCATCATTGCCCCCTTGAGAGAATTAACAATGGTCTCTTCTCATGGATTCCACAATCTCACAATCATTAATATTCTTAAACAAGATCCAAGCATACTGGAATCAGTGTCCCTGCCACCTTATATGGTTTCCATTAGCATTTGGAGTTTAACTCTACAACCAACGAACCAAATTTATCTTGCCAAGAAATCTTGCCATCACGGCAGTTTAGACCTTTAATTTATTTCAGAAGAGTGCATGTATTCTTGCTAAATAAGCAATTCAACCAAATCAGCACTTTAATTAGAGGTTATGTTTCAAACTAAGGCCACACAAGCCCAAACAAGCTTTCAGCATATTGGATACAATCCAAATTCCCATGGTGCCTCCCCATCCGACACAGTTCTGGGACAGAGCTGGGCTGCATGGAAATCAGTTTTTGTTAGCGTCTCACTTTGGCACGATCTGACCTGGTCGGGAGTCTCTTCAAAATTATTCTCCGGTCACTCCTTCCTCATCGTAGCTGTCAGCCAAGAAATATGAGAGATCTTAATTAACGTAATGGTCTGCCAGCAATGGTCAGTTGTCTCTGTATCCATAACAAAACTCTGGGGGTTTGCCAAGCACAGAAGCAATGGTATATCTATCCCAAAGCCTTCCGCACACTGCGGCCATCATCCTGCTCCACCATCCCATTTGATATTTTTTCAGCCAGATGTTGCTCATTCATTTTATCTTCATTAAACAATTGATCTGCATCTCATTTGATGGTGTGGTCCTTGCTAGTGAATTGGAAATAATTTTATCTAAAGTTCAGGAGCAGAACGACACTTCAAGCTTTCATCTTCCTCTGATATATCTAGATATGCCTTCCTGTCCTGCACTCCCGTTTGCACGTTTTCCATGCCCCATCCAACCTCCTTAGTTTCTCTCTCTCCTTTCTCTCTTTCCTCTTCCATTTCTCCTAGGCTCCCCTGAGGGTCTGACAACTATAGAAGCAATGGTAGCTCCATCCCAAAGCCTTAACCACACTGCAACCATCAATCTGCTCCACCATCCCATTCAACTCCGCCATCTATTTGATGGTGGAGTCATTGCTATTGGACAACACTACAATAAACTGACCCAGTACCAGTCTATGCACTGCTCGCTAATAGACCACAAACATGTTATGTGGCAAAAACAGGCAAAGTAGTAGCAAACAGTCTTATATTTCCCTCTAATTGCTGAGTTTTTTCTCTATTAATTTATTTTTCTGTCCATTATATTTGGTCTTAATGAGAGACAGTTTATTTGTTTTGCTATGATTCAGTATTTTCAGTCATAGACTGTCTCCAAGTTCACTTTATCATCCACTTGTGTTTTCCTATGTGAGAAATGACAGTCATTCAGCTGGCTAATGCTGGCTCTGTATTGGTTAGATTAGAGATTTGCCGGGGTGTGTGTGTGTGTGTGTGTGTGTCTCCAACTCCACTGTCTCCCCTGTGATGCAACTTACTGACACGTCTGCTCTGAACAGAGACAGTCATACCTTAGCCATAGCGGTGTACAAAATCATTGAATACTTTGTTCATCTTTGTCTCTGCCTGCAACTCTCCAGGCCCATACTGCAGTTCCTTTGGAGCCTACATACCTAGCTGAGGGTGAGTATTTGGATTTACTGGGAAATGTTCCCAAAGCACAGTTTTAATACAACAACAAATACACAGATTTAACATTTATGTCTGCCAACAGTGAAATTTTTTCAGTTAATGAAAAGTTGTGCTTTATTACAGCTTAGGTTATGGTCAACGTTTTTGCCATAGTTTCTAGTTATTAAGTAATTGCTTAGTTCTGGGAACATGAAACCATCACTGCAATTCATGTCCAAATCCAGTGAGGCAAAACACATTAGTCAGATTATCTAAAATCTCTATATGTACATCAGATTGTAGACAGCATATTAACCAAAAAATAGCCAAAAGTTTCATTTGAAAAAAATAACTGATTGTCTACAACTGATATAATCTGCCCCTGGGGATGTCTGCTTCTTCCTTCCTCTCAGCCTTCACAACTTCACAATGGGCAGAGAGAGCCTCAAACAAACCACGTAGGCTCATTAGACAGAAGTCCCAAGAAGAGACAGAGTTGTCACCCCAGCAGCAAACACTTCAGACACAAGAAACAAAATAACACAATGTCACAATAAAGCTGGACATCAACATGCACAACAATTACTCAACCTAGATACATAGAGATGAGATTAGTATTCCTATTATATATCTCCTCAACAATCCAGAATTGTTCTCTCTCTCACACACACACACACACACACACACACACACACACACACACACACACACAAGGCAATCATCCAGGTGGGCACCCTGCTATTGACAGAATAGACTTGGGCAATAAAGCTGTTGCACCGTGTGTGTGTGTGTGTGCGCGTGTGTGTGTGCGATACCCTGTAATGCAAAGACATAAGTGTGAAAGACTTTATGGAATAATGGAAGCAGGAGTCATGGGTGGATAATGGAGAGTTTACAGAGAAATAGAGAAATCAACATCAGGAGAACAGGGTAATCCTGACAATTAAATAAAAATGATGTCTTAATGTCATGATCATTCATATACAGAAACAGATATAACATACTGTATATGTGCATTAGTTCTAGCGAGGTATCTACGTACACCTTGAACTACAACTAATGCAGTCTTAATCCAACAGTCCTGCGATAAATCTTCCGTCATGAAGGTTATAATTTGTATATTGTATAAATTGTTTCAGCGACGTGTTTATTTAACTTTATGATCATTTTGAAGGCTGAAGTTTGTGGTGCTGTTGAACTGTATTGCATCATACAGAGAGATGTCACAACTTAATTCAATTCAACAGTACCACAAACTGCAGCCTCCAAAATGATCATACAGTTGAATCAACATCTCTCTAGAACAGTTTATACACAAGCTGTTTTAGAGAGGTGATAGAATACAATGAACATACAATTTGTACAATTTCTTGTTGCCTTTAAGGCTGGGTTACTCCTCAATGGTTTGGGCTAGAAACATGCCGGTTTTCTCCTGTTAAACTAGATTATCGGCGCTCTCTTGCAAAATCCTGATTGTCCATGTGAGTCATTCACTTATGTCGATAAACAAATGCGTAAATTTGGAAAAGACTTTGATAGTTTCCCCTTTTGCCTGGCACATTGCTTATTCCATCTGTATTTATATCGATCGATTCTCATCCGCCATCTTTGTTGGTGACGTCCAAAGTCACGTTTCTGAATCTGACACTCCTTGAAAAAAAGATAGAAATTTATGGCAAGTGAGATATTTAGTGCAACTGAGGCTTTAGAGCTGATTTTTCAAGGAGATGTTGAGGAGAAGCTATCCAGTCAGACCTACAGTATCTGCGATGATAATAATGTGTGTTTCCCTGTAAGCAATACGGATTATTATAGCATGGTAAAGAAAAGGTAAAGAATGAAAACAGACTATTTTGGTAGAATAGTGCATGGTGGAAGTAAACAGTATGTGAAATAAACTAAATACTACTGTAAACTATTTTAGTCATTTCAATCAAGAGAAAGTGCATAATTTGCAAGAAAAATACCCCATTCTGGTGCAAGGCATGCCAGGTGCCCCTGTGATTCTAGACAGGAACTATCATGATGCATATCATGTTAAGGCATAAGCACACAGGAAAAAAAATGACAATTCCTGGAAGAAAAAAAATGCCCATGGACACTGCCCAAAAGAATATTCATAAGTCATGCACAGAAGTGTCTAGAAGCATCAAATTACTTCTAGCACTATCCAAAGAAATGTGTACAACTTTCTGTGTTGAGTTTTTGTTTCGATATTAGGGTTTACAGTGCTTTTTGAAGAAAATAAGTAAAAATTCAAATTTTTTTTTGTTCAGTGTTGAGAAGTCTTTATAGAGGACATACTTAATTAGCTGAGGTTGTGTGGATTCTGGGATGTGTAAAACTTGATGCTAATGTAAAAAAGGACAACTAGGATAGACAATGGAGGACAGAGCAGGGAGAGATAAGAGGCAAGGAGAGAAACAGGGATAGACAAGAGGAGAAAAAGAAGATAATGAAGGAGCAGAGTACTAAAAAGGACATGAGCACTGAGGAAAGAGGGGAAGGAGAAAATGAAGAAGAGAAAATCATATGAACAAAGGAGAAAAAGGAGTAGTGACAAACAAGAGAAGAAAGCTCTCCCCTTTCTCTGTTCGGTCAATTTTCTCCCCCTTCACTAAATCGTTCCTCTTCTCACGTTTTTTCAGTGTACATACTTCTGTAATTCCCTCCATCTCATCATCTTTAATAATTGCTTTAGCCTTCATCCTAAGTGTATCCGTGTGTGTACATGCGTGCATCTAACTTTGAGGGTACTGGTCCTGTTTATAGCCACGATCTCCATGTGTAATTTTTTTAAACACTTAATCCACTGCAGTAGTGCTCACACACGCGCACACAGTAGTTGTGGTCAATTGAAGGTGATGATTTCATAGGGCATTTGTCAGTCTCAAATGGACTAATTTATTCAGTTTCTGTCTCTTAGGTAGACCTCCACATACACTTCCATTCAATCTCCAAACATTCTTCCTCAGGCCTATGCTTTTTACATATTGAGTTTCACTGCCCACAGCATACATCACAATGAGGTCAATAATCAGGGTTGACATGCATCCTGGAAAATATGAAAAATCTGGACAAATGTGGGTGAGTTTAATTCTAGCTTGAAAGTTAAAAAATACCATTAACATACATGTCACATTTCTGCAGCCTGCTGTACCAGAACATATGTTTAAGGTAAATTCAACACTAACCACTACATCGTAAATAATTAATTTCACTTGCACAGAGATATTTCATGCCGTGTAGTATTAGGATAATTTGAGAGAAGTCATCTACCTATTACTACTGTTACACCTATGCTAGATATTTTATTCAAAAAGTGAAAGTAATGTAAAAAACATAATGCATGTTTGTCTGTTGCCGTATTAGTTATTCAGCAATAATGATCACTGTTGTACTTGGATGTTTTGTGTTGTTTTTGTTGTTTTACCAAGGTGAGGCTGTCTGTATCTGCTGAAGTCATCACATTACAAATTTAAGTAACAAACAACTGGGTGGTATTGCGACAATTCCCATTTCCAGTCAATTCATCATAAAATCACAAAGTGTCTAATCCAAGTAATGGTAACTACAACATAAAAGTGAAGGTGTGACAGTGTCATCATACATGTAAAGGGATGTGCCATTTAACCAAAATTACAGGATGTAAACTGTGATAGACATGGACATTGAGTAGGACAAAGCCAAAAGAGAAAGACAAAAGCCTCCCAGGTGAGCACAGGAGAATTGAAGTGGAGGCAAAGTTATTGAGTGAGGTGAATTTAAGTCAAAAATTGTACTCCTTCTCAGAGTCATAACTCAGTCAAATCTGAACCCACAGACATGAAACATATTGATATCATTCAGTGTGACTAACACTTCCTGAGGATATTATCATCTCCTGTGGATATTATTATCTGATGATAATCCAGTCTGAATGGAGCCTTAGCCCCTTCCATCTTCCAACCAGGAGGTGTAAATTTTAAGTTTTATTTTTAACTCCACATTATGACTTAATCGTATGGGCCAATCTGTTTTTACAAAATTATACTGTAAATTCTCCACTATGTCCAAAGTAATGCTACAATTGAACTTACACTAATCTGGTGCAACGGCCTGTTTTATTTTTCTTTCTCCAAGAACAAATGCCAGGAAATTTGTAACAACCAGCAGCTGAACAGGCAACAGTTGAGGACCGGATAAGGCGGAAATGGGTGAAAACATTGTTCACAGTTGATACCAAATACCATATCATACCCTCAAACCTGTCCAGTAACCAAAAAGTAGCCCATTTGATTTTGTCAAGGAGAGCTGTTTTTTTTTTTTTTTCCTTTTTGGTCTGACTGACATATGTATTTATTAAATAATAGCTGTTCTTTTAAAGAAACACTTTGATATTTTGGGAAAAAAATATTTTTTCACTTTCTTTCAGAGAGTGAGATGAAAAGATCAATATCACTGTCCTGTGTGTGTTAAGTATAGAGCTGGAGTCAGAACTTGGTTAGCCTAGCTTAGCATAAAGAGTGGAAGCATAGCGAATCTGGCTCTATCAGCACCTCTAAAGCTCACTGATCAACACGCTGTATCTCATTTGTTTAACCTGTACACAAGCAGAAATGTAAAAACAACAGCGAGTTACAGTTATACTTGTGGCAACTATTTCTTGGCAAACATTTTTTTAATTTTGATAAAACTTTGAAATATATTTCACCAATATGTTTATTTGAACAGGATATCTCTCTGTGTGTGTGTCTCAGAGTTAGATGGCTCTTACCCTCCCTATGGCTACACTGATCTGCCACTAGAAACCCTGCCACTAGACCCTGATCTCCATGAGCCCTACATTCCCGATATGACGTACGACCAGAGACAGGCTTACCCTGAACCACTCTAACAGGTAAACACACACACAACACAGTGTTGACACTTGACGTTTTTAGTTTAATTTTCTTAATTTTAGTTAACATTTTGTGTCCGATGTTGCACTTCAGTTAATATAATACTACTATTACTATTACTATTATTATAATTATAGCAATCTGGGGGGGGGGGGCAGTAAACAAAGTAAGCCTCTCTCAGGGACTGTCCCTTAGCTCACCTGTCGTTTCCCTTCTGTCTGTGGATTACTACAATGGGGGTAAAATGGTATTAGGGCACAAAGTTCTATTTACAACCACGAAACACAAATAGACCAATTTAAATGTCAGTCTATCTGTCTATCAATCTCCTCTGTTCCACTTAAGATGGCTACTATCACAGCACGGCACCAACACAACAAACAGCGCTGTCTATGGTTCTGAAACAACAGTTATATTACACAAAATTTATTTACAGATTTGATAGTGACAAAGGAGGTGCTGAATGCAATCAAATAAGTGACGGTACCAATCTGGGAAGTCCCACATCCTGTTCCAGCAGGTGTATAGACACAAGGTGTATAGACTCTTGTGTTACAATGTTGCAGCTTATCTCAAAGTGCTAAGATGTTGCACCTCATCTGGACATTTCTGTTTAAATACAGATTAAATAAATGAGATACAATGTATTTGTGAACAGAGTTAGCTGTTTCCCCCTTGCTTCCAGTCTATATGCTAAGCATGGCTAACCACGTCCTGATGCCAGCTCTATACTTCATACACAGATATGCAATCGATTTTGAACCTTTCATCCCCCTTTGGAAAAGGACAGTGAACTCCTCCTTAAAGACTGATTTTTCAGTGTGAAACTTTGGAAACTGGGTGTGTAAAGACATTCATTTTGAGTGTACTTCTAAATAATGAGGCCTTAAGGCAGATATTCTGTGTATCTTCTAATCTTTTTGAATCTTTTTTTTTTACTGCAGGACAATCAGAAAAGCTGAAAGAGAAAGAGAGAATCAGCAAATCGCAGGAACAAAACTGAAGAAATGGATGGATGATGGAGAGTGAAGGTTTTAATCACAAAGGGAATCAGCCCTTTCCAACGAGTGGAAAAAAAATCCTATTTGGCAATCAAGAACTATTAAAAGAGGTTGCTGATTAAAAAAAAAGGTTGATTGTTGCTATTGATGAAAAATGTCACTTTTGTTATAGTATTTTACTGTGAGGGGAAAGTGGGGGGTGTATGAAGTTATGAGGTGTTACACAGGTAACTTTTTGAAGCAATCAAATTAGGCAAGAATACCTTACGCTGATAGTTTGAGACATGCACGACAAGCGGGGAGGCTTAACCAAACACAGCTGATAATGTTTACCAAATGTTTTAGTATTTAATCTGTAAAGGTTTAGAAACCTTTACAGAAAGTCTATTGGATTATTAGTTGTGATATACAGGGATTTTTCCCCACATGTGGAAACACCCATATTAGCCAGTGAGAAATTCCATTCAGATTATAGTTAACCAAACCTCCCAGTTAAACAAAATGCATTACTGACATCACAAAAACACTCACTGTGAAAAACTATTTACAACTTTGAGGCTTTTTCTTGAAAAACACCTAATATTTAACAAGTATAGAATTTCTCTCTTATTGGCATTACTGCCATTCACCATTGCTACCAAATGCTACCCGTGTATCCCAGCCTTAAGATGCTGTCTTTTAGATGTCTCCTCTGTGTATTTGAACAGTGCACATGTCCCTGGGTGTCCATGTGTGGTTGTTGCATGGTCGTATATTGTGTGTTCATTGAAATATTCTTCACTTTTACTTACTAAGAAAAAGTAACATCTTGGTTTTACAAGCCATTTTGGATTACGTCAATCAGTTGGAAAACACATCCCACTATGTCCCAGCCTCACTTTCACTAGGTGGATATTCTGTTCAAATGTTCACAGGAAATGGACTGCAAATTCTTTGGCATCTTCAGCATAAGGCTACAAATCCCACCATTTTCGAGGCATACCCAGTTAGACCCATATATCTCTAGTGGACCATGACTCTCAACTATTATACACCTTTGTGGATGCCATGGAGTAAATTGCAGAGTAAATTTACAAAAAGTACAGACAAAATGTGCTTAGACATAATGACAAATGACGTTAGTATTAAAGGTATGCCGATTATTGAAAAGTGTTGATAACGATGTCACTGTCAGTGGAGGGATCGGGGGCTGCAAGCTCCAATATACTTGCTTCGACCCACAGCATGTGTTAAAGGTTTTGTGTGCAGCACCTTTTCTACCTATCCATCACATCATACTACAGTCCACATGGTCTGCACATACAGTAATTGCAGCTGCAGTTGGAATGTGGAGATCATGGCCAGTTGTTGCCCAAAAAATGTTCTGTGCACCAGGGACAACTGTGCTTGTGGTTACAACGCTGTTGTTTTTGGTTCCAAATCTCAACTGACTACAACAACCATATCCCGCAATATTAAGAAAGCACAACTACAATGACTTGTCAATTGCTGGGATAATCTACCACAGCTATACTGTTCCTGATTTTGAACATCAATAAAACTGATACAGTTCACAGTGTTAAATGTAATTTCCTTTATGTATGCATTTACCTTGCCACAATTAAATGAAAACATTTGTTTAAAGGACTGTTATTTTGCTTTTTGTCTTTGATAACTAAATTAATTGTTTTTCATTGTCACGTGAATTATAAACATTTCAATCACAAATGTAACTAAATATAGATTCAGTAGCAGCTCCATTTGGCAAGCTGGCCCACAGAATGTGATGCACTGTCATTGCTGCCATCAGCTTGTATCAGTGAAAATAAGCTTGGCCCATAGTACTGCCCCACTGATGACCATGCTTTGTATTTAGTATTGGTATATCTATGCTGCCCTCTGCTGGACAACACTGACATGCAATACACCTCTTTAATTTGTTTTCTGCGATGTGATTTGATTTTAATGTGACATTAAGAATTTATGCCACGATGAAAAAACAATTAACTCAGTTATATAAGACAAAGGGCTAAATAAATGTGTTTTTAACAAATATTTTCATTTAGTTATGACATATTAAATGCACACGTGATCGTAATATAAATATTCTATTGTATATCGGATTTGTTTTATTTTGGGCATTTTAAATCTTCCATAGTTATCCCACCCCTCCCTTCAGTAAAGGAAAATCACAACTTGGGTTTTATTTTGTTAGAGCTGGACATTGTAATTCTGAGACTTGATGATGTGTCAATATCACTAAAAATTCTGTAGGCTCAATGGGCCAGAAACCAGAGCAGTCATATCTGGGACTGGCTAAACTGAGAATGGTTATATTTTGGGCCTTTCACAGTACAGTCAGCCTTGGGCTAACACTCCTGCTAGCCCTGTTAGCCTGGGACTTTAGCTAGTTAGCAAGTTAGAATCTTATGGATGTGGATATGACAGAATATCCTGGATATACTGTAGCCAAGCGCTACCTAAATTCTACTCCAGGGTTATCTCCTAAAACACTGATTTGAAATGGATGAGAACGGAAGCTATAAAATATTCAATATGCAGTGAAATCTCAACAAGGGATGTGCTGTAATGGTAAATTTGGACAGTTATTTTCAAGAGTTGAACTCTAACATGACACTTCCTAGCCCAGGCTTGTAAGAGCTTTTTTTTACTGCTGCTTGGTTCTTCCTTGCATTTAACTATATTTTAGAGACCAGAATACAGTAATTTAGATGTGTCTTACTAAGAAGCCAACAGCTACCAATGATGACTTTTTATGGTCTGATTGGTAGGCATCAGAGAATAAAAATACATCATACTGTGTTTGTTTTTTTTTTTGTTTTGTTGTTGGTTTGTTTTGTTTTGAAACGCAGTAGGTTTTTCTTTTTTTTTTTTTGTTGTCATCCCAGTCCTGGTTACTGTTGTTATGTTTATTTTAGTCATCCTTGTAGTAATGTGATGTCGCATTTGCTTGATTAATCATAATCAGTGGAAACATAAGCAGAACCTGTGACAATAGATACATGTTATGTCACATTTAATTTAGTTCCTGCACTGTCAAAAGTGCCCTTGGCTCTTATGAATATGCTCCCCACAACTTTTACCTTAAAGACAACGAATTGGAAAGATACATTATTGGCACATGAGGAGGAAGTATCTTTAATAGTCACTGAAGAAGTGGCTGTACTGTGTATAATTGCATTGCACCAGCGTGTAGAATGAACCCCCCTTTAAGGCTTTAGATATTAAATTTGGAAAGTTATCACAGGGACATGTTACGTGAACAAGGAAGTCTTTAGAGGACAGTATTGTACATTATTAGAGAAGAAGGTGAAGCTAAATAAAGGGACAGAGAAGTTCCAAGGGAAGAAATTTGACCAATAATGGCCCCTGCTGGTTCTGTTCATTGAGAGGATAATCCTAATCCACAATTTTCTGGTGATAAAATTAAAACTATTGTCCATGAGCACTTAACAGCATGAACTAAACCAGAAAAGATATGTATAATATATAGAACTGTAAACTATGAAATATGATGAATATTGAATTGAATTTTAAAAAAAGTCACCATCAGGGACATCATGCCTTGGTATGTGACATACTCACTGACGAGCCAAAACATTATGAGCCCTCACAGATGACATGAATAACTTTGATTATCTCATAACAAAAGTGCATGTCAAGGTCTGTAATATATTAGATGGTATAAATTAACACTGTTCTCGTAGTCAACATGTTGGATGGTGGAGAAATGTGCAGGTGTAAAGACCTGAGCCACTTTGACAAGGGCCAAAATGTTATGGCAAGACGACTGGGTAGGAACATCTCCGAAAGGGCAAGGCTTGTGGAGTGCTCCCAGTCAGTAGTGGTGAGTACCCACCGACAGAGGTCCAAGGGGGTTCCAACCATGAACCAGTGCATCATTGATGCACAAAGACAAGAAAGGCTACCCCATCTGGTCTGAACAGAGTGAAGGGCTCCTATGTCGCACAAAATTTTAATGATGGTTGTGAGAGGAAGGTGTCACACAACACACACTGCTGTGAATGGATCTGCTCAGTCACAAACCAGTCAGAGTGCCCATGCCAGTTGTAACGTTTTGGTTCATTAGTTTACTGTATATGACACCATATATTCCATTGGGGGGGGGGGGGGGTGCTTACTTCCCTCACTTGTAAAGGTGGAAAAAAAAGAGGGGATGGTGAAAGGACAGATATATAAAGTAAGGAACAGGAAAATGAGGGAGGGATAAATGTCAAAGAAATTCATCTAGTGATGATTTTGTGCCACCTTGTTGTATTGTTTAGCAGGAACTGGACTGTTCTGGAGACAGACTGGAAAGACTGTGCACAGACAGATAAGGGGATGAGGGCTCAAGCAAATATAAAATACAAAGGAAGTACTGCATGTAAGACTAAAAGCACAGCTCAGAATTCCCCATTTAATTGGAGGATTTTTGAGATTTTCCGGCTTCTTAATTATTTTTAATTATGTAGTAACTCGTAAGATCCATTTACTCCTGGTATTAACATGCCATCTGTATCAGGATGTGTTATCTGGATAAAGACATCTGATCCACAGGTCTTTTTATTTATACCTGGTATTATTTAAATGTCAGTATAAAAATAAGTTATGCAGGGCTGGCTTACTTGTCAACAAGGCAAGGCAAGGCAAGTCTGGTTAGCTACCATTACAGCTACTACCTGTAACTTTTGCCTGGGTTGGTTGAGATAGGTGAAATTTCAACTTCCTGGTTGATTTTTCTTTTCAGAATGTGATCACGCTGCACAGGTTGCATTTATACATGCTGAGATTATATCACAATGTGACCAGAATACCTCCAAATGTGGTCTGACTGATCAAATCACATTCTGATCCCAATGTGTTTTGCATAAGGTGGGAACTGTACAAGCTTTACCAAAACACACATACACATTTTCCACCTATTAACATGTGATTTGTATCTTTTCTGGATAAAAAAAAAACACATGGCAACACGGATGGAAATGCAAACAGAACACATTGAAATAGGAATGTGACAGGGTCGGGCAGACCACATCTGGGGGTTGTCCTTGCAGATCAGCTACTTGCCACCAAATGTAAATGACATCAGTAGCCTACAGTTTGACATCATTCATTAGAAAAAAATTTGAAAGGTTATATAACTCTGCCCCTTCCAGCTATCTCAAGCTGATCAACCCTTACTCTGCAGAGGAAAAATAAGCAGAGCCCGTACAACCGTTATCACCCACCAGGGGTGATATTCGAAAATATATATCTGGCAAGCTTTTCTATATCAGCAAATGAGAAACTGAAGCACCATTTCTTGATGTCGCTTGTGTCTCCTCTTGGTTGAATGCCCTGAATGCCCTACTGGTGGGTGGATTCCCAGATCCCTGGCACATGTAAGGCTGCAGGGAAGATGACAATGTGAATTCTGTACTGAAATCCTCAGGTTAAGCCATTCAAGTCTGTGACCGCACCCAACTTTTCAGTATTACTACAGTGCAATGTGACATGACGTGGTGTAGAAGTTGTTACAGACCATACAGAAACTGCTATATAGCAGAGCAAGCAGGATTATTGGACTGGGTACAGTTACTCTTTTAAAGTGTTCATTCTAAATATGCTATTTATTAGACAACTGAACAATCAAGCAGATTAGATATGTTGGGGAAATGAAGGAAGTGGTGAGAAATTCTGTAGAATATGTTGGAGGGGGCATATTAAATATTGATATGAATTTTTACTAAAAACAATCTTGTTTTAAAGTTTTTTAATTCAAATAAATGAAATAAACCAGCCTAAATTTCCTGTGTTTTCCATACACCTTTTTTCCATACAGTCTTTGCATGCATATCACACAAATACAGTATATACTGAGACAGAATACTGATGTTAGACAGTTCTGTGAAAAACAATGATTACATCCAATGGTCATTGCTTGTTTGTTTTTTTTCCTACAATGTCTTTGCATGGCAACCATGGGTTGGTTAGCTCAGGGGAAGATTTTGGTTGTGGAAAATGAACTTTGTTTAAAGTTAAAGAAACATAAACACATTGTTAAGGGAAGGTAAGGTAGGCAAAGGTCATGGTAGTAGTTAAGCAGGGAAACATTATTAACTGGTCTGTGTCAGGACACAAACTCCTGTCTCTGGGATGTAGTGCAACTACACCCCTCTCTGCATTAAGGGCATACTACTTGTTGCACTAGCATCGAATGTTTGCATTAAATGCAACTCTTGACATAGGGAATCATCCAAAAATTACATAAAGTGGCTTCAGAAAGTATTAAGACCCCTTCACTTTTTGAACACTTAGAAAATTTACAAAAGTATTGAATACTTTTTTGCTTTGTAGAAGCCCCTTTGGCAGCAATTACAACTTTCAGTCTTCTTGGATAAATCTCTACAAGCTTTGCCCACCTGGATTTCTGCAGTTTATCCAAACCTTCCTGGCAGATCCTCTCAAGCTCTTTCAGATTGGATGGAAAGTGTCTGTGAACTGCAATCTTCAGGTCTCTCCAAAGATGTTCTATGGGGTTTAAATCTGGGCCAGCATGACATCAGCGTTGCCTTGGCTGTATGCCTCAGGTCATTAAGGTGATGAAAGGAGGAAGCATCGCCCCAGTCTATGGTTGCATGCACTCTGGAGCAGGTTTTCTTCAAGGACTCTCTGTATTTGGCTGCATTCAGCCTTCCCTGAATTCTGACCAGTCTCCCTGTGCTTGCTGCTGATAATCATTGCTATAGCATGATTCTGCCGCCACCATGTTTCACCATAGGAAAGGTATTAGCCAGGTGATGAGCAGTGTCTGATTTCCACCAGATATAGTGTTTGGAGTTCGGCCAAAAGGGGTAAATTTTTGTCTCATCGGACCTGGAATATTTTTCCTGAGTCTCTCAGTCTCCTTTAAATTTATTTTGGCAAACTCCAACCGGGTTGTCATATGCCTTTTACTCAAAGTGGCCTCTGTCTAGCCACTCTACCATAAAAGCGGGATTGATGGAGTGCTGCTGAGATTGGTTGTCCTTCCGGTGGTTCTCCAAAATTTGTTAGAGTGACTGTTGGGTTCTTTGTCACCTCCCTGACCAAGTCCCTTCTTGTCTGGTTACTCAATTTGGTCGAAGAGCACACTATAGGAAGACTCCTGGTGGTTCCAAACTAATCCATTTTACAATTATTGAGGCCAATGTGCTCCTGGGAAACTCAGAGCTTTAGAAATAGTTTTAAGCCTTTGCCCTGATCTATGGCCTGGTTTGGTTGTTGTCCTGACATGCTGTGTGAATTGTGGGATCTCATATACACATGTGTGTACCTTTCTAAACTATGTCCAATTTATTCAATTAGCAACTTGGAATAATCAAGTTCTAGACACATCTCAAGGAGTACCACAAGCAAAGGGTCTTAATACTTTTGTAAATGAGTGATTTCAGTTTTTGATTTTTAATATATTTGCAAAAATCTCTAAAAACATGTTTCGTCAATATGGGTTTGGTCAGTATGGGTTATTATTCAATTTACAACACAATAAAGAGTGCAAAAGGTGAGGGCGTCTGAATACTTCCTTAAGCCACTGTAATACCTAAGGGATACTGGCCTCTGATAAACTGGGCTGAGAAAAATAAGTTAATAAAAATTTTACTCAGTAAAAGCTAGTAAATTTCCAAAGATATGTGATGTCTCCTGGAGTATTCTTGCCCGTACTGTAGAATGGGGCAACTTACATGCCTTTAGCACCCTTTTCACCAGGAGAATAAAGTTTGTACATCTTGGTCTGTCCAGCTCTCCAGGGTAATATCATGAAAACTACAGAGCATGCTGTATTTGCTGTGGATAGTCAAGATAACAATAGAACCATGGCCACTATATGATAGTGAGGTGTCTTCTAGTGCCACAATTAAGGTCAAAATTTTAACCAAAGCTATGGTCGATGGCAAAATATCTTTGGATTTAGGCAGGCTTTTCCATTAAATTAGCTGTGGGTATTTGTTGTTCCCAGAGTATTTCCGATCATTATTTTATTGATATCCACTTTAAATAGTTGAAGATATTGGGCATCAAATTTCCCATGAATTTTACTATGTACATCTATGCACCCTATAAGACTAACTCTTCATTTTGAACACTCTATGGTTTTAGCACCACACTCAGGTAACAATACCAATGTTGCACAACACTTTTTGTGGTTTTACAGTGATCCGTGGTGGGGTCTATGCCTGGTTATTTCATATCAAGATTAATTTAAAGGGAATTTCTACCTTCATCTGTAAAGAAGATATACATACACACACACATATATATATATATATATATATATATATATATATATATATATATATATACATTTAAATTCAACATCCGAAGGTTCAGTGTGAAGCTAAACTAGTAACTGTTTCTAATGTTGTGGCTAATCAGTGTATGTGTATGAAAGTCTAGATGTTAACTGACCTAACATTGGCCTCTTGCCAAGGCAGACAAGAGTTTACTGAAAACAAAACAATTTCAGAGGATTTAACAGCATCAAAGTATTACATAATATTCGACCCAACTGTATTGTTGTAGTTTAAGGATCAGGGTTTGTAATGAGCCGGTTTTACCACTGGATGGTGATACAACACTGAATATATTGATCTGCTTTCGCAAACGTGAGGCTCTGTATAAGCACTGGCTTTCATTGTGAAACACTGAACCTAACTGCTGACTCCTAATAAGAAACATTTTTACATAATCCTTTTCTCATTATAACGAGATATTTTTCAAGTTATTATATCATACTTTTCCATTATTATTAGACAAAAAATGTTGTTTCCTGTTACAACAACATATTTCTTTGTCTTGTTATATCAAAATTATTTTAGAAAACCAATTTATCTTGCTAAAACAAACTTCTCTCATTGTGACATAATAAGTTGGTATGTTGTTATACCAAGAAACCTCTATATGTTGTTTAAACAACTAGAGACGTTGAAACAATGAGACTAGACTGTAGCTTACATCGGCTAGAAAAAAAACTACAATTACTGGTTTAAATATGGTTTAAGTTTCATTTGATGCTTAGGACATGGCTGATCCATTACTGTATCCATACTACTTGTGCAGGGTTGCAAGGGGCTCGAACATGTCCCAGGGCAAAAGAGTGGATACACCTGGACAGGTCACCAGTCTATCACAACACTGATGCAGACAGATGGACAATCATACATTCACATCTACTGGCAGCTTTATGTTTCTGTTCTGGTTAAAAATTATATATAAAACTATACATGTGGAAATGGAACAACAACAGCAGTGTTCAGCCTCTGGTCCAGATGGAGGCGGAGGAGTGACTACGTGGTACTGGGCACTGAAGAATTTAGGTTATTCAGTTTGCTACATACTGTACATTGAAACATAGGAACGTAATAATAATAAACTTATTTATATAGCACTTTTCAGACACAATGTGCAACTCGAAGTGCGTTACATTTGAAATGGAAAAAAGTGCAGGTTAAAAGTTAGAACACGTCAGTACACACCTGCACACAAACAGAAAAAAGGTTGAAATGTTGGGAGGCAGAGAGATAAAGAGAGTGAAGAAACAACAATTCAGCCATAAGTCTGGGAAAAAAAATAAAACTTTTGAAGCGACTTAAGCTGCTCTCTGTTCTCCAGTTCTCAGGAAGTCTCTTCCACAGAAAGGGAGCTAAGTAACTAAAAGCCCCTTCAGTGGATTTTAACCAAACTCTGGGTACTTTAAGAAGGCCAGTACCAGAGGATCATGTGATATAGTTGGAGTATAGGCAGTGAGTAAGAGTTCTGGCTGCACTGTTCTGTAGAACTTGTAACCGGTTTATTGAGTCTTTTAGCAGTCCAACAAAGAGGGAGTTGCTGTAATTCATTCTTTAGGTGATGAAGCATGAACAAGATTCTCAGAATCAACCAGAGTTGTAAATGGTCTAACTGGATATATTCTTTAAATCAGCATCAAGGATACTTCTAAGAATCCTTACTTGCTCACTGCCTTTCAGTGACAGGGTTTCAAGGTATAAAAAAACATCTTGTCTCTAATCTCTGTGACTAATTACTGGAATTTTTTTCTTATCCTTATCAGTTGTTAATGTCTAGGATCTAGGACCTTTGGAGGGGAGTGAGATTTACAAATGTATGCTGTCTGCATGTGATTTGTATTTGTTTGAGTGTCTGATAATATTGCAAAGTGGAAGCATGTATATTATAAACAAAAGAGGTCCCAGGATAGAACCTACACTTTGAATTGAAAGAACATATAGAAACAAAATGTCTGATCTCTTAAATAGAGAGTGGCTAGTGAAAATATACCATAATATCATGAAAAAATATACTGTCATATTGGAAAAAGGATCTTGTAAAAATGAGAAACTGATCAGTTTTTTTGGTCCTGATGGCAGCAATACGCTGCTGTAATTGTTTGGTTATTTCAGTGAACCAATTTAAAATAACATATGCCGAAAATATGTGAACAGACTGGCAGCCAAGGCATCAACAAAACAAACGTGATGACATATGTCTGTCACAACGACTTTTCTAAGGCATTACCAGTAGGTATGTTTAGTGATGCTTTATTTTATAAATGTTCATTCGTTATTCTTTTTATTAGCAGAAACCTTATGGTCCACATAACATATGCTGATTTAAAAATTTTGGCATGTTCAGCTGACCTGCTATGAAAAGTGTATGAAACACTCCTGAATTTTAGAACTTGTGAGATCTCAATTCCCCTCAACACTCCCCTCAACACAGTCAGAAAAATCTGACCAAATACCATTATTCAGGGAGTGGTTCAGTTACACTTCATGTAAATTTTATTTCGTGGCCTGAAATACTAAATGCTTCCAAAACATTTCCCCACACTGTCTGGATTAAAATTGTGGGTGAAATGTTGAAGCTTTTAATTATTTAATATATTTATTGCCTAAAAATAGATAAATTCAAATAGACTGATTCTAGAAATAGAAATAGAAATAGAGAAATAGAGAAATAGAGAAAATTAAAAAAAAGAAATAGAGAAATTAAAAATCACCTAGAAGAAAACATTTATGCTTTCAGTCCTATTTAGACTGGTGTAGTGGTGCACTTCAGCCTCTTGTCACCGTAATGAGAATTACAAAAACCAAAATCACTCTGATGGCTTGTTTTCACAGATGAAAAGAAAAAAATGTATACAAATGATCCTGGCCTAAAGAGTACACTCTAGACGTGCTCTATCTGAAAAGTGCCCTGAGACAACCCATGTTATAATTTGGCACTACATAAAAGAAATTGACTTGACTTCACTAATTGCAATCTGGGTAGGTAATTTTTCATTGAGGATCCCTTCACTCAAAAGCTTATAAAATAGGAAAGAGATGACAGCATCTTGAGTTGACTCAGGTTGACCATTTTGACAACTGTCTTTAATGCAATATTGTGTTTTAAATGGTACAAATAGATAAGTCCATAGGCTGGTTCGGGTCTGGATATTCTTGACAGTACATTTCAAAATTAGGAAGAAAGATTGCAATTCAGATCATGGATCATGACTGTGTGTTAAAAAAGATTGTGATATGATTTTTTTTGAAGATTGCCCACCCTAAAGTATTGCATTGTAGTCAATGAGCCCCAATAACCTGACTGTATCTAGAAGTCACTGTTTAGTCTCAATTACTGTCAAGTAAAAAAAAACAAAAACAAATAATAATAAAAACAACAACAAACAAAAAAATCTTTTGTCATGATGGTCTTATGGTTTAAGACACACACCATGTAATCACATGTAACCATGTATTCTCAGTCCAAATCCTGCAGGGGACCTTTGTTTCATGTCATCTTCTTGTCTTTCTCCCCATGTTCCCATTTCTCTCTACTATCATCACTGTACACACAGATATACTGGTGACTTGACTTGTGCTCTAAGACTTGTAAAACACACGTACTGAATGTTGAAGAGCCATATTCCCTTTTATTCTATATTAATATACTGTTTGCAGTAAATTATTGGGATTTTTTTTTTGGTCACACTGACCAGGTGATGGTTTAAGATTTTTTCTGGTTTATAATTAACTAATTATCTACTTTCTTATAAATTAACAGTACTTTTACTGAAGTACAGTTTTTGACTTCTACCAACCTCTGATTATTTCCTGGTTCTCTAAATCAACTTACATATAACATACACAATATCATGTACTAAATTTGGCCAGTATTCATATTGAAACATTCCTATGCAAAATAAAAAAAATCATTTTGAGAAATTTATAGTCTGTACACCATGTTATGGGTCACATTTGACCATTGAGTGCTGCAGTGTAATGATAATACACTCATCAAGTTAATGAATATCTCAAGCCTTTGCACACACATGCAGTCATTATATAGTTGATGTTACATATATACTGTACTGTGTAGTCTGTACATGTATGGAAAACTAATAAAGTCACATCCCACATAGCCTCAGTGTCTGTGTCACTTATCAGAGAGTAGGAACAGAAGAAAAACTGTCCCTTTGTCTCTCAACATTTCCTGAATTGCAGAAATAATAAGCAGTTTGAATTATGTCTCCACCACATGTGATCTGCTATGCATTAATTATTGATCACCTGTATATACAATATTGAAACATAATTACCTACTGTAATGTGAACCCTTCATCAAACTTAAACATATATATTGCTTATCTTTCTGCCCAACCCCCCCGCTAATTTTTTTTCTAATTACACTAATACAATTGAGATGGAGAGTACTTCTTCTCTTTGACTCAATTAGAGAGTAGGGATAAAATTTATATTTCACATGATCTCAGAGTACTTTACTTCCAGCGAGGTGAAATGATGAATAATGTCTGGTGTCCCTCCCTTGTTTTGTTTGATGGTATACTGCAGGTCAAAAAAGCATTTGCTCGATAAATGTATTAAATAGCACAGCTGCATGGACATACTGACTATTTATTCATAAAAAAAATCCTTTGAAATGGCCCAACTCTAACCTCCAAAGACATTTAAAAATTTATCACAAACAAATTGATTCAAACAATCTGATATGGAGCGTAGAATATGCCAAACTGACACATCACACCAAAACTAAATCAGTGAATTGCAATGACAACTTAAAGGGTCGAAACAAAGAAATATTCTGATCTTAACCATATCACAAACAACAATCCCCATTGAGGAGACATTTATGTATGTGACTTCAGAAACTAAACTCATTCATATTTTTGCCTCTACAATATAAACTCCCCCCAGGTTCCCAAGACCCCAAGATTCCCAGCAATGAAACAGAGGACATGACGTCCACTCCTCAATATTAGCTATGGCCCTGTAAGTACAGTGATTGTTGGTCTGAGAGAGGACAGAGGAACCATACTGATGTCACCACCACCTCAGCCTCCACACCTTTAACTTGAATTTATAGGCACTGATGCTGTCATAAGACAGAATTTTTTGCTGTTATCCAATATGAGGGCTAACTGGGCTTTTTTGTCTTCAAATTAGCAGCAAAATTAAAGGCTTGGTGATAATTAACAAATTAACAATCCCATCTGCAGACCCAAACCAACAATGAATGTCTCTTGCTAACACATACTGTGTGTGTATCAAGGCCTGATATAACTTTTTCCTTTGTGCCATAGAGCTCCATTGTTGTCTAAACCAAAACCACACCAGTGAACCGCACTGTTGCATTGGGTTGCATGTTCTTTCATTACCATGAACACACACACTGTAGTTTATTTTGACTCAATTCCCAAACACACCATCCTGCTGCCCCAAATAGAGCACCAAATGTGGACTAATCCACTGCTGAAAATAGTCCCCAACGAACGCACTATTTCCACCAGTTTGACTCATGTTTGCATTGTGACCAAATATTTTAGGAAATTACTGAACCTTTTTTTTTAAAAACAAAACATTTGTGAACCGTTTTTTTTTTTTTTTAAAGATTTATATCTTTGGTAGGAATCAGTAAGCGAAGCTAAGCTGAAAGTTACATATAGGGTAGGGAAGGCAAAAAGTGTTCAGAGATGGAGTGACCCATTGGTTTTGATCTTTTAAAAATAAAGAATAACAAACAACATAAAATAAAGATTACTTTTTTATTTCCATCTTTTACAATTTGAAAACAACAAAAAAGGAAATGGGCCTGGAACAAAAGTGGTCAGTACTTTGTAACACGCCCTTTGCCCAGTATCACTGTTTGTAGATGCTTTTTGTAGTCTTTCAGTTTTTGTTTAGGGGATTTTCGCCCATTCATCCTCAAAAAGTCTTCTAGTTCTATGAGATTCGTAGGCCATCTTGCTCGCACTGCTCTTTTGATATCTTAATAATCCACAGATTTTTGATGATGTTAAAGTCGGGGGACTGTGAAAGCCACGGCAAAACCCTCAGCTTACACCTCTTGAAGGTGCAAGCTGGTCATATTTGGTCATATTTGTGCAGGTGTCACTGCACAGTAGAACAGGGCAAAGCCACTCTTGCTGAAGGTCTTTTGCAGTCAAACGAGGGTTTGGAATGAGCAGTTCTCTTGAAAAGTGTTCTTGGTCTTCCAGACCTAAACTTGACCTCCATCGTTCCTGTTAATTGCCATTTCTTAATTACATTACAAACTAAAGACTGGGATACCTGAAAACGCTTTCCTATGCATCTACTTAGAGTAGCCCATGGCTTCTGACTGTTGGGACAAATTTCACGGAGCTTTGAAATTTGCATCACCTGGCCTTTCTTAATGACAATTGTGAGCAAGCCATAGCCCAAACAATGTCTGAGACCTTAGTAAAAGTTATTTGAGAGCTCAAATCTCTTGAGGTGTCCAAACTTTTGTATGTTGTGTTGTATGCTCCTTTGCTTCTTTACATAAGATAATACACTAATCTTGCTTAAAATGTTGAAAAGACTGTTTCTCCTTTAACTTTATGCATTTTGGAAATCAGTTCAACCTATATTCACCTAACTATTCACAATAACAGGAATTTTGACCAGTGGTGTCCAAACTTTTAATGCCATTGCAGAATACTGCACAATGCAAATCATACTCAGCCCAGGACATGCAGTACAATGATGATGTTTGCTACCTATGACAAAACTGTCAGACTGAGGCTGGCACGGGGTTGCCTTGAAACTTGCTCTAGTGATGCTGCTATAGGCCTTGACTGCTGGTGAACTTTCTATGATGCACCAAGCTCCTCTCTCCTCCTCTCCCTCTCCATCCGTATGCGTTCTTATTCCATTAATGCTTGTTACTAACTTGGCTTCTTCCCTCTCCCGTAGTTTTGTGCTTTATTGTCTTTCTCCTCTCTCCTCCTG
Source organism: Xiphias gladius (assembly GCF_016859285.1). Lineage (NCBI taxonomy): Eukaryota > Metazoa > Chordata > Actinopteri > Istiophoriformes > Xiphiidae > Xiphias > Xiphias gladius. The sequence continues at coordinate 4,699,800 of NC_053402.1, forward strand.
TCGCTTTCTGCAGATATTTCTGTCTCCGGAGCTGTAGGGTCTGGATCTGTGACTAGAAACCCCTTACTGACCCCATAATCCTGCTCAACACCAACTGCTCCAGTTATTGTTATTATTCTTATATCTAGTCTCATTATTATTATTATTAGTCTGTTATTAGCCCTTTTATTATTATTATTAGTTTTATTATTAGTCTTATTATTATTATACATCTTTATGTGGAACCTGTGGTGTACTATGTTCTCTTTCCTCCTGCTCTCTTTCTCCCTTTACCCCCTCTCCGCCCACCAGTTCTGTTCAAGGTTTCTACCTGTTAAAAGGGAGTTTTCCTTGCCACTGTAGCCAAAAGCTTGCTAATGCAGGAATGTTGAGTCTCTAAATATTATTATAAACAGTATGGTCTAGACCTGCACTCTATGAAAAGTGCCCTGAGATAACTTCTGTTATGATTTGGTGCAATGTATTAAAAGTGACTTGACTTGACGAAATGCAATCTGGGTAGCCTGCTAATCTTTCTTTGAGAAGCCCTTCACTCAAAAGCTTATGAATAGGAAAGAGATGAGAACATCTTGAGAAAGCAAAACTTTATTGATGGTTATTGATTGGTGACAGAACCATAGTACATGCACATACAATGAGTAGGAAGCAGGACGCCTTGTTTTGAACCACAACACCTACTGGAAGCAGAGCTTGGATAAACTAGTTGCAGAGTCAGACATTCAGCATAGTGTGGACTGTGAGTCTTCCAGTTTCTGACCAATGGTCCTCACACACAACACACAGACGATGATTTGAACCAACAGAGCCAAATGTCACAGAGGCTCTTACCGCTGCCTTTTTTATAATGTGATGCATCTGAGAGTTTTTCCTATCTAATTTGTTATAAATACAAAATAGAGTTATGTAACAACACCACTAACTGGGAATAGTTGTAAACAGAATGTGGCACAGGAAGCAGCCCATAAGCTGGCTTCCAATGCAGCCATAGCTTAGCTCCTGTTGCCCATGTAGCGCTTTTCAAATACACTACAGATATGTTCCATTAACTTCTATTTACATCATAGATTAGCCTGTGCACAAATATTTTATTTCCCATATTTATTTAGTATTGTAATATTGAAACAGTTAATTTTCAAAGAGTGAAGTTTGAGTTCTAGAAAATAACAGACAGGGTGTCACATTAAGAAAGACATGAAAGGAAAGAGAAAAAAATCAGAAATTACAGAATCAATAAAAAAAAGTTAAGGAAAATTAAAACACTGATACACTGATATGTCTTTTTATGTGAAAATTACAATGTGTAAAACAGTACTGTTGACCAATGATGAATGAGAGTATTTACATTGTGATTACTTGTATTATACTCATTACTTGTAAAGAGTTAATAAAAATTAGAATATGATTTGATAGAAAATGAGATTGCACGCCCTAACAATTGATCTACTCATCTAAATCTAAAACATTATACCATTGTGAATTTCATATAAGAGAACATCTTCACTGCACAGTTCAAATATAATACGTTGTTGGATTATTATAACCCCACCCCGACACACACATACACACACACACACACACACGCACACATACACCACCCCCCCAGAAATTTTACTTATGATAGAAAAAAAAAAGGCAAAATAAAAATAAAAAAACGATAAAATAGACACAGTGGCTTTGGCCACTGCTATATATATATTTTTTTTTTAAATCTCTCCTGTAATATAAAAATTATCAATTATAGCAATGAATATACTGGAAGTTTATATAAAATAAACATCTACGTTTGGATGGCCAACGCTGCTCGGTATGGAAGAGGATTAGTGCCACAAACCTTCAAATTCAAAGTCAGAATTCTATGATTAAAGTTTGACTTTCTTTCCTGGGGAAACTGAATTTTACCTCAGATGTCTGCAATTCATGTATTTTTCTGTATTTACCTGGCCCTAATTCTTTTTCATATCGCAGCATGTGGACTAAGCAATTAAATGATTAAACAGTTGAGTTGCTATGGCAATCTTTTTTTTTCAATTATCTCATAATTAATATCTATGTAGAATCTTGACTATACACATAAACATGCCAGATATATCCACTAGAACCTTTGGCTTGAAGTGATGTCAGATATAACCTCATTATAAGTCAATAAACCTATGTGCTGGCTCAGACCATTTTCTCCCTAAAAAGAAAACTAAACTACACTTCTGAGAGCAGCTGGGATTGTTAATAATTATTATAGTTTTGTTATTTTATTTAGTGCTCATTAGTGTTTATTAGTGTTCAATTAACCTGTTATCTCAAGATAATTTAAGAAAGTAGAATAAATAGAAATGCCATTACAATAGACACAATTTGTCACATTTTTGTCATTATAACATCTAGTTAAGACAAAGAATCTTGTTATTCAAAAACAAATTACATTTGTCAAAGAGAAAAAAAGAACTGGAGATCTAATTTTGTAGTTAAGACTTAGTATCTTATAATTATGAGGTTTATTATGAGCAATATGATTAATTATGAGCAATTACTATCAGATAATCAATTTAGTCACAGGAACTGATGTTGTAGATTGTTGTGGTAATAGGATCAGATAAGAAGGGTCACAATTAGTTTTTCCTTAAGGTTAATGGCTATGTTTTTGTGTTGAGTATAGTGTATGTGCAGTGATCAGAACAAAAGGTGCTTAAACAAGTAGAACTTGCAGAAGATGATATGAAAAAATATCTGTTATGTATGTATCTCTTTTTGGGCTAAACAACATGCACAGCGGACCACACTGATTTGGTCCACATAACAATGTCCGTAGATGTTAAATGTTTGAAAAAGAGTTAAAATTATGAAATTAAGAAATATTTAGTCAAAATTAAATATTTGTTTTTCTTTGTAATGCAAAGCAATTTCACATGTTACGAAACAAACACAAGAAAACCTTGTTTTGTGCTCAGTGAAATTAAGGTAGAGTACAAGCAATTTTCATGTTTATGCAAATACTACATAGGATTTTGTCTTGGGAAAGGATTATGATCTCAGTTTGGCAAAATAATTATGAGCTTGTAATAGTAAAGTTGCACTCACAAGTTAACAGTTTGTTCTCAAGATAACAAGATGACAAAGTCATGATTTCAAGATCATGGACAAAAAATGGCAATCACTGCTGCTCTCAAAAGTTCAGAGAACAACTTTTTGTATATGTTCATGTTTCCAAATCTTCTTTACTTTCTTCCAAACCAAAGGGGAAAAAAATCTATCATTGCTAAACTGACAGAGGAAGTGCCAGAAGAAGCTGAGAGAATTAAAACACTTGAGTAGCATAGCCACTTAAACACTCTTAGAAAAGAGAAAAACCCCAAAGTGTGACTATAACTTATCTTATGGGGTTGGAGTTCTACACAAGCCCTAACAATTTGAGTCTGATAAATATTTCCTCTGTGTCATATTCGTCACTCTAGCAGCTCTTAGTACCATGGAAAAACATTTACAGCTGATAATCTATTTTTAAATCTTTAGAAATTAAAAACCCACAATATCAAAATACACAGCACAAAATATCTGAGGTATAAGATGAAAAATATCAGCTGTCATTTTATTCTTATTCTTTATTTTTTGTACTTCTCTCTTAGGAGATTCTGAAATGATGCACAAACTGCATGTATTGCAATACCCGGGCCTCAGTAACATCTCTCCTCTGATAACTCATTCCCTCTGTGTCTCTCTCTCTCATTCGCTCCCACACTCTCGCGTACACACACACACACACAAACTTTCTTTCTGTCCTGTTGGAAGGTTGAGTATACGTTGGAGATGTTGCTAATACGGTGCAAAGCGACTGTAGCCTCCTCTGTATATACTAGCCTGGAGAGAGGACAGCACCAGCCCCACGTCGTCAGCATGGCTCCGAGTTTTGGCATCTGTCAGTGGGGTGAACGAGTTCTGAAACACATACATACATGCACGGACAAACGCAATGACACACACACACACACACACACACACGCACACACACACACACACACACACACACACACACATACACGTACAGAGGCATATACACCCATAAGAAAATCCAAAAACACACACACACACACACACACACACACACACACACACACACACACACACACACATATTCATAAAAACACCAAAGTACACATAGACAAAGGCATGGAAACATGTGCATACACATACACACACACACACACACACACACACAGACAGACACACATACATTACACCCGCGCGCACACACACACACACACACACACACACACACACACACACACACACACACACACACACACACATAAACCCTTGTTAGCCCCCCTTAGTCCAGCACAAACTGCTACTAGAGTTTCAACATTACGTTACCGTTATTCCAGTGCAAACCCATGGGGGATGAAAAGACCCATGACCGGAGCAACCGTCATGCAGCAAGCACAGCGAGACGCTTCATGCCAGGGGTACATGCCAACAGCTATGTGAAAGAAATCCAGTCAATACAACTATGAAAAAGTGGAGGAAAAGATGAATCAAAGAAATCAAGTCAAAAGGTGACTTTAAGCAGAATGTGAACCAGGGAAAGCAAAATCTTTTGGATGGATTGTGCTGGTTTTCACTGGATGGAGATTTTGAGGTAGTTGCAGCTTTTAACAAAAGTCATTTTAGATATTTTACAAATGTGCTTTGTTTCTGTGAAATTTACAGTTGAAAGGGAATATTGATAACTATTTTTTGAGTGTCTAAATGAAACTGCATTTATCAATCTTTTTACCTAGCTTTTTATTTTTTATTACACTTAATATATATATATATATATATATATATATATATATATATATATATATATATATATATATATATGACTAGCAAGGAGATGCCTAACACAGCAGCATGTATGTTAGAGACAGTGCTTGCTTGCATTGGAGAGTGCAGAGTATGGGTGCAAGTAAAGAGGAGAGTGATTCTGGCATGCTGGAACACACTGTTGAGGCTTCTCTGTCTTGTGGGCCCAACACAGCCAAACAGCAGTTATTGAGATGTTGCCCACCTGATGACCCTGCAGACTTGCGGATGCACTTGTACTCACACAAACCATTTTCTTTTTCCTTTAGTAAGACAGGTCAAGGACATGATTCATGTGTGAAAAGTAAGTTTGTGATACCAGTGGGGTTGCTAATTGGATGTTTGTAAGATCAGTGGAACTAGATATACAGTCACGGTATTTGGACTATTCAGGAGCCATGGTATTCAGGCGAAACTTCCATAAACCAGCTGTATTAGTTGCAATGTAGATATTAAGTCTGGTTAAGCAGCTGAGTGTTGGGGGTAGGATTCATGGACAGATAAAAGCTGTATTAGGTCAGAGAATAGTGTGAAAAGTGTTCAATACTGGAATGGGAGGCAAAATAGTGGCTATTTTTAAGACTAGTGGAACTAGATGAAACGGACGGCACATCCCAGTTCCCTCAACTGTATCCATATTTGCCTCACTTATGTCTTTTTTTTTTTTGCATGTGTTCCACTGAAGACATGAGGAGAGATGCAAGAAAAGATATGAGGAATGGAGGAAACATGGTTTAAGAGAAAGTTTTCATGTCTTCCTTTTTTATTCGCCTTATATTTAAAATAAACAGTTTGGAAACCATCTGCATTTGAAAACCTGTCTGTCTTCTGTGTTTATACTGTGTATATATCTGGCGAACCATAGTGTGTAAAAGGACTTCCCTGCCTTGAAGATAAAAACAAAGGGTTTTTAAAAGCACCAACACATATTTTAAATTTAATAACTATTTGCTTTTACATTTATTGATATTTCTGTTATCAATCAAGTTTTTTTTTTAATAATCCATATTGTGATTAGATTTGTAGTAATTATTTATTAGCCCAAATATTTTACAGAAAGTGGAAATCATGTAAATATATCTCACATCAAACTGTTTCTACCTGATGCACAGTGAATTCAGTCAGATGTGACTGAATGGAAACAAAGAGACAATTAAAACATGTTTATTGCTGAAAGACAGCATTATTTATGATACAGATTAAAAGGGAAAGTAACAGATCATGAATAGAAAAGTCTGTTTGTAAGGTATTTATGGTTCTTTTGTCAATCAAATGTACAGATCCACTATTTTTAACTAGATGGTGAGTCAGAAAACAAAATATAAAACCTGGAAATAAAACACTTTAGAAGGTTCTGATGTTTTTCCGTCCACAGCAGTAGAAAACTGCTGTAATGTTGCAATGTGGGCTCAAAACATCCTAATTTGCTGTGGGGTCAAATCAATAACAAACGTCCCATAAAGGGGAAATCTGTCTGTAGACAGAGGCTGCTCTCCTGTATCCATGCTCCTTTCTTGCTCCTTGCGCCTAAGAGCAGAAATAAAACACTGGAACATCCTTCATGATGGCAAAGTGAAATGATTTCCAGGTCAAATGAAGAGCGAGGAACGATCAAATATCAAGCCAAATATTGGCCTATCAAGCTAATTGAGCTAGCAACCGTAGTTTAAGCCTATGTGGATATAATGTCGATTTAAGGTATGATAGGGCAAAGTTAGAATTCACTGACAGTTTAAAAGTAAGTTAGGTCAGTCTTAAAGAATTATGTTGCCTGTCAGAGGTTCTAGTAGATGGGTGTGGCACCTTTAACAAGACCTACTGGTGTATTTCATTAAGACTTGACTGCCGCTTTGAACCATTGATGTAAGTGATCTGCAGACATTCATAACAGTTTGTTGATTAATTGCACAGTAGCTGAGCCTAGATTTCTGTTCAGTTCAGAAAGCATTGTTTGTGATTAACTAGGAAGTTTCAACATTTTTTCACTCGCTTTCCCTACCCTTTTCTTACTCACTTCTTCGTTCTATTGCCTCCCTGCGGCTGCGCACCACGAGGGATTTAATTATCAAAATGACTAATTATTTCATTACCAGGGAGTGCAGGGTGAGGTGGTATCCACCCAATTAGAAATATAATAACTAACATGGACTGGGCTGCCAAGACATTAAGACATTCATCACCTTTTACAGGCGGGATTAAAGTGGCATTTGGACTGCCGTTAGCAGCACAGACAAATTCAATTAAGTTTAAGTGAGGAGATGTCAATGCTACAGAGAAGCATGCACAGTGACTGAAGAAGAGATTGGGATGGGGGAGGGGGACAGTATAAAAGAGATAAAGTGAGAGTGTTTGGAGATTGTGGAGTACAGTTGGAGAAAATTAATATATAGCTAACAATGCAATTGTTTCAGGTGTATGGATCACAAGATTAATGTCAAAAATAACATGACTTTAGGAAAAGAAAATTCAGTGTACAAACATATACATAGGCTGCATTTTTATGGTCAGCTCAATTCTTCTCCACCTTTGTCAAAGACATCTAAATGGCAGCCAAACTATGAACTGTTTCTTATTCTTTAAACTATAATGCTGGTTGATACCATACTTAGAGAGCTATCTTTTAAAAATATTTAAAAATAAGTGATGGTCATTATGGCTCTTACAGTCCTGCACATGATGATTTAAATACAATATTAACATACCATATACACTTGAAAGAGTTGCTTTGGTCCATGCTGGCTGTGAAGTAACACGACTCTACTGCAAAACTGAATTCATAGTCCTCATTTTGGCTTCAGCAGTCTGAGTAAGACAAAGGAAGTGGGTCTTACAGATGCAGAGATTTTGCACAAAATTCATTTATTGGTTTCCATGAACAATGCTCCCTTGCTACTGTGGTAGAGATGGTATAGTTACAACAAATGGTTACAATTAAGATCTAGTCTCCAGCTGGAACAAATACTTGGATTTGCAGAACAAACATAGAAAACGTTAGGTCAGTAGCTGCTCATTTATAGCCACTGCTGACCATCAACTTTGCCAGTCAAAATAACAAACATCAGCAGATTATATGAGCTACATCCTATAAACATTGTTTCCATAATTGCTAAACTGATAGTTTTCTCTGCTGTCTGTTTAATGTACTCTTTCTAAGCCAGTGTTTGAACTCAGGAAAGATTGTATGCAAGGAAAAAGAAACATACGTGTTTTTGTAGTTAAATGAGACCAACAGAGTGCTGACTCTTTTATGGATAAATGATCTGACTTATCAGTTGAAGGAGAATCTCCCAATTACTAAACTTTCATTCATATCATATTAACATTTTTAAATGTCACAACTTAATGGCTCTGAATCAGGACATTTAGTGAAAAATAAGCACTCGAACTCAGTAGGCTCCACCTGTTATTTCAAAGTAACAGATACATCTAAAAAAATTTAATAATTCTGCTGCTCACCTCATTTTGAGGATGTAACCATAGGTTGTGAATGTAAATTAGGCCGCCTCTTTTTCTGCCCTCTCAGCTAACACAAGGTGATAGCAGAACTTTCTGATTTAGTTTTTAATAACTTCTTACTTGCAAATGAAAAATCAAATCTAAACCTAATTAGATTTGATAAAAATAGGAAAGGATTCAGATTTAATAAGCAGAAATATTACTGAATTCAGATTATTTGCCGATGGTAAGTCTGATACAATATTTTTTTTTTTTATATTTGTTAGTTATTCCGCCTACATAATGAAAGTGCACAGTGCTACACTGAGCCAAAAAAGTAGTAAAGCAATTTAAAATTGCTTCTAAAACGTATTCTGTTTTTTTTTTACAGTGAAATATCTCTACTTTAATATAACCTGCATCTCAAATTTGCTACATGCACTAGGCTTTGTGATGTACTTACAATTCCAAATAATAACTTGGCCATTAAATTTTTTGTTTACTTCAAGGTAGCTAATTTGAGAGCTCTTGACAGCATTAATGTTTAGCTTTAGATTAACATGGTTGTGAGTGGCCAGTAAGCCCAGTCCCAGAACATGCACACAGCACACTCTAATGTGCACCGTGAATGACAGGTACACAGAGAGGGCCGGTAATGAAATAGACAGGGACGGTAAAAACTTTATGGATGTTTTGATGGCCCACTGGCCCACAGATGCAACGGGCCACCGGGATTTGTCCTGGTATGCCCGCTGGCCAGTAAACGATGTGGCATCAGCTGGAAGGAACACCAGGCTGCAGCACACAAAAATAGAACTCGCTTGACATTATTATGCATGAACTTGCCAGATTTATTTACTTGTTAAGCAAAGGTGCCGGATTGTTTGATTGTTTGCTTTCGGAATGCCGTTACGGCCCATTTCAACCCCTGGCTATGCTGTTAAAATACCACGGCATAGTGTGTGGGCAAGAACAGAGCAGTCCATTGAACCAGTCCCTCCCGAGGAGTAAGAACAGCACATCAATGACACAAAGGATCCTGACTACTGCTCAGTCTGCACTGTGTGCACTGGACCGCATCAGCTGCAGAAGATCTGCCCAAAGAAGTAGAGGATCTGAGAAAGGAAATACAGGAGTTCTGTGTCCAGTGAGAGTTTTGGTTACAGCGGTTTGCTGGCTCACTGACATCAGATTCTATACCAGGTAAACATAAATTGTCTATATATCAGCTAACTGGTTGACATTGACCAAGGTCAACATCAGTTAAATGATAAAGAATCCTGTCATCAGTCTTAATTAAAAAAAAAAAAGTGTATTTGCCTACTGCATGATCACTGTATGTTTCACGCAGATGCATTGCTGATTAAGAAATAGCCTAATGTTAAAGATAAAATAAAATACAGCACCAAATAGCTTCATAATCAGTGTATCTGAATGTTAAGTAGCATATGAGATGAGACACTAGCTTAGTTGTTACAGTTAACATTATTTTGGTGACAGTGTATGATTCTATTTACAATGTTAATTAATGACTGACATGATGTATGTGTCTATTATACATTATATAATATATAAATTATATATATTATTATATATATGACGCAGCATATCATTAAAATCCTTTGTCTAATTTGCCACCAAAACAATATCCATCTGGACGCTATTTTGCAGGGGCACTATCACTGCATCCTGGGCTTACTGCCACCCAAGACAATTGTGATTAGTTTAAAGAAATACAAACAAGCCAGAGCGTTTTTTTCCCCCTATAGCAGAATGAAATTGGGTGTAGCCAGAACATTTTCCAGCGCTGACACAGCGCTGTGGAGATAATCTGGCTATGTGAGACTACTGTTGGGTCACCACGTGCCACCAGAACAGCTTCAATGCCTTGTCATTGTTCTAAAAGTCTTTGGAACTTACTGGAGGGATGGAACACCATTCTTCCAAAAGATATTCCCTCATTTGGTGTTTTGATGATAGTGGAGAGCGCTGTCAGGTCGGCCAGAAATCTCCAATAGGTGTTCATTTGAGTTGAAATCTGTTGATTGTCAAGGCCATAGCATATGATTGACGTCATTTAAATACTCATCAAAACATTGATTGACTCCTCGTGCCCTATGGAAATTAGGTATTGTCATCTTTGAAGAGACCACTCCCATCAGGATAAAAATGTTTCATCAAACTTTGCCACACATGCATTGGCCCACTTGTCAAGAAATGGTGAAAGATGACTCATCTGACCATATCAGTTTTTTCCACATCTCTGTAGACCAGTGCCTATGGTTTTTGAACCACTGAACACTCAAATATGCATTCATCTTTGTGATGAGGGGTTTATGCACTCCAAACGTATTATAATATCCCTCTCGACAGTCGATTGACTGTTCTTTCTGACACAGTCTGATTACGTCCTGCATTGAAATTCTCAGTCATCTGAGGAAGAGTTGCTCTTCTGTTTTCCTAACTTATCGCACTAATGAACGAGCATCATGGTCTTCAAATGTGCACTGTCGAGTCGTGTGCAATTTCCGTCCCTATTTACTGATGTCTTTCCCATAGATCGAAATGCAAATGTTGCTTTAGTCACTATTCTCATTGAAACACTAGCCAGTTGAGCAATCTTGAGCTCCTACCATCAATGCTCCAACAATGAACCCTCAGTTAGATCTTTTCCTCTTGCCATCTTGATACATAATCAGAATCAGCTGGGCCTGCTCAGCAACTGCTTAATTGTACCATACAGTGGACCTGTGTGGAAGCATCTGCATTTGTTAGTTTATCCACTCATATATTCAGGTTATTCCTTTCATTTGTTAGCTGTCTGTATGTTGTATGGTGTTGTGCCTAAGATCTATGGAAAGGAGTGTCAGTGTGGATGACTTAGCATGTTTTCATCCCCAGCACAGTGCAGTTTTAAGTCAAGAAAAGCAATTTAGAGTTAAGGTTGACCTACCAAATATTGGTAAAAAGACCAGGGTTATTTTGCTACAAGGTAGTAGGGGGGCCAATAATGCACCTATGACCAGGAGCCCATTGTCTCATAATTGGTCCATGCATGTATGTTTGTTATCGAGACACAACATTGGCAATAAAACTGCACATGACTGCCAGGATGAAGATGACTTGACTTGCCTAACTAGGACTGTTATAGTATCATATTAGCTTTGGCTGAATGCATTTTTGCACTGTGTATGTTGTTCCCCATCATTTACACCTGAGTTACTCAAGGAAGGGATTACTTCACTTCCAGCATGAAGGAAAGATTGCAACAACCAAAAACTCTTTCAATGTACATATGGCATGTAAACAATATATTAAGAAAGACTTGACATTAGTCATGAATAGATGCAAATAGAGAATTTACCAAATGTCATAATTGGTCAAAGATTAATGTATCTTTGGTCCTCATTGACAAAAAAGTTGCAATGAAGTGTCTCTCAAATCCACATTACCAGCAAAGAGTAAATGCAATGCTTCACTCTACCATACATATGTAAATCTGTATAAATGTTTTTAAAAGCAGAGCACACAGGGAATGGCAACCAGTTGAATATTTGTCCAAAATTTATTGTTGAGATTCTACTGGCATACTGAGGTGATCAATGTTTTAATGGTGTTTAAGTTGTATCTACAGGTTGTGAAAATCAATTACACTTATTCAGGGCCGATAGGCAAATTAACTGCTGGATTTGGATTTGATAAAATGGTATCCCCATCCTAAAGGCTGGATTACCCAAATGGGCCTTTTGAGCACAGGCCAAGGGGCCAGGGGATCATTTCTTTTTTGAAGAGCCAAAGAGCTCAGTCAAAGGTACTGCAGTGTGCTCAGAGTGTGGTCCAGTTATCAGGATATCAAACTTTCCGGGTTAAAATTTATGCCATGGTAATGGAAAAGAGGCTCTGGCCAATTGTCAGATTTCAATTTCAGTGGGAGCAATGTGGATTCCAACCTGATTGTGGAAGAGTGGACCAGTTCTTAACTTGAAAGGATACTGGGAGTTTGCTTGTTGCCTTGGAGAAGGCTGTGTACCCCAGGATGTCTTGTGGGATGTTCTTTGGGAGTATGAGGTGCCAGGACAGTTGCTATGTGCGATCCGAGCCTTGTATATTCAAAACGAGAGCTATGTCAGTATTCTCAGAAAAAAGTTAAGCACTTTCCCTGCATCCACTGGGCTCAGCCAGAGTTGTACCTTGTCATTTTTATGATGACCTCAGAAATGGATTGCCACATTTTGTAGTGGCTTCATCAGACCACAACCTCCAGCACAGATGCAAGTGAAGGAGTTTCAGTATCTTGGAGTCCTGTTCATGAGTGTAAGATGCAACACTGGCAATGCACCACACTCCTGTGGTGAAGAGCCGAAGGTTTCAGTTAACCTGCCAATCCAAACCTTACCTATGGTCATGAGCTTTGGGTAGTAACCAAAACAATGAGAAGTGGTCATAATAAATTTCCTTCACAGATTGGCTGGGCTCATCGTAAGGGACAGTGTGAGGAGCTGGCACAGAGAATCTTTAGATATTTTCCAGGCATGCCCAACTGGGTGGATGATTGACCCCTCTCAAGGTCTCTATGGGCAACTAGTTCCACTTTAATGTAAGTTTGTTGAGGACTAAAGTGTCTTCAATACCAAGGTGAAGCATCAGATAGTACCGCATTAAAGTAAGAAATTAATTTAGTTCAAAAAATATGTAGGTTACTCTGGCATTTAATAGGGCTACCTTTAATTTGATCATATAGAAGGCCTGTTTTTTAATGTTTTAATTTAAATATAAATTAAGATTTTAGACATTTTGCAGATGAGAAGTGGGATGATATGAAGAGGAATAGGAATGAAGAAAGGAGATGTGGCAGTCATGACACTCTTACCATGGCACCAACGCTGTATGTGGCTGCTGGAGTGAGTGTGTGGTTGTAGGGGTCGGCAGCATATACTCGTCCGTAACTGTAGAAACACATGAGATAACAGGATGGTTAAGTCAAATTATATCCTGGCATCAAAGCAAAGACTCCAAATTACTACTCATTACTTCTACCTTGATTTACTTACCAATTACCTGTGATACGCAGTGGGATTCATTATAATATAGAGATGGGTTACACATAACTTGCACAGAGACATGTTAGTATTGAACTACTGTATATCATGGAAATGACAAGTCAATAGGAATTATGAATATAAACTTAATAATGGCAGTGCCAAAGTCACTGAGCATTATCACCCAAGTCTGCAGCTCTATATAGCTTATTTTAGCTCATTGCTCAAAAGTTATGAGATAAGAAAGAATAATGATTACATACATCAAACTTACTCATCAAGTTAATTCATGACAAAATTATGATAATCAAAATTCTGACTTACTGAGTCATAATTCTGACTTAACATGAGAATTGTTTTTTTGTCATTTCCATTTATTATTTTTTTATTTTTTCAACAAGTTCCCTAAATTAAATACTAAAATATGTTGTTTGCCATTGTCTTCTATAATGAATGCATTATCTGATCCGACGCCCCTATCAGCAGGCAACCCTGTCTCCTAAAAACTATTAAACTAGTGAAAGTAAACTGCAACGAATATGTTTTGTATTAAATGTAATTATGACCAGATTACATTTTTGATTAATGTAATGAGGAAATGTTTTATAATTACGTACTTAATAAGTTGCAAATACATTGATACTGAACATATGTTAACAGACAACGCATTTGTTTTCCACCAAAATATCTGATATTGCAGTAAATTTTAATTTTAATTTTTTTTGGTTATGTTTAAGCTCTCACAACACTTGGTTAAGGTTGGGGTGAGGTGTATGGTCATATATGTAGAATATAAATCATGTGTGAAAATAGAGATATGGCTCAGAGGCCATAGGTCAAAGTTCCTCAGAAGGGGTCTTGCAGACCCCAAAGGCAGTTAATGCTTTGTAACTAAAACCATATGTGCCTGACAGTTTTTAGGAAAACAACTGTCCTATTTAAGAGTCGGTGACCAAGGCTGAATTTCAGAGTGGTTTATTGGCTTCACACCCTCTCACAAGCAGATCTGCAGAAGCTTGACTTGACGCTTCTTTATAATAAACCTTTTTATGTAATCAAGACAGTGTCAGCGGAGTCTCCTTCATCCTCTTCACATCATCAACACCATCAAATAAACCACAAGAATTTTGGCGTCACGAACTTGGTCGTGTTGTGCCCTGCCGCATCTTCACCAGCATCAGCGCCGACTCCTCCACGCCGGCAGTTCAGGTGAGCATTCCTCACATGTTTGGGGCGCTGGTTTGTTCGTTGAGGCTGTTGTATTTGCTGGTTGGACACACCGCAAAGAATCGTTTGTGTGTGCGTGTCATGATGTGTCGATGTTTGGTTCGGTGCTCCGTTCTAAATTTGGTTTGTTATGCGTTAGGGCGACGCAACAGGGGGGAGTAGTGTAGTAAAGACGTAAAGGAAATAAGAAGTTAAAGAAGGAAAGACGTAAAGAAAATAAGAAGTTAAAGAAGGAAAGATGTAAAAAAATAAGAAGTTAAAGTAGGAAATGGTAGAATAGCCTAATTAGTAGCGGTAAAGTGTGCTAAATAAACGCCATGCGAGATTAATGAAGACAGGGCCCTTATCTTCCTTAACGGTAAGACATGCGTCTTAGCTGCTGCGTGAAAGTTGGCTTTTAAAGAATATTGGAATTTGACTGGAAATTAGAATCGTAACTCCGGGCCCGGAGTAATTAGGGGAAATTAAATAAATAAAAGAAATAAAGGAAAAAAGGAAATGTAAAGGAAAAAGGAAATGTAAAGGAAAAAAGAAGAATAAAGAGGTCAAGCCGCAGATTTGGATGAAGCCCTTAGGAAGGCGGTGTTAGACGGGCCATAAAACCTGGGATGTTACTAGGAGATGTTTCAGGTCAGTTCTAAGAACTGGAGGTGCAGATGGAGAAAATTCAGTTGTAAGCTCCCACTCAAACATTCGTTGACGAACGATGTCTGAAGCAGCCTCTCATTGAAATTAAATTTAGGAAAAAAGAGAAAAGTGAGCGGCAAAAATGCGCATTTAGTAGGGAAAGGTATGAATGAGTTAACGTTGAGAAATTTGGGATGATGATTGAATTTGTTGTGAGCTTCTGTTTGGTGTATTCTGCTCTGTGTCTTTGTTTGTTCAACGAGTGGTCTGTCTGTGTGTGTGTCTGCTCCGTGGTGTGTCAGCGGTGCTTCAGCTGGGTGTGACTGGATGCGGAAGGTTCATGTGTGAAAGCCACACATAGGTTGTGGTTGAAAATAAGTGGTCTATTGATTCATAAGGACAGATATGCTTGCTTTTAATGTTAAATATATATGAGCCTCTTTTAGGGGGACGTTTTGAAAAAATCATGAGCCTTTTTGAAAGGACGTTTGAAAGTAATGATCTATGAGTCTTTAAGGGGACTAAAATTGTTAAAATACATATATGAGCCCTTGAGGGACATTTGATAATATCTATGAGCTTCCATTGAGAAGACGTATAGAATCTGCTAAAATATGAGCCCGAGAAGAACATTTTTATTGTAGAAAAGTAGGAGAACAACGAGGATGTTTTGTAAAGCAGGAATGAGCAAGAAACAAGATAGGAAGGAAAGATAACCAATATTAAAGCACGCATTTGGTTTTGATGAGGGACCGATTGAGTGGTTGATGAGCGTAGTTTTTCTCTGTTTTTACTTTTTGCCTCTCTGTGTGTGTGAGAGAGAGAGTGAGAGAGTGCTGCACCCTCCCGTCCCTCTTGGTCAGAATCTGAGAGAAAAAAAAAAAAAAAAGGGAAAAACTGATGAGCAGGGGCTTAGAGTAAATGGATAGTCTTTAAGGACATGTGAGTCTATCTAAAGTAGAATAACTGGGAGATTTAAGATATTATTAGAACGAAATAAATTAAAATAAGACTCTTGATGCTCTGAAGTTGGCAAATTTATTTCACTTTTTGTTACTGATTGTGGCAATACAGTGGTTTGTAATTACTTTAAATGGGAAATTGAAGAGAGGAATAATCTAAATAAATTCTTGAGGAAAAAAAAAATAAGAAAAAAAAAAAAAAGGGTTGATTTGATTTATAATAAGGGAGTATAAGGTAATTATTACAATGCCGAAGAAGGACGCTAATACTTTGAAAACAATTACTCCGGTTGATGTTGTGCAGAAGAGTAATCCCCTAATTAAAGGTGTAGAAAAAATGTCAGAAAAGTGGCATAAGCGTTGGCCTGAAATTGACCAACCTTGGCCAGTGGAAGGGACACTCAACCCAGATGTAATTAAAACAATGCAGGTGCTTATATCTACATATAAGGCGGATCAGAAGAAAGGTAAAAAGGGACAGAAATGCAAAGAAAAAAGACAAACAGAGCTTGGCATTCTCCAGTTGTTTGAAAATGAGGGACAGAAATTGTTGGAAGCCGCAAAAGATAAGAGGGAGAAAGGCACAGAAGAAATAGAGAAGAATGCAAAAGAAATAGAAAAATTAGTGGCAGACACTAATACACCATTCTCACATACGGCCCCAATAAAGAAACCCCCACCTTATGAGAAGGAGGTGAAGTTTGAGGAGATTTATCCCCAACTTCCAGTGATTAGTCAGGAGGGTAACTATCACATTACAGATGACAATGAGCGAATAATAGAAACAGGAAGAGTGGAAACAACCATAAAGATGTATCCAAACACCAAAAGTAAAAAGAAAACGGCACGTTTAGAAACTAAGGGGGGACTAAGGATCAAGAAGATGGAAAGTGAAGATGATCAGAGTGATTCGGATGCAATTATGGGTGGATATGACCCAGCAGTCAGACGGATGTTGGCTAAAGTGGAGAGAAAAGGAGTCAGAACGTGGAGGAAAAAGGATCAAGGAGATGACAGTTCCAATGAAAGTGAGAACGGAAACAGCGATGGAGACTCGGAGACAAGGTGTTCATGAAGGTGTTTAGAAGGAAGTGGTTTAACGAACGGCGTGAAGGACCATTTGAAGTAGTTCGCAGTACCGGAACTGCGGTCCAGGTTAAAGGATCTCCAACGTGGTATCATTTATCGCATTGTGTCAAAGCGCCAAGTGAAGAGGTGTCGCCCTCACACAGCAGAAATATTGAGGGCTTAAGAAAGCCGGAAGAAAATGTGGAACAACATGCAGAAGAAGCAGAGGTCTATGAAGACCTCCAGGCTGAAGGGCCTGAGGGGATTGTCCATATTGGGGACAATGGTGATGACCTTGAGCACACTTCTGATGATGCCAGGGATGACTTTGCAGTTAATGATCAGGAAAGAAAATTTGAGGACATTGATTTCCAATATGTCCCAGAAACAGCAGAGCCCATTTCTGTGGGGCCTGATGCATCAAAGACACCAGAGGGCTGTGAGCCTGTTTCAGGGGAATCCAGAGATTCAGTCAGACGAAGGAGTCCAAGGCCAGTTCGGAAAAGGGTTATACCAAAACGTTACGAGAACTAGAGTTGAAGCGCCTTTGGGAAAGTCAGTTCAGCTCCCATGTAATTGTACGAGAGAGAATACTGGCGAAGGGAAATTCAGAGTTCAGTGGCAAGATAATCATGGCAAGGTTCTTGATCTGTTGGGAGCATCACCTCTAGGGAAGTATGTGTTAATTAATGATCAAAGGAGAATAAAGTTTGAAGGTGACTGTAGCCTTTATGTACGAGGGCTTCAGCAAGAGGATCAAGGTGACATTAGTGTTCTTATTATGATCCACAAGTTCAGAGTGAGGGGTCAGAGACAGGGTTTAGAACTAAGATAGTGACTTTAGTAGTAATAAATGCAAGTAAGATCACACACCTTCAAGTTGTTAAAGAAGTAGGAGAATTAACAACTATAATGTCAACTCTGCGGCGGGAAACTGGGAAAAAGGAACAGAAACCTATTCTTCCGGTTCTGCAGCTTACAAATGTATCGCACTTAACAACAGTTGCAGTTCGGACGACTTAACCGACACCAACTGCTTCGAACTCTGTGACTAGGGTAAATTTAGGCAGTGCAGCTCATCTTCCATGTCAGTGTGGTAAATGGAACGTTGGTGGCAATAATCCTCCTAAGTGGGAAAATAATAATAATAATAATAATAATGGCGGTGAAGACGTAGTGTTAATAGGACCTGATGTCGACATTGTGCCTCCTGATCGAAGGAAGTATGTATTGTACAATGACATGAAGAGGATGAAGATAGAGGGTGATTGCTCGCTTGTTTTGAGAAATGTTACTTGGGAAGATCAAGGGGAATATACATGCACCTATTATGAACCACACTTAAAATTTGTATCATTTCGAAACTATTGGATAGAGGGATATGTAACTCGCAAAGTGACACTTGTGATAAGAAGTTTTAGTCCTGTTCAAGTTGTTAGAAAAGTTCAGGAGCAACTTACTACAGCAACTACAAAGGGGATATATAGCGACCAGGTGATGTATACTACTGTAGCTCCAGAAGTGACTAAGAGTGTCAAGATGACAACTCCGGTCGATACTTTAGTTACGACTCAGAAGGGGATAAATAGCACAACAATGGTGGTGACGACTCAAATGTCCATTACTTTGGGAAATTCTACAAGTAAGGTTGTGACAGGGGCTGTCACAAATAAAACATTGACTGAACTCGTAAACAGGACAAAGACGCCTGTTATGGTACCTTTGCCACCTGAGGAATTTGTTAATGGGACTCAAAAGCCAATGTTGCAAACAGAGGTTAGCTTGAACAGTAGTAGTAAGAGAGCTGAAACTCGGGAATCAATAGTGGACAACACTAATGTAAACTCATCTGAAATAATTCAGAGGACTCTGTCAGATATGACCAATGACCTCGATGACCTTGACCGGACACCAGACGACATGATTGAATCTTATCGAGCATTACAAAAGAGAGAAACTACGTGGAAGGCATATGGATTTGACTCCTCTGTGCTACAAATTTCAGACCCATGGGCAGGTAGAAATTTGTGGTTTCAACAATTGACTCATTCTGTAAGATCGATTAAGGACATGAATTGCCCATGTGTGGTGAGAATTCCACCACCAGGCACATGGCCTGCAATTTTGGAAACAGTACCAGAACCGCTGCTTCCTAAGTGTCAATCTTATGCACTATCATGGCTGTTGTATCAGCAGAAGTCAAGAGAAGATAAGGTTATGGCTTTATCAGTACATCTGTTTAGACCCAGATTTGATTGCTCTTGGTTGAAAAACTTGCCATATTTAGATTTACTCGACAAACACGAGGATGTGACAACAGCAGTTCCTGATGGACAGGACGTGACACCTGTAAAGGCTGAAGACTGTTTTTGTTCGAATGAAACACATAATGGCCCGGGTATGTTTATGGGAATAGCAGACTGTGATAAATATATGATGCAATTTAATGGGCGTGAACACAAGACTGTTGATGGGTTATATACAGTGACCTTTCATACACCGCACCGCAAACAGAGTAAAACTGAGGTAAAGGTGAAGAACCAAACTTTGCCTGCGAATGTGACTATAGGGAATTTTAGAGACATTTGGTGGATTTGTGGTGATAAAGCTTACTTATTTCTGCCATATGGATGGACCGGATGCTGTTACATGGCAAGATTGAAGCTTCCATATGAAGTTTTATGTCCAGAAGGGACAAGCACCTGATGAGGTCAAATCTACTGCTGTTCCTGGTAGTAGGAAGAAAAGGGAAATGGCACAATTTCATAATCTGGAGTCCTATCATTGGAGGATTAGTCTTGGAGAAAAATGGGGTATAGGACTATTTCCATGGTATGGTGTGACATTTTTGGCCGATCATATTGATAATATAACCTACACCTTGCAGGGTTTTGCAAATGAGACTATAAAGGGGTTTGAATACTTGTCAAACACCCAAAGGAGTCACAGACTGACATTGCTGAAACATGATATGGCTCTTGATTATATTCTGGCCAAACAAGGTGGCCTATGTGTGGCTTTGAATTTAACTGGTGATGCCTGTTATACTTTGATTCCTGACAGCTCTGATAATATCACTAGTGTTGTAGATGCATTGAAGAACATTAGGGATGCGTTTGACGCATCACAAGGAGCTGGATGGTCTGCTAATGTTTGGTTACGAGACAGATTTGGAGTCTTAGGTGCGGCATTGATTCAAATTTTGATAGCAGTTCTTATATCACTGTGTGTGATGTTTTGCTTTTGTACGTTGTATATATATTTTTTTACCAAATTTTTCTTAATTGGCTTGGAGTACTAAATGTGGTCGCTTAAGGCAGCAAGGGCCGTGAGAAGAATTTCCTGTCTTGATTGATTGATGAAATTTGTGAAAAAGGACAGCTGCCTGACAGGTTTTTGCTCTCACACTCCATAAATTTGTTGTTTGGATAAGGTTAAGCTGCGACAAGCAGTATAGGAAGAACTGTCTTTCTTGGTACATTTGTAAACATAATTCTTTTCTTTTTGAGGCTCTGTAAGCCTCAAAGGGGGGAAATGAGGTGTATGGTCATATATGTAGAATATAAATCATGTGTGAAAATAGAGATATGGCTCAGAGGCCATAGGTCAAAGTTCCTCAGAAGGGGTCTTGCAGACCCCAAAGGCAGTTAATGCTTTGTAACTAAAACCATATGTGCCTGACAGTTTTTAGGAAAACAACTGTCCTATTTAAGAGTCGGTGACCAAGGCTGAATTTCAGAGTGGTTCATTGGCTTCACACCCTCTCACAAGCAGATCTGCAGAAGCTTGACTTGACGCTGTTCTTCTTTATAATAAACCTTTATATGTAATCAAGACAGTGTCAGCGGAGTCTCCTTCATCCTCTTCACATCATCAACACCATCAAATAAACCACAGGGGAAAGACCGTGGTCTGTGACGTCAGACACAACAAGTTTATTTACATTCAACCAAAACCCTAACCTTTCCCTAACCTTAGCCAAAGCACCCTTGTTGCCTAAACAACAGACGGGACACTCTGCTGACTTTGATAAATGTAGCAATTCGTTCATTATTAAGGTCAGCAGAATTTGCTGAAACAACTGATGCCTTTGTTTTTTTGTTTTATTTTAATGCCTTTTTTATGTATACTTTTTGGTCTTTTTGGCCAGGGAATCATTAAAATAATTAGAAATTATCCTCTTAGGAACATTATTATCCACAGCAAAATCCATGGCAGTTTGTCCAGTACTTCACCTCCTGTGTATAGACCTGTTTAATTTAATAATCTCAAAGGTTGTGATTAAATAGTTTGGGAAGCACAGAGAGGGCTAAGAAAGGCAGTTTCAATGTATTTCAATAAAAAAATGAAAACCACAAAGCTTCATGCAAAGAAACTAAATATACAGACAATCAAAGAATCAAAGAATAAATGAGAAATGTACAGTATATTTAGAAAGAAATAGACAGCAGCAATGTTTATTCTTATTGAGCAGCCCTGTTGTGAGAAGGCCAACCCATCCTACCTTCCTCCCCTCCCTGTGCTAGCCCAGTCACGATAAGGGCCAATCAGGGGCCATGGCCTCGTCCCATAATTGAGCAGCGTAGCAGCCCAGTGGTTGAAGTGATTAGAAGTTAATCCCGATTAGTTTTGGACATTGCTATTCACCATGCAGCCCCCCAACACCCACACTAAACCTAACCCATGATTGATGATTGGTGTAATGTACAAGGTTTTGAGACGGAGAGAATATTCAGAGAAAAATAAATATTTCAAAAAATGCCCATATCTTGCCTTTTAACCATCTAAAGTACTGCTTTCAGATTACCTTAAACTACATTTTTCTATGGCCATTTTGCAGAATAATATCCAATGTTCTAATTTTGAATGAATTCACATTTCCAAACAAGCATCATCTTTGTGAGAGAAAGATGAGATGATGGAAATCAGTCTCATGTCTTGGCTAGCAGCTCTGTGAGGCTTTTGTAAGGAACAGTGGTGCTTTAAGCTATATGCTAACATTGTCAATTCTAACAAGGGAACATGAATTACTCAAATTTAATGCCAGTCTATCCAGTAGTTGTTGAGACATTTCACTCCGAGCCACACATCAACTTCATGATGGCATAAGATGAAAAGTCATTAGGCTTCATCTGCTGAAACCTAATGTGAATGTGTATGTACAAAATGTGTTATTTAATGCTGTTGTTGAAATATTTCAGTTGGACTAAACTGGTGGACCAAACAACAGACATTGCCATGCCAAGAGCTACACCTCCTACCATGGCTAAAAATTGCTCAATTGAAGAATTTTGTTTGGATAACTAGACTAGACCCGACTAGTTATATTTTTGAGGACACGCATATCAGCTAGAGTGCAACCCCTAGATGTACAACTATACATCAAGCTTAAGACAAGAGGTGGGACACAGACCCCCAAAAAGTCACACCACATACTTCACACCAACCATTTCAACAGTCTCATCTCTAAAGTTCACAAATTAACACACTGTATGTGTTAACATATTTTGGTTTAGTCTAGGTCCAATCACAATGGTACCAAACCTCACTATAACATGAAGACTTCACTGCATGCAGCTATTCTTTGTCAGGATATAGTTCCAGCATATAACCCCCCATCAAACCACAAACTTTTTGTACTGGTTTGTACATACATACTTTGTGTACATATTAAAGTGGCAATCTCGAAGATTTTCATTTAAATAAATGTCTGTTAAATCACTATCTATTGCTGAATGAGGTAACACACTGGTGATTGAGCCTTTGGCCCACTGATGAAAGTATTTCAGTATTTATATATTTACAGTATTACAATCTGGGTGTCTGTGGCAACATTCCTGGAAAAAAATGTTGTATTAAGTTACTGCTAATGCAAACCAAACATTTCCTACTGCTGTAGCTTCACATTAAAAGCCTTCACATTAACTGGTGAAACATGAGTTGACTTATTATGAGGTAGTCAAATGAAAGGCAACGTGTTTGTCAGTGAGTTTAGCACTTACAGCTATCATCAAAAATATGTCTACAAAACAAAACAACGGTCATTTTCGGTATTTTTGGGCAGCGGATAAGTTTGAAATATTGCAGGCAGTAATAGAACAAGAAGGACCAGCCACAGTGAGCTGAAGAGCTGCAGGCACACCACCTCCTGGTAACCACCTCCTGCTGTTCGCGGGCTCATGCTGTGTGCAGCATAAAATCAGATCACGGTTGCTCATAGAATGATTATGCCTGAATGATTGCCTGACTTCTTTATTAAAACACAAAAGTTTGTTTTGCTGCCCCCAGAATCCTGTGGCCAGTAGTATTAAACTGCATTTGCTGCTACCACCAGTAACTACATGTGTCACCAAATCAACCAGGGCTGAAATCTTCAAGATTGCCACTTTAAGCAAGTGAGATACAGAGTGTTTATTGGTGAGCTTTAGAGGTGATGGTAGGTGTATTTTTGAACTTTGGACAGAGCCAGGCTAGCTGTTTCCCCCTGTTTCCAGTCTTTATGTAGCTAGGCTAACCACATTGTGACTCTAGCTCTGTACAGTGTAAGGGTTTATATCAATCTTCTCATTTCACACTTATACTTAAGCGTAATTCCTGGAATGTTGAAGTATTCAACTGAGGAAAATAGAATGATATCAGAGACAAATTTCTCATCTTCTAGAGATAAACAGATGGAGTCAAGGCAAAATGAACAGGGTCGACTCAGCTATTACTCGTATTTCATGTCTCCGTCTCTCTTCCTCTTTCCCAATTTATTCGCCCCACTAGCTAAACCGTTGTTAAGATATCTGGACTGACCAGTAGGAAGGCCAGGTGCTTTCAAAGATTCACAACACTGTCAAAACAGTGTTCGAGCTGATGTTTGTACGTGTTAGTGTAAATGTGTGTGTGCAGGGATGTTAAGGACTGAGTCTTGACAGCCCACTATTTTCAGGAGAGGTAACATTTTGGGTCACAAAGCTTGATTATATGTTATGTACTTTTGTTGAGGTCCAGATTCTAGTATGGGAGGAACATTTTTTATAAGCAAATTAAATCAAGGCGGAAAAATAAAGGATTTTATTACAAAAATGTTGACATGCAAGTAGTACTTAATTCATGTGCACGGGTTTAGTCATTTGTAAATGCTTATACAGTTGGCTTGCATTAGTGTATCTGCATGAGTGGCTGTATTGCATTTGCATTGGTTTCTGCAGCATGAGTAAGGCTGGGTCTGATCAGGCTTCATGAAAGCAGCTGTTGGTGCTTCCCTTCTGTGACCCTCATGGCACAAACATGACCCACATGGTGCCAGTGAGGCCCCGCACAGATGGGCAAAAATTAATTTAATTCTTCTAAATGGGATAGACAAAATTGTGTATAATATAATAATCATACAATACTGTTATTGTTATTATTACATAATATTAATATTAATATTAATATTAGGAACATCTCTCAGTATAACCCAGTACAGTTCAACAGCACCACAAATTACAGCCTCCAAAACAACCATTAAAAGAAATCAACACCTCTTTCAAACAGATTCAATAAAAACTGAACAACATAAAAACAGTTTTATCCAGGTGTACTTAATAATTGGCAGGTGAGTGTGTGAACAATCCTTTTGAATTTGTGGTCCAGTATTTTCTGGGGTCTATTAATATTATTAATATTATAATACAGCAGTGACTTTGGAATTAGATGATGATAATGATGATGGTGGTATGATTGCATAAAATATCTAACTATTAATGAGATAATAAGCATGTTTTAAACGGGCAATGCACTAGCGTGTTAAAAGATACAAACCCCAATGTACTGCCAAATGTATTTTTAATTTATTTCAGCCACTATATGAGGTAAAAATTTCACAAACTTAAAAATGACATGTACAGTTTATAAATTATCATGAAATATATAATGCATACAATTGTAGATGTATGTTTTGCATTTTAAAGCCAATACAATTAATTATGAGTTTTCATTTGATTAATTTGAATCATACATATACAAATCAACACTGTCAGTACAGTGATGCCAATCAGCACCAAGGCCTCCAGCAATTGCAAGATTTTCTCTCAGGAAATGCTTCTCTAGTTATTGCTTATTACTTAGTGTTTCTTATGTCCATGAGTGTGTAATGTAAAATGTTTTAAGTAGGGGAGGACCACTGGTTTAACCTATTTTTCTGTTGCCCATTTTGCCCTCTGTTCTGAATAAAAGCTCTTAGACAGTGGAATACATCTTCTCCCCTTCTATTCTTGGCTTTCCCTTATTTCTCCCTTGACAAATATAGCCATTGTCATCATTCATAAACATAGTGTTTCTTTTCCAGTGAAACTGCTATATACCAACTACCAACTACCAAATAAGATATTAGCTGCTTAATTGCTGAGCTAAAGCCATCTCTATAATTTTACATCATGCTGAAATAGATGGATATAGATGTATTTCTTCCATCCAAGGCTGTTAATTCAAATCCAGCTCGCAAAAAAAGGAAAAAAAGGTGGGAAAGTGAAGGGGAAGATGGATAAATGAATAATAAAGAAAGGACAGACATCTGTAAGTTCCATGCAATTATAAACTAAAATTACACAAAAGTGCTTACTAGTTTAGCACAAATTATTAATTGTGTTATGACTATATCTATTATTAACAATATGGGGAAAAGGCATTTCATTTTATCCCTATAAACCACTATTTCAAATTCAAGTCCTTTTCCGATGTTCATGAAGCGTATTTTCAGTATTTAACTAGGACTATGACTCGCTATCCAGTATAGACTTTAACAACTGTTAAACAACTGCACTGCAATCCAGTTCAATAGCCCTGTAATAAACTTAGTGAAGCTTCTAATGTTCCATTTTTTTTAGACTTTTTCAGGGTGGTTCAACTCCATGGTCTCCATGAGTTTTTAAGCCTGTACATTATTGCTGTTGTAATGGATATTAAATGTGTAGGGTGGGGTTCGGGTAAGGAGACAATATTAACAAGTATGGATCTGGTTTATCCTGTTTTAACTGTACAAATAAATGTGGATTGCTTACTGAATTACCAGTGTTAGTGAGTATTCAAACCTATCACCAGAATAAAAGGTCGATATTGGTCAATTCTACTGATTATGTTCTATTTTTTAATGTTCAGTGCCAACAGTTTTAAAATTACATCAATCAATTTGTCTACTTATCTTGATAAACTTAAATGTGTGTTTCAACAGCATTAATTCCATCAGTATGACAACACTGTGGATTTCTCTCACTTTCCTAAATACTTATAATTATTTCCATTCGTTTTAATATTTCATAGCCTTCCGATGGCTCAAAGAGCACAATCCCTCCCTTGCCTGGTAGGCTTATGTATTCATTTAATGTTTATTGGCATAATTATACTATGGACACCAAAAACTCTAGATTATGACTGGCTGAAAGGACTGGGCTTACTTTTAGTAACTGAACAGTATAACAGGACACCTATGATGCAGGTTTGTTTGTAGTTCTAAATGACTGTGCAAGTATTAAACTGTAGGTAGAGAAAGCGAAAGCTGATCTGCAGCTAGAGAACTTGGAGCAAGGGTTATTTATGTAACCACAGCCAACAATGATGAAAAAACATAAAAAGAGTGAGAATCATGCAAATTTAATTTCAAATGGGTTTGATAATTGTGGGAATCTTGATCAGAAGAATAAAGAAAGGACTTTTGAAAGAATGTTAGCTTCATTGAAGCTGATAGTCTGAGTCTGAGGGACAGCTGCAGGGCAAATAGACCTAACATGATCTGAGAGGACATGCAACCAAAACCTAACACAAAATAAAGAGATGTGAAGAAGTCTTAGGTAAAAGTGAAAGAAGGAAATTAAGACAGCATGTCTGTGACCGAGGAAGGGGGAGAGACAGGCGGCATGTGTAAGGGTGAGAGAAAGCGCAATATAACATTACTTCTACTGGAGATTTTATTAATATTGTGTAGCAGAATGCAGCACTAGTTTCTATTTTTGAGACTGAGAGCAATCAGTAAAATTTCTCTTTCTCTCCCAGATCCAATACTTTTTTGGGATTTTAAAATATTCTGTTTCAACCTTGTGAACCCCTTCCTATTAGATGTTGCCAAGTAATGCAAACAGCAGGAATTCCGAGGCCCAAGAACTATATTTGTTGATGTTTAAAACAAATCAAAATTACCCTATTTACTCAAATAGTGACCGGGGCCTTTATTTACCTCAAATGCAGAAGGTAACAGGCCTTTACTGAAGCAGGATTATATTAGAGACAGGCCTTTATTTCTAATTCCTTCTGTTTGATAAGTATAATTTATCCTCTCCTGTTCGCCCTCTTAAAGTTATTGCATTACACTGTTAATACAAACTCAACACTTCCCATGACCGCTTCAAATTAAAAGCCCTCTAGCATTTCAGTGGTGAGAAACCCTTAATTTCGTAACATGGCTCTTATTGTAAAACATCTGCAGGCATTTCATATGCACCAGCAGGAGATGAAAGGATGGCAAAGTAAAGTGGATCAGAATGAACAACAAACTGTTGAAAATAGCATGATTATATTCTTGAACTTATTAAATTAAAGTGGTAGAAATGTACATTATGCTTAACTGGCATGCACATTATATGATAGGCACCAGGAGTTTATCCACCCTTGTTTTTTCCCCGGGCTTTATTTTTCGGGGCTGGCCTTTATTTGTTCGTGTTGACCATACCCCCAACCATTGTCATAGACCTGGCTTTTGATTGAGTACCGGTTTTTATTAGGGGAAATTGGGTAGCTATAGGTAGGAATAAATGAGTGGCTAATATTTTTAATTAGATGATACATTGCATTTTTTTGGCAATTGGCAATGGTATAAGCGGCATAACACCCTCCAAGTTTGTACATTCCATGATTCTGTAGAGCCCTCGTATCATTACAATCAAAGAACACACAATTTGTTTGATATTTTCCCTTATGCATTGGGTGGTGAGCAATGCCCCTAACTAGATGGAATACACAAAACAAAATAATAAAAACAAAACAGCACAAAACAAAAGCAATGGTAAATTAAAATGACCGTAAAATCACTAAAAAGAACAAGAACATTTATGGCTATATCAGTTGATCTTTAAAAACTGTTAAAATTAATGTATGGTAAGTAAAAGTGACTAGAAAATTATTAGTTAATGAAATTGGTATCTCCTTTAACAAGAGAAACTAAGCAGCTGGGTGGGCTATTTGAGAATTTACAGTTCTTTCAGTCAAGTCATTCAACTTGTTAAACTAAATTTTGCTGTAGCTTGGAGGTAATTGACTGAATTTTATTGACAGCTTTGAAGTTTATTGTCCATCTGAATGCAATCCAAAAGTCAGTGCTGTGTAAATAAAGCCACTTTAGTCTTGGTTAGATGACACTATTTTACTGTTTATAGGTCAATTTATCCTGTATTGAACATAAAACATGATAATAATAATGAAGCTTGCATCTCTTAGTGTGTCCCTGACAGTTTGTATCTTACCTGTCACTGTATGCAGCAGCTGTGGCAGCAGTAGGCTGGGCATATCGATATGCAGCGTAACCACCCTAGAAACACAAAAACACAAGCAGATAACAGTAAAGATTGTAAATTCAGTGTTCTTGACACTCTTCTCTAAAACAGTGTTCTGTTGTACAGATAATAAGCAAGACATACCAACAACAACAAACATACATACATAGTACATATACAGTATAAAACAAAACAGGGAGTCCACCCCCTGGTCAATATCACTAAAATGTTAACTAGTTACAAACCCTGTCCACCATGTTTATTAGCCAAAGCCCAAGAAGAATGAAGCCAATTAATTTGAAAATAGAAATGTTTTACTATAATAACTGTCCATATTAGAGAACCAACTGCAACAAAAGTCAGTATAGCCTTCATTGGTGAGATTCCATTCTTTTATCCTTTTTAATATTTTGCAGGTCCACCTTTATTTTTGATGAGAAATCCTCCTTGGCATGGCTGATACCAGTCAAACGTGAATCTGTTGAAAGATGTTCTTTTCTTCTTTACAAAGTCTTGTGTGATTTTTGCAGTGTCTTCTTGAGACTGGGAATCAGCTTTTCATTCAGAGTTTGGGTATACATCTGATCCAAACAAGTTTATTTTGGTTTAATCTGACCAAAGAATGTGCTGCCAACATTCATCAGGCTTCTTTCATGTTCTTTGACAAAGTTTAATCTTGCAGTATTGTTCCGTTTTGCGAGCAATGGTTTTTTTCTTGGATTCCACCTGTAGAAGCTTATTTCCTGCACCTACCAAACACATTTTTATTCCCAAGTCGTCATATACAGACGTGTGGTCAGGACCCCTTTTAGCGTCATTTTTCAATGTGAAGGGTAAAGCATGAATTAAGCATTACATAACAGCAGCGGATTCACCAGGAGGTGGCTGTGGTGGATGTGGGTGTACAAAGGGCACGACTGTCACACCAGAGACTGGGGTTTGCATCCAGAGTCCCATCCTTGCTCAGGTTTATGCAACAAAAGTGATTTGGTTAATTATGATTGAGAAATCCTGGTTTTGGTTAAATATAAATAGACATGTTGTGTCTGAAGTCACTGTGAACATTTTCTTTACTAAACCAGACCTCAAACTTTCCTTAACCTTAACCAAGTGGATACCTGTGTGTGACTAAACATAACCATTAAAAATCCTAATAATGGTGTACTCACTACAAATGAATATTATTCTGCAAGATCTGATATTTTGGTGGAGACCATCTGATAGACAGCTTATCTATCAGACTACCCTGCATGTTGAAAAGAGATGTTAAAGGGTTACCCACTGGTTTAAAAACTGAGGCCAAAGGGGCCCTGAACAAGTGTCAGAGTCAGAGTGAGAAAGTGTTAACCCACCTGTCTGTTTTTCAATGCAAGGTTGCATAAATAATTGTGTGTGACGTAATTTTTCTTCTTCTTTTATTGGTAGTATTACTCTTCCTATACCTCCTAACCACTGCTACAGCTTGTTCTTCAGCTTATGTTCAGTATTACTGCTACTGGTGCTCTTTAACCTCTCCAATCTTTATGAAATCTCACAATCTGGTTTCTTCCCTGTTCTATTCCTTGCCATGTTGAGCCCTGTTGCATTAGACACAACCTAAGCCAAAATTGAAAATCTGTGGTGTTATTTAAACACAGGTTATTCATAACCTTGTTCATGAAATTTGACTTTACTGGAAATTACAGGCCTTATCATTTTTGCTGCAGCATAAACACGGGATGCATGTATACCACATACCTAGAGCCCTGACCCAGGCCTTGAGCAGACCCCTTTCTTCGTGACTCGCCTAGCTTTTCCTGGAAGGTATCCAGGTGTAAGAACCCCCAGCTGGAACCTGAGTCAACCGTCCCAGCCAACACCAGCCCCTGATCTCCCGTCGGCAGTTCGGCTGACACAAGCCCCTGATATTCTCTTGAAGGTTCCTGCTGTCACACTGTTTGACTTTCCAGATCATCAGTGATCATTTTTGTCGACGGCCAGCCTCATCTCCAGCTGACCGCCTCTAGCCCAGCACTCCAGTGGTCTGCCTGTCCTGCTGAATCTCTTGGTGCCAGCTGTCTCTCTAGACCTCCAGTCTCCTCGCTGGCCTCCAAGTTGTCCTCCAGAGAGGTTCCATCTGTCTGGTCGTCCTCCAGCTTTTCTTCCTGAGGGGACCAGTCTCCGCCAATGCTTTCCATTCCATCTTTGCAGTCAGCCTCCTGCTCTCCTACAGGGAGATCCCACGTTCGCTGTTGGTCTTCAGAGTGATCCTGCCTTCATCACCGCCCACCAGAGCAGTCCAACCTTCGCTGTCATCCTCCTGCTAGACCTCTGGAGCAGACCTGCATTTGTCCGTCCTTTGCTGACATCCTCGAAAGAGCAATCCTGCCTTCATCTCTTCCTCCACCTGTGTGCCCAGTGACAGTCATCCTGAGGTCTCCCGCTTCACCCCTGTCCAGTCCTCCTGCTATTTCACTGAGATCCCTAGCCCCATTCCTTCACTCCCTGTCCACTGGCCCGTTTATTTTAGAAATTAATCAGAATATGCTGTGTACAGTATTAATGTCGGTCCCTACTGTGTAAGAAAGTATATCTTTAGTTATCTTGATATGTTGTACCTTGTTCGGCGGCAGTGACTCATGAGGTAGAGCAGGTCGTCCACTAACCGGAAAGTCGGTAGTACGATCCCCGGCTCCTCCAGTCTGCATGTCGAAGTGTCCTTGGGCAAGATGCTGAACCCCAAAATTGCCTCCAATGTATCATCGGTGAGTGTACGTGTGTATGTATAAAAAGCACCGTTTGTATAAAAAAGGGCTGTATGAATGTGTGTGTGAATGGATGACTGTAGCATTTAATATAGTATAGTATGAGACTAGAAAAGCGCTATATAAGTGCAGTCCATTTTGTTGGTTTAAGATTAAGTAATTTAGAAAAGGGGTGTTTTAAAAAAAGTGCCCTAGACCATTTTTGCTCATTATGTTTTGAGGAAACAGAATATATTATGCTTTTGTTTTATTCTAGATATTCTTATTTTAGTAGATTTTTTTTTCTTTTAATTTGTAAATTTTTGAAGTAAATTTTGTAATTGGAGCTAACATAACTAACTTGAATGAAGGTAATATAACCTAAATCGTTAGGTAAAATAAATATGTTTTTCAAGTGCTCTCATAATTAGATATTCATAAAACTGAAATCACAATCAAATTCAGAATGAGGGTCAATGGATGAATGCTTAGGCTTTGTGGGGAATAAAGCAAGGTAAGCCTTTATTACCAATTATTTTCCAATATAAATTTGAAGGAGCTGTTGTGTTGTTGCTCTTTATCTGCTGGATATTTACTGACACATTTACTACATCGTATAATGTAATAATGTGTAAATGTTTTTCTTTCCAGAATCTAGTAATGCAGCTTTAAAATCAAGGATAAGAAAAGTGTAATAGTGTATGTCAGCATTGCAAGGAGCCTCTAGCCATCCAATATGTTTCAATTCAAGAGGACACATATTAATGTTTTTAGCTATGCTATTGGTTAGTGTAGTGGGTGAGAGAGCTCAACTCTCTGCAGCTGGAGCTCAGATGTTACCTTTTATTAAGTATTTTGAGGGCATTTTAATCCTTTATTGGAGTAGACAGTAGAGGCAGATGTTGCAGAAATGAGAGGTTGGGGATTAGCAAGCAACAAAGGTCCCAACCCAAACCATGTCGTAGCCATTGCCATTACATAGCCTTAAACCCTGAGGTCATTATGAGGGGGAACTCTGTTTATTTTAGTTTCAACACTCAAAATCCAAATTCGAATACTACTGAAAATATTATACAACTAACATTAGCCTTTTACAAATCACTAGCATGTTCATCAGTTTTTAGCTCAAGTGTGGACTCAAGCCACATGATTTTGATTTAAATTTGAGTCATGAAGATAAATCTGGACTTGACAAAATCAAATTTGTATCTCAGCTTTGAATTTAACACCAGTCCTGACTTACCTGGTACTTTAGCCTCTTGGTTTGGAATGAGTTGATATCCCAAGCCCAAAGATGAAAGGTTATGTAATAGAAACTAGCTTTCCTGACAACAGATATTACTGATATATATAATTAGAATCAGTGCAAAGCAGCCAATCAGACTCAGAAAGTTGCACAACTACAGTGTGCTGTGGTCAACAAAAACACATTTTTCTCAGGGATTATAGATAACTGTAATTGTGTCATCGGAATAAGCAATTGTACCAAGACACACTGGATCATTTAGCTATAAAGTTTATTTGAAAGCTATAAATATAAATTCTAAAAAGCATTGATTATTTTTGTAAATTTACTAACTGTTTTCTAACTCAGTTGAAATGTAGGGCACATAATAACATTTTTAGGACTTGAAAATCATTGAGACTTCAATGTGACTTGCAAAGGAATGATTTTTCCCACTGCTGGTTTTTAATGTCTGCTGAAAAGCTCTGTTTTGTTGTGTATGACTCACAGCATTTGTCTATTTGCCTGTATTTTCCTATGTACAGTGTGTGCCTTTGTGCGTATCTTTATCCCATACACATGCTAACGAATTGGTGAATACATTTGTCTCTTTGCTTGCGATGTTGCAGTGCACTGAGCTCTGTCTGCCACCATGGGTAAGATTTCAAGAATAGTTACATCTATTCATGTATTTCATCAAACAATTTTGTATCGTGGCTGAGTTTTGTCTTATTTTACTCTTCTTTTTAAAAGTATGTTAAAATTTAAGCATTTATATTATAGCTTGGCAGTCTTTCACTTTTCAGTGAAAGCCAGCAGACTGTTGGCTGTAAATGGCACATGGCTGAAAACCACTGCGTTAATTTATCATAAAACACAAGCCATTTCTCTCTCTCCAAGGCTCAGTAACAACTCCAGCACTTCTCAAAACTTTCCCCTTCCACCCTTCCACATTCTGTGACTGAGAAAGCGTCTGTCCTGACATGAGCAATGTATTATTACCACTATAAACTGTGGAGGAGAGTAAGTGATACTTAAGGCGTGTGATGATGGGCCGTGGCAGAAAGATGAACAGGTGGGACCATGTTAGTTACCAGCCACTATGGACTGTCACTCCTGACTAAGTGAGGAATGGCAACTCTACAGCTCTGTTTGCCGGTGCATGTGTGTAAATTTTGTTTGGAGAGGAGACTCATAGTTAGTGTGTACTTGCATTCATGTATAGCCACTCCACACACACACACACACACACACACACACACACACACACACACACACACACACGCACACACACACACACACAGGATCACACCCAGAATTTTCCTAATCCATCACATTTGCTGATTCAGTGAAGCAAAAGAAGGCTGAGCAGAACTCCTTTTCCTGTCTGTCCATCCATCTTCAATGACTTTCAGTATTTTTGGCCATGAGGCTGCAGGCCCAAACTCATGTTGTGGCACTGCCCTCATGCAACTAAAATCAAAGCTAAAATTCTCAATAGCTACAGAGACCATTCCCAGCTTTAACCTATAAGTAAAGGCTGACTGTTATTGCCACCATGAACAAATTAAGGCCTGTTAAATTCATGGTAACATAGCACCAATTCCATCAGTAAGACAACTGAGTAATGTCAAATTACTTTTTACAGGGGGTACCTGTGCCAAGATGAGCCAAGACTAATTATGACCATTTAATATATGCTAGCACAGCATGAATGGTTTTCCACAGGATAAAAAGTCAAGGTAAAAGTAGTAGTTTGCCTTGATGACGTGTTGGAGGTGTGCTGGTTTGCAGGAAACGCAGTAAAAATCTGATGAGGGTGGGGGATTATGCCCATTGACCCACTGGAACATTTAATGTGGGATATCTGTGCAGGTAGTGTGTTTTATTGATGGTATTTTAACAGTGATCATTCATTATTAATGTATGAAGAAGTTCTGAGTTTGTATTAACCAGAGAACTGGAGAAAATAGAAATAAAGGCTTGCCTCCAATGTCAGCCTGTTTCAAATAATGGCCACTATTAACGATATTTCCTTTTTTCATCAGTATTTTCCAATAGTGTCAACCTCTCGGGTATCACTCAGCTCTTTTTCGATCTTATTTAATTTGCTATTTGGATGAATTGACTGAACCCACTTCTTAGGTAGTTGCTTTTCCATAAACATAAACACAGTGTCAGGGGCTCTTGATCCCTGTGCTAATGAATATTAAATGTTGTGACTGCAGCATGACAATCAGTCCCTGTGGCAAGGGCACATGGGCTAATGTGGAGGCAAGGAGATGAATGTTATGGGAGCTGTTGAAGAACCTCGTCTAGACACATAGATTTTTTTATACAGTAATGCTGTTCAGTTTTTCATCATTCATTCTGTGATTTCACCTTTTTGAATGTGTCTCTGCAAGGTTGCATTGGTTAGAAAACTCACATTTAGAGAATGATCCATTACAGAGAGCATGATGAGTGTGTTTCACAAAGTGAGCTCAATGTAAGTTCAGCAGAATCTTATTTTGGTAAGTCTGACTTATTTCCATTTCTTGACACCATCCTGGATGGATTCCAGTTAAATGACTGTGGTCAGACCTGGTCAGGGGCAGCATGTATTTATTATTATTATTATCCATTATTATATTATTTTTATTGTTTGAACTTTTCATCTTGGCTATGTTTGAGATATGTAAATACTCACCAACGTAAAGAACACATCACAGCAGACAACACAGCAGAATGGAGTCTAGATGGTCTTTACTTGAAGCATAAAGCAGTTACATGTACATGATTTGTGTTAAATGGACTAAAATACCAAACCACTTGTTTGGTGGTTTTAAAAATTTAAATATGATGAAGAAACTGTTTAAATATAAAACTGAACATTTTGCTTCCCTTTAACACACACCGATGCAACTTAGCCTACTTGTTTTTTGTATTTAAAAAATCCTCATGTCAGTGAGTTAAAACCTCAGATGTTAAAAATTTATTCAGGAAGACCCACTAAGATCAAGATATTTTTTGCAACTTAATGATGTGAAAATGTATACATATATGCATATGCAGATAAGATAATGTTACTCTAATTCAGAGCTAATTAACTCAGTTTGTGGTTCTAACATTCTCTTTCCCTAGTAAGTAAAACTGAGTCTGAATATAGTGGGCTTTTGTTTTCCCTTTTCAAGAACTTGAAGGTTTAGAAAAGATGATTTTTTACCATATACATTTTTCTCCAATTTTATTTTTAACCTTGATATATTTTCCAATATACCAAACAACTTTTTAGTGCAAGTTATATAATGTATTAATCATATGATAATTAATTAAAATAATTGTAGTTGATGTATTGATATAATATTAATAATATATTAATCTGACGTATTCATGGGGTTCAAATAATAAGAAATGTTCATCTAAACCATGTGCTCAGCTTAGTATATAGTTTATTATTACACACCAAGCAATAAACTGTGTGCATGGATTATTAAACCATACACACTGATCAATGAACTGTATGGGCTGGTAACCTACGCAATCCAAGTTGCAGACTATGTACTGTATCTGACATTCAGAACAAAAGTGGAGAATTATGATTCTAGCAAGTAAGACCAGTACCAGTAGATTTCATTTATTATTAGTATTACACCTGACAACATAACTCTTCACTGTTACCATTACTGAGGATCCATTGACATGTGGCTAAACTGCTACATAGCTGCTAAAGCTAGGTTACTAGTCCACTGATAGGTAAGGATTATATGGTTTTCCCACCATTAACCATTCACAAGAAATTTATACAAAATGTGCCATAACCATTTACCTAAGGACAACTTGAAAAACAACCATTCATACACCCAAATGTTGCATGTGGTTAATCAGCTGGCTAGTTTTTTAACTTAGCAGGCTAAGTTTGCAGATACGCAAATTTAGCTACATGAAAAAGTGAAATAACATGCAATATAGCAAGCCATGGGACCCTGCGATACATGAAAATTAATAAATAAGTGATCATCTGATTGATCAAACAACAAAAAAAGTCAAAATAGACCTGTATCTTCAACATATATATTAGACATATAACGACGGATAATGTTGACATACCTGAATTATCTCATCTGAAACTGCCTTCTTCTTGTCAATTGTCACTGGGTGACGCACAAGCGTGACTGGGGTACGCAGCAGGTGTGAAATTGGGCATGTTGAACTCGAGCCCCCCCAAAAAATTGTTTTTTATGGATCTGCATTATTCACGTGGGTTACATTTTCAGGTTGGAAAATTTGGAATTCCAGATTAATCACCATCATCATCAGATGATGAAAACGGTGTTCTTTCTATTTATTAAATCAAAAATCAGTTCTGAATTGAATGGTGAGATCCCTGTTAACTCTTGCACCTGTAAAAACAGCTGTATTTGACTCTTTTTTGTTAGACTGCAGCTTTTGTGTCTGGCTCACAGTGCCTGTGGATGTTCAGAGCCTACAGTCTCTTTGTTGGGGCCAATCTGAACCGCAGGCTGTGACATGACCAGCTATCTGCTCCCCCAGGTGAGGGTAAAGCCATGAATGAGTAGGGAGGTTTGCATGTGCGTAGAAACAGGGCAGAGCCCACAAAGATGATGGTGTAGCATGCAATGTCATACCAGTAAATAATACTTACATAAATATCTGCACCATAAAATCCATCCTGGTAAACAACACTGCAGAGGATGCAAACACAAACAAACAGACAAACACACGATAAAGCAAAAACATTCATATTAGTGCATGTTGACATGAAGGCACTGGGCTAGCTACCAACCAACCCCCATCACCACAATCCAATAAACAACCAAAAACAAAAAACAAACAAAAGACATATGAGGGGCAGAGGCAAAGAGGAAATACAGCAGGTACCCCCCTCTGCTCTTTAATGGCTGAGTAAGGAGGTTGGGACGGTCCAAAAACACAATTTCACTAGTTTATGTTTACAAAAATGATACAGCTTAAAGTCCAGTCAGCAGCATCAGCTTTTTTTTTTAGTTATAAAAAAAAAATCTAAAATAGAAAATAAAGTAATGCTCAGTGATATTTTTAGAATGCTACAAAACACTGGAGAGAAATAAAAAAAAAAATATGTCCATGCAATTTATTGATTTATATTTTAATATTATATTTAATTTGAACGAGTCAACTACAAAAACACATAACTTTAATGTATTTTGTTATTTCGTTTCATTTACATTGTTACAGTATATTTAGTTTATGTATTTTTCCTGAAA
Source organism: Xiphias gladius (assembly GCF_016859285.1). NCBI lineage: Eukaryota > Metazoa > Chordata > Actinopteri > Istiophoriformes > Xiphiidae > Xiphias > Xiphias gladius. Next base: position 4,737,698 of record NC_053402.1, read on the forward strand.
ATGTACGATTTGCATGTCATATGCCAAAAATATTTTAAGTATTATAGAGTTCAGAAAATTAAAAAAGATCTACGAAGGATCATTGACCTTTCGTAATGCATAGTATGCAAAGTTAAACCTTTTGTTATTGGGAGTTTGAATTTTCAAGTTGAATTATAACTTCAAGACTTTCACGGACAGGAGGATTCAGTATACTTAATTTGCAACTTGGACAACAGTGTTTTTGTTGATATCAACCTGTGCCATTAAGCGAGATTAGTGGGTTACTCAGCTCTCTTTGGGGCATAAGTCAGGTTGTTCTTTATCACAAAACTGGCTCACTTTTAACTGGGATAAATCACCATGGTAGACACAGCTAACCTTCTTCGGAGGACCAGATCAAAACAAACAAAGTCATCATTCCTACAGGATTCCAACATGGAAAAAAGAGTAAAAAACACAGGGAGAGGTTATCACACTAAATAACTACATAATACATAGTAATTTTACAGTTATTTATAGCCTTTATAACCTTTTCATATTTGGACATTATTTCTAGTGTTTCTACAGCTTCTTATTCTCTTAAATTGTACACATTTGACCTCAGTGGATATAATTTTTTGCTGTGCTATAATCAAATTTTCCCATAGGTATCATCATTTCATCTCATATGGTTCTGATGATGTCATTTGTAATTAGCAACTACTCCTCTTTCACATGAACGTGCTCAGAGCTGGACTAGAAAACACACAATTAACTGAGCAAGTTGATAACTAGCTTCATGAAACAAGTTTTCCAGGATCACCAATGTTAGGTTCAGTGAAGCAGGCAACCCAAAGAGAGCCAGACTAAGGTAAATTTGCTTTTTGGAACTGGGCCCTGGGCTCAGGTTGTTGTAACACAGTACAACTGTAGACCACTTATCCTCAATGTAATGTATATTAACAATAAAACGCAATCTGAAAGATACGCCACACAGCCTCTGGTTGTTTTCATTTATCTTTGTTTGTCAAATTTTTAGTTTGGAAAGATGTCTTCATAAAAGTAACCAAAAACTAAAGCTGAATCTGTGTTAAAGAGGCCTAGGATCTTTGAATTTTAAGTATTTCTCTATAAAGATAAATATCTACTATATAACTAAATAAAAATAAAGAATAAGAGAAACATAACAAATTTAAAATAATAAAACAACAACAATTAAAATAAAAAAAATATATACATAGCTATTATTTATTATATTCTAACACTTAAAGAACTCTGTGTGGGTTTGGTTTAAACAGAACTGATTGACAGTGACCAAACAATACAAGACCAAACAAGTATCATCAGATTCCAATGTTGCTAAATCCTGATTGGTGCAGTGAAGTATGTGACTTCACATTTTTTTTCCAACTGAGCCCCACCCACTTTAAACCAGTGAAAAGAGCACGGAGAAAAACAGTATAGACAGAAATCTGTCGTGAGATAACCTAAACTGTTCTAATTTTCACAGAAGACATTGTGTTGATGTTGGATGCCATTTCTCATTGTAAGAAGCTGATTGAGAAAATATGTTTTCAGAGCATTTAATGGTTAAAGGAGTACTCCAGTAATTTCATATTAGGCTTCCATAAAACTGTGGGATTTCCAAGAGAAACTGAAGCATCAGAGGCCAACATATCTTGTGTTTTAATCTCCAGTATAGATCAACTCCAAAAATACTGAATCAGATGCTGTGTCCAAAATTCCTCCTGTTTTACTTTGTAGTGCACTGTATTTACTGTCTTCCATTTTATATGAATGTCCAAATTCTGAGTGTGTAAATGCAACCACAATTTAGTGCTCTCAAAAATTCCACAATGGTACAAAAAAAATAGTTTCCATGGTATGTGCACTACTTTCTGATAACAACCCCACAATGCAATATGCTATATTATACAGATACAAAAATTACAGTTGAGCGATGTTATAGCTGGCAGTGATGGTGCAAAATGATGATGAATAGTAAGTTTCAAAAATTTCAATTTACTGATAACTGTGGAGAAAACTATTTTGTGTCTGTTATGGTTCTTTTCAGCTTCTCAGAAGACCAAGCTTCCAATTTCACCAGCCATCAGACTTGTTTCACACTGTTTATGTTATCTCTGATAATCAATAACTTCTCAAATTTCAAGGAAGTCGAGAGAACTGTTTCACTCATTAAAATGTGTTCTTTGATATTGCAGCACAGCTATATACACATATTGGCTTATTGATACTATAGGATATCATGTCAGGCCCCCTCAAAGACATGAAGGAACACATTATGAACACACACACACAGAAACCAAACTTGGTTTCCTAGCTGTGTCACAGGATTTATTTGGAGTTGAGTCATCGCTACTTGATATGGACAGTTTTAATAAAAATACATTACGGTTCACATTAATAATTCACCATCTGACTACCACAAGGGCAATTAAGTGGTGCAGCAGCGTTAATGAAAGCAATATCTGTAGCACATATGTATTTGTCAAGACCATGCTCCAATGTTTTCCCAAACACCTATCTACCTCATTCTATATGACGGTTCATCTGCTACTAGGAATGCTCATAGTGACAGTGTTGACAGTTGGTGGTAGTACTATTCATTCATTCAACAGGAAGCTGTTGGAAAACAGGCGCACCTACAGCACTAATTCCATCAACAACAGTCATTTCATATCTATCACTCTGCTGCTCTCACTTTTTCCTTTTAACAGATTTATTGTCATCAATTATCAATTAATTTTAGTCTGTAAAACTTTTTTGTTTTTCGATTGGGTTTAAGCTTCTATCAATGAAACTCAACTCTTCCTGTGCACATTTGACATTAAAAAGCTTTTCAACAGCTCAAATGGTTTAATCCTTTCTCTCACTGGTAAACTTGTAATTTGAAATATCTGCAGTACATGTTGGGTCTCATTGACAATATATTAGCAATAGCAAATGATAGCAGCTGAAAAGACTGCAAAGTAGAAATAATTTAAATGAATAGGTGAATTAGAAATGAAACAGTGCTGTAGAAATGCATATTATAGTAAATGTATGTTTACAGTTTTTTTACATGAAGTAATTCTCACTTAAGGTTTTGTATACGCCTTTATTTGTTGGTGTAGGCCACTATTATTTGAGACCCCACCCTTTTTTGATACCAGCTCTTTTTTGTGAATTTACTGTAAGCTTCAAAGATCGACATTTGAAGTGCAGAGACTGTCCTCCCATAAAAAAACAGTCCCATAAGTTGTTTGTGCAAGTAGCTTATTACAAAGTTAGTTACAAAGTTTTTATTGTTAAGCGAGTTCTAGTGGTTTTGTTAGATATCATCAGTCTTTTCAGCAAAATCCTCAAATCGGCATGTTTACGTTGAAGTGACAAAGCACTCTAACTGCCTAAAAGCTTTCTATCTAACCATGATGACGATCATTCTTTAACACTAACCATGTCAAAGGTTCTCTAACCTTAACATAGTACTTATTTTACCCCAAACCACAATCTTTCCCTAAACTTAATTTAGTTGTTTTTTGTGTCTAGGACCTAACCAAACCTTTAACATGGCACTGTCACATCATAGGGGGGCATTGATTTTTAATAGTTTATCTGTGACATCTCCCCTGCCACCAGTGGGGCACTATTTCAGGAAAGACTCCTATGGATCCTATCAGAGGTCAGGGACAAATGACCAATATGGTTGTTAAGGTTGGCGAATTTGTTGGAAGTGCAAATGCTGTGCCTATAATTGCTGCCAAATATCATTCATTACTATAATTTTTTTTCAATCCTACAAGCAAAAGTAAATACATATGCTTTTGCATTTACATATTGTTTGGCATGTGTTAAAAAAAAGTTGCATTTATTTTGTGGATTTTGTAAATTTTTGCAAATGCAAATGAAAAGTCCATTCACATTTCAATTGTTTGTGAAATTTTAAGGAATCGTATTTTGAATTTTCATTTATACGAGTAATTTATTATTATTAATTTATTTAGTGCAATGTTCATATTTATTTATTTAATGTTCATATTATTTAAATGTAAAAAAAGCAAAAAAATTAATAAATAAACCATCATTTACATTAGCTTGCATATATTGTTTTCTTTGGGACAAACAAAACACAAAGCCCATGTGATTTTAAGGGAAAATCGTTGTAACTTGTAACATTTTAAAGAAATTGAACGTTAAAATAAAATCTTTGTTACTTCAGGTCAGCTAGCTAAAGTATATCTATTAATTTTCTTTTGCTATCAATCTTTATATCGTACACCAAGGAGTGTGATGCTCATTGTTCACTTTGAGGTATTGTTTTGAATCACTAGAAGTAAGTAAGTTTCCATCCACCTATATATATGCGTATTTTAAATTTACCAACACAACAAGTTGCAAAAAAGTTTCTACAAAAAGGAATTTATACATGACTGAGGTAGAAAAGTTGGTGTATTGATTAAAAACAAAATCTAACAAAGTGCAATGTAAACAGACATACCGAATAAATCATGACCTACATGAAGCATGTGAATTAAACATTACTGAAGCTTCAACTCTACTGAAGAGAGGAAAAATAGTGGCAGACGAAAACATTTGGACCAATTAGAAGACTGTTTGAAACATATATGTCATATTTCCATCACAGTTTCCACATGGTTTCTCATAGTTTGTTGTTTGACTCCTTTAATGATTTCATCTCATTGTGTCTTTTCCTTCTGCAACGGATTAATGTCAATCCACTCAACTCCTAATATTTACATAATAGTAGTGGATGGAAAGACACGTGTAGTCCGTTCTTTCTTTTGCGATTTTCTGGAAAGTCATTTAAAATGTGTGCTACATTTGGATGAAAACCTGACTAGTGTGAGCAGGAGAAAACAAATTCTATCTGCTCCCATCCTTAAATAGATTCCCAGCGAGTGTCCATTTGCTTGCAGTCATAAAGAGCAATATAAAAAAAATAAATAAACAACAGCATGATGGCAAATCAGATCTGACTGCTCACAATACACAGCTCCCCTTGGTTTGTGTCCAAAACATTCAGCCATGGAGGGTCAGCCAGAGGTCCTGCTGGGGCTGGTAAGATGTTTTTTGCTTAGTTTGTTTGTTTATTTGTTTTTACCCCTCTTTTTGGGGGCAACTGGGTGAACTCCAAAAGTGGACACAAAGTTGAGGACAACCCATTTACTCCATGAAGACAGCCTCACTTAGTGACACCACAGTAAAAGGCCAAATTTACAGTCATTTCCAATGAGTCACATGTCCTGAAACATGCCTGACTGGCATGCATCATTCTGCTGACACTGAAAACAGAGATTCAGGACTTGCCATTGGAAGGGGAAGAGAGAAGGAGAGACCAAAGAGGAAGGAATGACAACAGGGCAAGAGTGAGAAAGGATGCTCACCCTCCGTAAGATGGGATATGGGGAGGTGGGGCAGCTGCCCTGAATGTGTTATACACGGTCCGTCCTCGACCGCGTAGGTGGGCTCCTCTGTACGCTGCTGCTGCACTGGCTGCTGGGTAGGGAAAACCTTGTACTGGAGACAGACAACAGAAAATGATGCACACGTTCTGTGATATCACAAAATCCCCCAAAAGAACCCATAATTTCTGCTGAAGGCAGATTATTTAAATAGTGTTCAGGGCATGGTATAGCACAAAGAGCTGTACACCTTTAGATTACATTAGCATTTGAATCCTGGAGAGAATGTGTAAAGTGTTCTCCTATTTCCAGTTATGGAAAAAAAGTTAAGAGAAAGAAAGTATAAAGAGAGAGTGGCAGTGGAGCGGAGCTACTGAAGTGGTATTGTTATTAACTTATCATTAATCTTAATGGGGGGTGACTGACACAAAACTTAATTTGAGAGCTGGGGTGAGTGAAGGGTGAGAAGGAAATCGAGGTGCCATTTCCAACCCTAATTATACATCTCTTCCAAATGGAGACCTAATAAATAGCTAATAGAAACAGTGAATCATTCATTGACCTGATGAAAAATGGAAGGTTTGATCCAAAGGATAAGAGTTTCTCAAAGAGAGACAAAGAGAGGAGTGGGGCTGGTAATTGTTCCTATTCATCTTTTGTCACCTTGATTTTAAGGCCGAGTGGTCTGATGACCCTTAAAATTGCACTGATGACTCTTCCCAACACTACCCCATTCTGGCGTCGATATGGCCTAAATGAAAAAGGTACTTGGTATATACAGATAAAGAACAAGGACTTAAGGATACTTAACAGTACTTGATAACCCACTGACAATGTCAGTACATATGTCTACATGCACTAAGGATTAGCAACCCCTTTTTGGGCACAACAGTACAAAAAGGGGTTGTTGCTGAAAATGGCAACTCTTACATTTGTGTCGGAGTGAGTTCTCCTCAAGAAAATGTTCTTGAGTGGCTTCTTTTGAAAATTTTCCTGATTAATTCCATTGAACCGGCCCCCTTCAAGCCATTAAATGTGACTTCAACTAACAATTCTATATTCATTTACCTTTGGCTTCAGTTTGTGTCCGGCTATGTTGCTGCTTCCACGTTATATTACACAATTGATGGTACCCCCTCAATTACCCATGAGCATGTGTCGGCAGCGGTAAATGACAGAAAAAAATTTCCAAGCTGGCAATTATTCAACCACAATTTTCTGATAGTAAAACCTTCATGTCAACTTCTGCTTCTGCTTCCTTCTGCTGTAGAAAAAGAACTAAACTTTTTTAAGTCAAAAGTGGATTATTTGGAATATAAAAGTCACCAATTAAATTTATTGCTTGTTGGAATCTCAGAAAGGGGTGAGAAAAGTGATCCAGTTGTGTGTGTACGCCGCCTGTTACCTGAACTCTTCAGTGCAGAAAGCTTGCCAGAGCTGATATATGTTGAATGGGCCCACTACACCCCTTCCCTTGATGGATCCAAAATCATGAAGTTTGTAAACTACCAAAATCAATGGAAAGTGATGCACTATAATAATCTCTCTTCAACGCCAACATTTTTCCCCTGTTTTTCTCTATTATCGAAAAAAATGTTTATTTTGTGTATTTGAAAATTAATATATACACTAACTTCTTAGGAACACCATACTAATACTGGGTAGGGAAACCAGTGTGAGACGATTTTTGTTTTGTGACATGGTGCACTTTCATGCTAGAAGTAATCATTAGAAGATAGTAAATTGTGGCCATTAAGGGATGCACATGGTCAGAAATAATACTCAGATAGGCTGTGGCATTCAAACCATGATTGATTGGTATTAAGGGGCTCAAAGGGTGCCAATAAAACATCCCCCACATCATTACACCACCACCATCAGCATGGTCTGCTGATACGAAGCAGGTTTAGCAGAAACCCAGATTCATCAGACCAGGCTACGTTTTTCCAGTCTTCAACTGTCCAGGTTTGGTGAGTCTGAGCCCACTGCAGCCTCAAATTTCTGTTCTTGACTGAAAGGAGTGGGACTCTACGTGGTCGTCTGCCTCAACGTTGGACACAGTGTAGGAATTTAAAGAACTATATAGGGGGAAACTTTTGACATCTTGAGCATGGTTGAAATAAAATTATATACTCAGTTATGCAGCCCCACATGTAGGCTGGAACATTAACATTTCTTCACTGCTGGGACAGTGCTAAAACGAAGTAAGGGTCTGGCTATGTGAGATTACATCAGCATTACCTAGCTGATGTAATCAGGGCATTACCTAGCTAACATTTCCTGCCAACTTGCTGACGCTTCTGGCTTAGGCCAGAAAAAAACATTTTAAAGTCACTAGCGTTAGCATTAATTTTACTAACCATAAGCAAATCGATGATGCTTGCTTGTTTGGTGGCACTGAACTGAATACTTTTTCACCTGTTCGCTCCCAAGACAAAGTCGTGATTACCTTTTAGCTGTCGAAGGCTATGTTTGGGTGGGTGAGCCCTGCATGCTCTACAGAAGAGGAGAGTCATGATAATCACCTCTTCAACACCAAGCCAGTCTCTTTTCCATTTTTCAGTTGTAGAAACAGAAACTTTGTAGAAACCATCTTATTTGCTGGGGGTGGCATTGGTGAGGGTCCAGAGTTCAGGTTGCTTTCTTCGTTAACAGTTTAAACTTTTTTAATGAGATACCGGTCCATTGTAACAGCCAACTTCCAACTTGTTTGAGTGTGTGTTATATATATATATATATATATATATATATATATATATAAATATATATATATTTCATTTTTTTATTTTATTCTTTTTTTTTTTTTTTAATTATCATTTTTCCAAATCTTGGATGAAGTTTTTGTCCCTCAGTCATGGCTTTTAGGGGCATTTTGAGATTTCTTGGGGCATTTTTGCCCTTTGGTCCTGTTAATTTCCAGCACTGGTTAGACATATTGTGCTTTTCTGCTCACCACAGTTGTAGAGTTGTTATCTGAGTTACTGCAGCTTTTCTATCTGCTCCAACCAGTTTTGCATCCTCCTCTGACCGCTCTCATCAACAAGATATTTGTGTACACAGAACTGCTGCTCACCGGATGTTTTTTTGTTTTTAGCACCACTCTGAGTAAATTCAAGAGACTGTTGTGTGTCAAACGAGCAGGTCTGGCACCAACAATTAGCTAATAAAGTGCTCACTGAGGGTATTTATATGTTTATTTATATGTTTATATATATATATATATATATGCATAATGTATATTTCAGTCTAAGCATCAACCATGTCCAGTGCTGTTAGTTACTAAATTGAAGGAAGGATTAATCAGTTGAGGAGTATAAAGGGGGATGGTATTTTGTGTCTCCTTATTTTGTTTTCTGTGTATAATTATATACATTTCTTTCTTGCCACGCTGAATTTTTCTATTTCAATTTATTTAACATTACTTTTGTTATTTCAGTATTATTATTTATTTATTTATTGTTGTAGAATTATTTTTATGCTATACAGTGTCACTAGTCTTGGGTCTGGATGAAATTACCATGTCTACAGACAATTCAATTGTATTTTAGACTACTAAGTATATTCTACCCAACATGACTATTTCATTAGCCCGTACTTCCCAGGACCTGGGTCTCTGCTGCTGAAGGTTTGACTTTTTATAATTTCCTGAAATATAATATCATTAATACACATGATACTGAACCGAATAATCTGAGAGCTAAGCAAAAGTCTGTTGAACAAGGTGAAGTGAGTGGCAAACTATTAGCCTGAAAAAATTAAAGAAGGATTCCCAGGATAGGGCTATTTAAAACTTAAACAAATGTGACAGTGGCATATCATTGGATCCATGTGAGAGTAATTAAACCTTTAGAGACTTCTATGGCAATCTCTACACATCTGATAGTCATTCCAGTTCTGAAAATAAGAAGGATTCTTTAAATTATATTCCACCACCCTCTCTGACAAATGCATAGAGGGCTTGCTTAGATGGGGACATTACATCAGAAGATTTAAAGCACACAGAGAATGTGCACCGTTGGTTATCTCAAATGTGAACAGTAAATTTTTACAACATTTGATCCCCCTTTTTGGTTTCACCTGCCTCAATAAAAAAATGCTCCCTCCTTCTGTTTGTACTGCAGCCATTACTTTACCACATAGGGACAAGGACCCACTCCCGTATGTTTCAGATAGGTCAATCTCTCTACTAAATGTTGATTAAAAGATCATTGCAAAAATTTTAACTGTATGTTTGGAATCAGACGTATCAAATCTAATTCATCCTGACTAGTCAAGTTTTTGTGCAGGGTTATCTTTTGTCACATAATATAAGTTATAATATTTTTTCCCATACTAATGACTGTTATACAAATGGTGATCATCTCTGTGGATGCTGAAAAAGCTTTTGATAGGGTTAAATGGAATTAATTAGGGTCTGTCTAGATTTAATTTTGGCCCTGTTTTCACCTCATGGGTTCAGATTTAGTATAACACCCCAAGGCAATAATTATGACAATCAACCAATATTCTGCTCCTTTCACACATCTTGTGGAACAGGTAGGGCTGCCTATTATCTCCATTATTATTCACCCTTGCCATAGAACCCATCACTATACAATTAGACCACATGACCAGATACAACATATTAAAATTGGAGATGACATACACATAATCTTTAAATACGCTGATGACATTTTACTTTATCAAAGTAATGCTTTCCTCTCAATTCCCGCACTTGTATACATTAAATGGGTTTTTTGTAAGTGTATTTGGCTATAAATTAAACTGGTCAAAAATATAGGTTATACTGTTTTTTTAACTTTGACTATTAAGAGAAGCAATCAACATTTAAGCTTAAATGGTCTCCTGAGTAGATGAAATATCTCGGTATAAATATACTGTATAAATAAACCATGTAAGATGGATAACTTTTATAGGTTAAATTACTCCCAGAAACTTCAAAGGATATATAGAGGATTCCCAAAACTAGCTGTGGGTTGCTTTGTCACAGGCAGGGCCTGTGTGGCAGCAACGAAAAAAACTTTCTGTCCTCTTTTTATGTGATCATGCATTTTAAACATCATCATAACCGACGATGCAGATGTCACAACATGTGTTCATGCTGATGTTATCATATGACGTCAAAACCATAAAATAATGATTTCATCAACTGTGTCAGTTTCACTGTTTACCAGATGTTGGCTGTGATGCAGTTTTGTTGTATGCCAATTGAAAAGAGGGCAAAGAAGAACAGATATAACCATTTTCATGTTGTTCAAGGGTTTGGCTTTGGACAGAACACTATTAAAATAACTTGGAAAACCTTGGGAATGCTAATCATCATCATCTGTGGATGAAAATCATTTTTAAATGAAAACAGCGTTTTAATTGACTTAATGAAGACATAGTCTTAATCTGCTCTCCTATCAAAACATCTGAACCAATGAACCACAAGGGCAGGTCCTGGTATCTATCTTGAAAGGCTGTGATAATAGCACAAATTACTAGTACAGTAAAAGCCTGAAAAGCTTGTACACTCTTTGCACATGTGCACATACACACAAACAATCGCCCCAATGGCCTTTTGGTACTTGGAAGGTGAGACAAAGGTAAATCTATACAAAGCAATTTAGTAATTAAAAGAACGTGGGGGTGAATTAGGCAAACGACTGTCTGAAGAAATTGAAAAAATTGATTTTAATTTACAAAATATATTCCATACCTATTAAAGTCCTTGCAAAAATGGACAATTCGATTTTTTTTCTTTTGTCCTCTACTTTCCTTCATTCTTCTTCTCCTCTGCCACACTCTTTTTTCTGTCTTTGCTCCTCTTATCACAAAATCCAGGTATTTTTCACCTTAATAGCCATGGTTAATGACATGGTGAGGGCTGGGTGGTGGGTAAGGGTCGGCGGAGGTGAATGCAGGGATGGCCAAGATTGCAGATGGCTTGTGGGTGGGGGCGTTGCAGAATGTATGTTTGTTTTGCTGCACAAATGACTGTTTTTGTTGCATTTGTGCCATTCACCATAGTTCTCAGGCTATAAACAGACTTTGCCTGGTTGCATGTTGCTTGCAAGGAAAGCTGAGAGGACGAGTTGATGAAGGTTAAAATGAAAGGGAGCAGGGTGTTGAGGAGAAGGACAAAATGAAGATGTCAAAAAAACTGTCAAAAAAGAATGAGGAGGAAGAAGATAATGACAAAGGAGATGGTGACAGATGGAGAAGGGCATGTCTTCTCACCTGCATAGAATTCTGGGCTGTAGACAGCGCTGACCACTGGATTTAACTTCCAGCCTGAGACAAGATAGACGGCAAGACAAAGAAACAGACAATGAGGAAGAGAAAGAGACAGGGAACAGTGTTTAATTTTGGTTAGTTTATATGTGAAGTCTGTTCTGATCTTTATATGCTCAGTATGTTCTGATTGAACTTTAATCTAGCATGAAATGTATTTATATATTTAAAACACATTAAGTTCAAATGAACTTTTAATCAACAGACTGAACCTTTTTAGTTTTGAGTTGATACCTCCATTATATTGTCAATATTATAGACAATTTATACTGAAATTTTATATTGTCTATATTATAAACAATAAAAAATGTAAATATACACTGATCAGCCACAGTAATTAGTCAGCACAGTTCACGCTGTGCTGACTTACTATGCTAACTAATTTGGTAGGTGTCAGTTGTGAAAGAAAAGTTGGTTTACCATTTATTCACTTTTGGTGATGCTCCTACAGAAGCTTCAAGGTCTCTTTAAGGGGCCTTAGACAGATGGTTTATGAGCTCATTGGGGCCTACCTATAGAGCAGCCTGCCACCTTACCATAATGAGTGATGAATTAAAAAAAACAAAAAAAAAAACACCAGTGATTGTAAATAATTAATGAATTACATTTTTTGTGTGTGTGTGTTTAATATTGTTAATAATACATTCTGAAAAGTTTACAAGCAATATGATTTTACTATATGGCTCAATTTCCCTTAAGTGCCATGTGGCTAACAACATGAGGTATATGGAAAAGTTTGACAAAACAACCATGGATTTGTTGGTTATGTCATTCCTGTGTAGCTTAGGTTTTAGAGCTTTGGGCTCTTTGTATTGCTGAAAACCCCTATTTGCAGGTTTCTTGCAAAATTCAGGTTTTCTCCCTGGATTCCTGTCTATTTAGCTGCATTTTATCCTCTATCTACCTCAAAAGGCATCCAGGAGCAGCTGCAGAGTCTCCTGATGTACCCTCTTCAAACTGTTCAGCTTGTGGCCTCCAGACCCTGATGAAGGGCACAAGTTGTTCTATATACTACAAATGTTGCTAGGGTTTTTACCTCCACAGACTTTTTCCCTTCTCCGTGCACCTTGGAAGTAGGTGGCGTTGTGCCAGAATTCCCCATTCTGATTTAACTGCACTCCGAAAAGATGTTTGGTCACTTGGAAATGTTCTTGTTTCCATCCCCTGACTTGAACTTCAATTACTTTTTTGCAAGGTTGCTTGAGATGTTCCTTTGTCTTCATGGAGAAAGATATTGACTCGCCAAAAGATTGACCTCCCAGACATAGCTTTATTTATACTACAGATGAAGGTTATTTTGCGACTTCTAAAATCTTTTGGCTGCACCAGTGATGATTGCAGTGTGTCCTATTGAAGGGGGAGAATACTTATGGAAACATTTATTTTGTGATCTAGATTTGTGTAGATCAGTTTGTACAGATCTGTTTTCATGTTGACATGAAAGGGTATTTTTTCCTGTTGATCGGTGTGACAAAAGCTACATTAAATCTACTTTGAATGTTGTAAAACAGTAAAATATGAATACTTCCTAGGGGGTTGAATACTTTATATAGGCACTGTAAACACTGACTTGTCCTTACCATTTGCATATGGGTTGACAGTCTTCTTATTTGTCATTACTCGGGCAGTTGCATTGTTGACCTACAGCAGGTAAAGAGAGAGCTGCATAAATTATGATACGTATACATCAGTACTAAGTGCTGTACTTGTTAGAGTAAATCTGCATGCAAAGTTTCCTAATGTTTTAAACAAAGAAAGCAGTACAGTGTGTCATGGCAAACACCCATGTCACTTATGTGTTTTCAAAATTGCATTCAGAAACACTTAAAAACACATCCAAAACAAATCAGTTTTCTTTCTCATTACATATTTTCTATCTTATGACGTTTTGCAGCATGCTCTCCTCAATTCTAGTGACATTTCAATAACATACAGACAAAAGTAATGAAACCATTGATGCACTTGGCAAAATGATGTTTTGTAAATGTATAGATGCATGCTGTGGGGAGGAAAAAATAGGAGAAAACAGACAAAGAAAATATCAATGGGGTAAGGGAAGAAGAGAATATGTTGGGAGCAATATGCAACATCCAGTCAACCTTAAAATGTGAGAAAAACTGTTGTGACAAAAGCACCACAAAGCATTCACACTTAGACAACAGCCTCTCAAATTCATTGCAAGAATAAATCTTGAAATAAAATTAAAAAAAACCAAAGAAAATAGATGTACCGAAATAAATCAACCAAGTCAAACAATCAACCAATCAAATCATTCCAAATTCAAACAACAGCTAACAGGGTAAATGAAAATAAGGGTGCACTGTCTTCCAAAGTAAAATAAAATAAACAAATAAGTAGTTTTCCAACAATCTCAGATGTGCAAACGAATTCATATCTCAGTCAGTATTGCTCGCACACGCAGCTTCAGGAGAACACTTAGTGAATGGACACGCACGCCGACACGCAAGAAAATATGTATGTCAATATACAGCATCAACTCAACCAAAATTCAAAAAGAAATGTCACGTGAGTTTTAGCGTTGCAAACGTTCCAAAGAGAGAGGAAGAGTGAGAGGAAATGCTGGCAGAATGGCTTGCTCGCCCACACTTACCATTCCCAAACCTTTTGGCCCCTCCCACTTGTTTGTGTACTGTTACCGTTGTAACTGTGTTGGATGGGGCCCTAAACAAGCTACCATTGGAAAGATGGTGGGGGAGGAGGGGATGAGAAAGGAATAAGCAGCATCTTACTCAGGTGGCCAAGAAAACTTTGCAATCATTCCACTGCACAAACTCTCTCTTTCAGCTTGCTCTATACAGCAGTTAGCTAGTTTCTTAAAGCATAACTCTGACCATTTTGTTCAGACAAGCTGTCTTCATCAATCATACTGATTGATTTTTACCAAAAATGTGTTGTTTTCTTCACTATGGAGACAACTACATATTGGCTAAAGTCTCAAATAGAGTCCTATAGAAACAGGGAACACTGAAGGAACACAAAGCATTTTTTTCTTAACACATAGTCTCATTGATCTGTAATGAAACACAAAAATATGTAAATAAATGTCATCCAAAATCTTCTCATAATTTATCATTTATCTTGAAGTTTTGATGCACTTCTGTGCTTATTGTCACTTCCACACTGCTTCCTGTGCCTCGCTTCATGAGGTAGCGCAAAATCCTACAGCTGCCATATCATGATATTAATTCAGAAGGGAAGCAAAAGTTGAGATAAAATATAAAAGTTGTTAAGTGCACTGCAGAGACCTGGGCAGATGGAGGGTGAAAAATTACTCACATACGTGCTCCGGACAGAATTTAAATGACTGACCAGGGCAAGTAATGTTAATATCACCCCAATATGAAGTCACAGGAGTGCCATAAAAAAGAATAAATCTGTTAAAGAATAAGAAAATAAATGTGGAAATTTAAAAATAAAAAAATAAATAAATGTGGAAATATAAAGACAAATAACCAAATATTAAAGAATAACTATTAGCATTTTCTTTAAATTTTACAATTATGTGTTCATTTATTTCTGTTTACATTTATTTATGTTTTAATATATATTTATTTATTTATTGCATTATAATAAATAAATAAAGATTTATTAATAAATCTTGATTTATTTATTTATTTAGTACATTTGAAAAAAAAAAAAATATTTTTTTTTTGTACACTGTAATTTATTGTTTTCATCCCTTTATTTTTCACTAGGCTTTTCCCTATTGCTTTTGGTATTACTTGAAGGGCTAGGCTGTCGATCAACTGGCTTTGGTAATGGCCTTCCTGCCCAGGCTGAGTTTTCAATTCCTGCAAATAGGAATTCTGCTTTGGCTGGAGCTTTGTAGCACAAAAAACAGGAAATAGATGTGACACGGACTTGTAAAGTAAAAGATATGTGCAGATATATTTTTTTTTATATTTGGTTATTTCATTTTTTATTTACTTATTTATTCTTTTATTTAATTCTCTTTATATTTCCACATTTATTTTCTTATTCTTTTACAGATTTATTCTTTTTCATGGCACTCCAATGACTCCATACCCACCTCCTCTAGAGAAATAAATCCCATCCGAATGGGGCTATAGAATCCCATTTCCACCTGGTATGAACATGCAGTCTCTATGCAGATGCTTTATCTGGGTAGTGACATCTGATCACAAGCCTTTGCATTTACACTAGTTATCTTGAGTCTGCCCAGACTGTGACTGAATCTCAATATGCAAATCTGGTAGTCAGAGCTGGCAGAATCTTTAACAAACATGGTGAGTAGCAGCTCAAAGTAAGGCTCCATTCAGACTGATTTTGCATGAAAAATGCAGCGTCCTCATTAATTTAAATGAGGCCAGTCCAACAATACAACAGAGTGCTCCAGCAAAAAAACAGGGTGGTCAGCTATAAAAGTTGAACCTGGTTGAAGTTTTGTGGGACTGCAACGTGTTATCATCTGCCAAGGTGCTGCGGTGGCCATTCAAATACATGTAAGTGCACATACCTGGTAGATTACTCTGTAATAAGAGCACCGTATTTCTGCTGTCTAACTTGTAATCTTCATGATGAAAAATAAAATAATTGAGCCATCATAGCTTTCCGAGAGTTGTAAAATCCTGTCTATATTATTATAAATATGCAGTGTTTTGGGGTCTGACAAACCTTCAAACTCATGGATCTGTTACTCAAACTGGCCTCACGGGACTATATTTAATTTAATTTCATGTCTCACTGGTACCCACCCCAACTAACACAGACCCCTACTCTGTTTTAAAACAGGGCTGTTTTCATTCTGAATGCCCTTTAAATGATGTGCTGCAAGGGGTAGTTATCATCTGAACCTTTTTGAATGGCAGCTTGAAATTGGAGGAAAAGGTGGAGATGTAGTCTGGCTGTTCCAAATATGTTCTGTCCGATCCAAAAGCATTCCATTTGCACTTTGTTATGTGTGTTTTCACAGCTTGCATCAATGTGTTTTTTCTGATACAGACACATATCACATATTAATATCAGGTGAACACATTGTAAAGTTGCAAACAGCCTGAGATCAGAATAACAACTAATACTGTAAATGGGAAACAAGTGTTCTTGTTGGTTACTGTTACAGAGGGTAAAGATCAGGGAGTTGGTAACTGATAATGTTGGATAAGTTAATGTGTAAAGAAGGTGAATGGATAACTCAGAAAAGGAAACAAGAAAAAGAGAAACATAGATTCCAGTGATGAGGGGAATTTATAATGAGTGGTATACACATGGTAGGTATGGTCAACCGTGCTTCTGGAAAATGTGTTCACCAGCTTGTCCACAAGAAGTGCATCTGAACTGCAAAATATTTGGAAAATGTGATTGTTTCAGTTCCATTTTGCATATTTTGTCAAGGACAACTACTATGTAGAGGGGAAATGGAAGCTGCCATTATGAAAATGTAATGAGAGTATTGGGTGGTTGGGAGGCCTTAATATAGAGAGTCATACAAGACTGACACTGGATAGGTTTAGTGCAATTAGTGGTGCCGTAGGTGGGAATGAAAAGAAAGCTTGAAATGTAAAGGTAAGGTACCTTGGACTAAACCTTGGAATCAAGTATGTTCCTTTGTCTTGTGGAAGCTTCCTGCTGCAGAATATGGTCAGAGAAGAAGCCTTTACTTTTCAATCTTGATGGAGACATAGCTGCCCACTTAAGCTTTTAGCTTTCAATGAGTGTAAATATACTGAGCACAAAGTGTCAGAGGGGAACTGTAAAGGTGAATTCTGCTTATGTGTGTGCTTTGGATTACAACAGTAAATTGTGCGGGCAAAAAGGAAACATTTGGTCAACTGCAAAAACACAGGTTGTACTGCGGGAGCGGGATAGATAGGAATAAGGCCTGTGATCTGCCAGAACCACAAGAGAAACATTATGGTGTTGGGAAGAACAGGGTTGAGGGAGGGAAAAAAGGTCCAGCATGTCAGAAATTAATAAGAAAGCTGGGTAGAACTACTTTAGCTGGATGGTGATGATCCCTGCATTAATCTGAGGGAATAGATGAAACAAAGTACCAAAGCCATGTGTGATCAATAACTGAAAAAAGATTGGAGGCCAAGATAGGAACAAGGGGAATGTTACCATGGGGATTCACTGTATCTAATGAACACGGATGTTTTCATACCTATATTCTCAGGTTTATTCAGAAATAGTAATAGGAAGAGGTAGGGGGAGGGACAAGGCACAGTGGTGAGGTAGAACATGGTCCCTGTATCGGCACACATGACTGTCTGGCCTCAACATGGCTGATGATGACATAGTTTTCCTAGAGAATCTAGAGGTCTGGAACTGGTACTGTTGTGGGGCACTAATGTCCTTTAAGAAATTATATGATATTGAGGATTCACTCAAGATGAGCTACAATCCATTCTCTTACAGCATGTAAGATTATTTTGATTTTTGAAAGAGCTGCTGAGGTTGGATGGTGGATTACCTGTGTCTAGAGTAACTTTCTGGAACAGACACTACATGTACCAACAATGTACAGAACTCCAGGCTCTCAGGGTAGAATTGGTTTAGGTCTACAAGGAGTTGGGTGTAGGATATATTTTACAGGGACTGCTGGTTGGATTACTGATTCTTCTTAAGATTACTGTTCCCAAGGATACAAGATATGCACCACACAGTGAAGGAAGGTGTGGTAGAAACTTTAACTGCTATCTGTTTGCTAAATAAATATGGTGGGAGTCACTGCTTTGAATATCTCAGGGTCTCTATACGAGTGAATTGAACATAAAATAAACTGATGGACTGTTGCTGCAAATGCAGATGCTGTAATAGACAGTCATGGTGAAAACAGAGCTGAGCCTGATACAAAGCTGTCCATTTTCCGAGCAATCTAAACCTCAAACTTCAGGGTCACGAGCTTTGAGAAATAACCAGAACAATGAGTTTTCTTTGCAGAGTGGCTGGGCTCACCCATAGAAATAGAGTGAGGAACTCATATCATTAGGGAGCTCAGAATAGAACCACTACTCCTTTGCATCAAAAGGAGTTAGTTGAGATGCTTTGGGACTCTGATTAGGATTCCACCTGTTCTTCCTTCCTTCCTTCTTGTGTAGATATTCTGGGGAGGTCCAACTGGGAGAAGACCCCAGGGAAGACCCATAACACACTGGAAGGATAACATATGCCATTTGCTTTGGAAATGCCTCAAGATTCCCCAGGAAGAGCTGGTGAATGTAGCTTCGGAGAAGGACCTCTTGGCTACCTCGCTAAGCCTGTTGCCACCACAACCTGGATAAGTGATTGAGAGTGGATGGATGGATGGATGGATGGATGGATTGATAGATGGATAGATGGAGGTGACTTGCTGTCGTGCCAGGGTACTATAGCTTTCGTCATCATACAATAATAGAAATAAATGATTTTATACCCGTATGTACAACAGGTGTGGACATTGCCTGGTGTGAAGGATTACCAATGGAAGATTGCGTCTGAAATACAACAAATGGGAGCAAAACCAAAAGTGGTCCAAAAAAAGCACATTTTAGGTTTAATAGCTTTTTAAAGCCCCAACCTGCTATTATCGTTCAGTGCCAATTCTGCTCAACCATCAGAAACTCATACAATTCCCTTCGAAAGTCCAGCCCATGTAGTAAATTCCACATGGTCCAGACACCAGTGTGGACCGTGCAGACTTTACAATATGGTTCATGATTGGAATGGGGATGATATGGAATCTGTTGGGTGTCTGGAGGAAAGTTATCTACACCAGTCATGAATTAAGGTATTAGGAAATTTATGTTGAAACTTTGATTAAAAATGGATAGAGTTATGCTTCAAAGCTATTGGTGTCTTGTTACTACTCCACTGAGTGGACACAATACATTGAAATAGCATTTAGGTAATGTCATGCTACTGAATCAAGTTAGTTGTAAACCTTGCATTTCGCTCTCCAGGTGTCTTAAAATTCCTAAGTACTTCCTCTGTCCATGGATAAGCAAGATTTGAGGATTTTTTTTTCTGGGTAAAAGCTCCTTTCTTTATTAAACATACTGAATATAAGAACATATTCGCTTTTGAACATTTATGACCAATTTCCAAAGCAATCTCTGCACCTTCGTAAACACAAATATGTCTATCTATAAGGGCTGGCTAGTTTGGATTTTCCCTTTTAAACCTTCGATAAGGTCAATTTCCTTGACAGTACAAAACTAAGTAAAATAGGAAAAAAGAACAAAATCGTAAAGAACAAAAAAAAAAACAAGCAAAGTCTCTCACATACAATAATGTTAGACTAGTTATATGTTGACATTTATTTGTGTTTTGGTTCATGAAACTGCACAAGGAAAGGGAAATGATGAGATTCAGTTTTATGTCACGAAAAAGATGGCAAGATGGGATGTGGCAGTAGACTGTCAAAAACTCACACATACAAACACACACAAAAATACACAAACACACATGTACGCACAAAAAGAGGAAAAGGAGGACAGGTAGAAGGAAGAAATCCGAAGAAATATTTGAGAACATGCACCTCTATTTTACGACCTTCGACCACAGTGCCATGTAATTTCTCTCTGGCCCTGTCGGCGTCCACGCTATGCTCGAATGTTACGAACCCAAAACCCTGCATGCAGGATGGAGAGAGGCAAGAACAACATGCACATTATTTTGTACATATTATATCCAACATTACAGCGAAAATTGGCTTGCCTCAATAGGAGCACAATTGATAACAAAATTTGCAGCTTCTACTTCAATTTGCAGCTTCACTATCCTATATTAATCAATATCCAATAATATTACAAGGGTCTGGGAAAAGAAACAAAAAAAGCATATTCATTGAGGAGCAGAAACTGACACTTTGCAGAGCCCTGCCCCCTTAGGTACTGTTGTTATGCCTGTTCCATTCTAGCATAACACATTTGAAGGTACAATTTAAGGATTGTACACACTCCAAAATGGACAGACATGGATATGTGCACAGTTTTCTTTATACTACACTGGGTAACTGCTAAGGCGCATTTCAGACAGAGGGAGACAAAGGCAGACTTCACAAATCTAAGATGGTAAAAGTTGATTTTGCTGTCTGAAATTTAACTTTGTGAGCTGGTTGAAAAGTCTTTCTTTGGCTGATTCCTTTTGAGATGGGAACCCTGCTAATGAATCTTAAATATGAACTTAAGGTCTGCGTACATGATAGCATGCTAAAAGACTCAGGGTAAAGCTGCATGCTCAAGTTTGGCTAGGGTTCTTGGGGTTTTCAGCCACAGATTAGAGCTGCTCAAATCAGCCTGTAGTCTAATACAAGTAGCAGCACCCAGGAACAGCTCCCATGCACTGGGGTTTTATTTTATTCACATGACGTCTAACCCCACAAAATAATGTAGCTAGCTACTTATGTACTCCTTGGTATTGGTTGTAAAGCAAGGTTACTACTGTAGGTAGTGAGGGAGTCAGCCACACATGCTAATGATAGTGGCTTATGTTAGAGTAGACAAATATCCCATTTAATCCATTACATTTTTGCTTTTGTGTTTACTGGTTTTGAAAAGGTGAAAAAAAGACACAACCTTCTAAACTCTTTGGCTACTAGTTGGCTAGTTAACGAAACTGTATACTGCTTTGTTGTGTTCAGAGAGCCAATGCTTGACAGGCCTGCTGCCCCTAGTTACTGTTACTAAGCCACAATTGGACAATTGCTGGGGGACAGACTGAGTGAACAGTCAATTCATATAGAACATCAATTAATTGAGCAAGAAAAAAGTAAGGATTTTTTATGTTAACAATGAAAAAATTGCAATACTGTCTGTAAGACATTTTATTCACAACTGTTAGTTATTGGAATTGAAGCCTTCTACCGTTTTCTCCCATTCATTACCTACACTGTCCCATTATATTCAGGCCTCAAGGGTTAATAACATGGCTCAATAATAAATGTCTGCTTTTTTAGTAGGGATTTATGACAGTTGCATTCAATGTATTTAGACATAAATGATCTACTGCAGTGTTGCAAGGTGGTATAGCAAAATAGTCTTACTCTGTTGAAGTCATTCTAGAGGAAATTAAATTCTCCAAAACAATGACGGGGAAAAATGAAC
This sequence comes from Xiphias gladius, assembly GCF_016859285.1. NCBI lineage: Eukaryota > Metazoa > Chordata > Actinopteri > Istiophoriformes > Xiphiidae > Xiphias > Xiphias gladius. The sequence goes on from NC_053402.1 coordinate 4,759,422, forward strand.
TTCTTTATTACATGGCAATCAGCAATAAGAAAAAAAGACACTAAGTTATAATGGGCAGCAAGGAACATTGGCCAAACCTAAGAACACATAAACAGAAAATAGTCTTATTCTAAAAATCTCATAGGAAATTAAGGAGTTTAAAAGGAACTTCATTTTGATATACAATAGTCTAGCTCAGTATAAAAGAAGGATGTTATTCTTAGGAGGACGTTTTAATATACCAGTATTGATCAGCCATGGCACTCTGGCTTGTTAATGAAATGGAGTGGAAACTTTATTTATATACTTGATTAACTTTGAACATCAGTCTACAACATTTTCATCAATATCAAAATCTTAATTTCCCTCAATAATATGATTTATCATTGAGTGTATCATTGACTGCACATATCTTGTTGTGCTTTAGCAACAACATTTTGTTATTTAACAGTAAAATATTAGAGTTTCTCAATAACACATTATTGTCTGTACTTTTGCTGTCATGGACTTTTGAAAGTCATAAGTCATGGCCCAGATACAGTCCCAATTCAAAATCTTCATTTAGCCAAGTATGGTCCAGATACCCTAAAATTTCTTCTTTTGCCCAGTCAGATGATAATGCCTTTAGACCTTATTTATGAAAACATGGGTGTATCCTGGTTATCATTCATGCTGGTGGACACCCAAATACACACAAGTGTTATAATTTTTCCAAATGTTATTGTGTCCTCAAATTTATTATGTTTATTTTTTAGATTAGAAATTAACAAATTAGATTTCAAGTATGTGGTCTATTTATCAAAATGATACCTACTCAAACACAATCTCTGAGGGCCTGCAAGCAGGGCAAGGCTTCTAGATGAAGTTTGCTGTACAAAATGTACATCGAATGTACTGTGCCCCCCTTGTCTTGTGAATTTGGACTTCTGAGTTCAACATGTGAAGTTTAAACTCCCAAGAATGTGACTTCAAACTTTGCAGAAAATTTACTGAGAAAGGTCTAAGGAATTTTGTGGATGCAGTAATGAACAAGGCATAATCAATCAATTCTGCTGATCTAATAGTGAGGCTTTCAATAAACACAAAGAAGCAGAACCAAATGTGTTCCTTGAATTTAAACTTGTTTGCATATTCATTTTTCTGGACTGGATCAGTTTGCTACAAAAAAAGGAAAAAAAAAACAGAATAGAAAAAAACAGACACGCCATGTACCTTCGAACCACGCTCGTTGAAGATGATTTCCACATCTAAGATTTTGCCAAATTGCTGTAAAGAAACAAGCAAAAAAGGAGATGCTGGGTCATTAATATTTAAATCTCTTAACATATTTTCTTTGACATCAGTTCAACAAAAACATATACCCAACTGTTTACTTCTCTTTTTTGTTAACCCAAATTTTCTGTCAAAAATTGACCTGAGATGTGTCAAATTTGTGTATGAATGTTAGATGTTCTTGTACTTACACCGAACATTTGCCTGAGATCTGGGTCTCTGAACCTGAAGGGGATGTTGGAGACATGAAGTCTCTTGGGTTGGGCCTTGCTATCTGTGCTTTCAGGTACAGTCTGTGTTGGCGGCTGACTGTCCGTCGGGGCGGCTTCATCTGTCTGCTGAAAAACACACAAAACACAAATGAAAGATGTACAAAGGCTGTTCTAGCAGCTATGATTGCAATTTTACAAGATTCTTGAAATTTTCTAACACCATGAAGTTTGCTTGACAAAAAAAGCATCTGTATATCTTCTGTTTATTTGACATTATTTAAAATGTCATGATCTGTGTCATACCACACACAATTTTTTTATATTGTTCTGGGAATTTACCAAAATGCATATCCCCCAGTTGGCCTCCATCCATCCGGTGTCTTAATCCACCAGCAGGAGTCCCTACTGCAGTAGTGGGGATAAGAACTAGAGATGGAAATCAAAAACCACTTTGCTAATTCAAATCATGTCGTTCTGTTCACTTAAAAGATTCATTATTTCTGACTATGTAGTTGGTTCACATTTTTCCGAAGCTAAGCAATTGCATCATTGCTCGCATGCACTTCAGTACGTAAATAAACCCCAAATGTTTTCAGCCAATCCCTTAATCTTTATAGTTCATCACATGTGGCCCTCCCAGTGTAGTCTTTGTACTCAGCTCCTGTCAGTGGAGAATCAGCCAGGAGAGTTTTCAGTAGTCAGCATTTACACATTTACACGCATTGTGTCTACGTAAACGTGCAGACCGATTCTAAAACATAAACACTATATTAGAAAGCAAGTTCTGGACATTAAAATGTCCCAGAAAGCTGAACAATGTAACAGATGCCGCATTGTCCCTCATAATGATTATACCGGTGTATGTGTATATATTTTTATCTAACAACAAATAATTTTTAAATGTTGAAGTCTCTGCCAGCCACAGACCTGCTTGGTCTGAGTCCAATCTGCAGTCCGTCTGACATGTGGCAGATATGTTGTATTTCCTTAAATTGTATAGGTGTACCAAAAAGTTGCCAGTTGGTGTATGTTTAAGGAGTGAAGTGTGGGTTGATAAGTTGTTATTTAATGTCAATTCAGTTCTCACATTAATAACTGACCTAATAGCATTATTGTGAGAAAACAGCATCAGACCTCAGGTATGGCCTGATCCATAGAGCCCATGGATTCAAAGGTTTAAAAAGTTCATAAGAGGAAAACAAGTAAGGAGTCTGAACCGGAGAGAATTCAAATAATCAAACACACAGACATAATAGATGCTGTTGCAAACATATACAGGGTAACAGCTACAGTCTGTATTTGTCGTTTAGCTCTCAGTATGAGTGAGATCTATGGCTGTTAAACACAAGTGAGGATTCAACAGTCTCCTGTTACGCTGCAAGTCTGCGTCTGTGTTACACAAACTGTTGGTGTGTCCCTTTGCTGGTTGGCTGCTTTTTCAAAATGATAATTAATTTATGAAAAAGTTTCATAAATTAGTATAGAAACAGGACATATTAGACATATTAGAGGCTACAATACAATTCATCCAAAGCACCCTAAACTAGCCTAAAAAATCATGAAATCAAAGTTTAACCTCTCCGACAAGTCAAAAAGGTGTTGGTCCAAAGAGGTGTTGATTATTCAACACAAAGTGTGTAACAATACTGGAATTATTTGGGGTGTTTTTTTCTAGTGACTACTGACAAGGTTTTCCATTCTTGCCTACTCTTTCTCTTGCTCACAAACAGAACCAGGCTCCAAGCCAGCTAAAAATAAAGCCTGCATGTGTGCATGTGTGTGAAATTGTGTGGTTGTGTGAGCTTGAAAAGAAGCAGCATAAGGACAGCAGACTACAAGTCTTCCACACAATGTCTACATATATATGGCCACATATGGAAAGGAGTGTACACACACAGCAGCGACTGCCATCTGTGCAGATATCCTCATCTGCGGCGTCATCCGCCTACACAAGCAATGAAGAAATAAAACAAACAAATAATGAGACAAATGATCTCATCTCATCGCTTTTGGTATTAGATACTGATATTTAAGGTGAGGCCAGACTGAATGTAGAGTGGTTTCAGATGTATTGCAGATATCAAAAAGAGATGATTGCTAATATCAGGTTCTCAGAGAAGGAGAAAAGACAAATGTAACCTGGGGAGACAATGCAGTGAAAAGGCTGAAAAAAGATATCTATAAATAAAGTAATTCTTTATTCTAGAACCTGTTGTTATGGAATGGAAGAGAGGAAAAAAACAGAAAGAAAAACACATTGAATCAAAAGCCTCTAGAGTTCTTGGACACAGCAATGTCCTTTACATATTACTATTACAAAAATGGACAACGCAGGGGAAAGAGAGAGTGAGAGAAAGGCAAAGGGTGGAGCTGAGAGGGAGCACATTAAAAGAAGAAAAGCCATGCAGGAAAGTTCAGCTAAATGGTCACGAGCAGGGCACATCACATCATAATATCACCCTTCCCAAGTTGTTTCTATGTTTCAAAAAACTAATAACTGGCATCAACACTTATTCACACTATGTAGGAAAACAGGAGGTGTGCGTGCATGAAAATAGTATTGAAAATGAAGAGCTTTATACTTTTTTCTGTGGGAGTAGCTCCAGTTACTCAGAGCTACCAAAGCTTCACAATGATCAACACAAATCCATACTACAATATTACTGTAGCCTTAATAATAGAAGTGCAATTGACTTACTCTTGAAACCGACAACACTTTGCTGATTTTATCTATTTTCATTGTTTTTTGCAACACTTTTTGTGTGTATTGCAAAAAAAAGAAAAAAAAAGGTACCGTATATTACTGGCATAAACAGTGAACAGAGAAAAAATTCAACTAAATGATTAGAATATATGTGGTATCTTGTGAATGTGTGGAAATTGGCCTGGACTGATGTTAGATTCCTGGCCTCAATTATTAAGTCTAGCCCCGTTTTCCATTCAAAATAAAAGTCCTGTGATATAAATGAGGAAAGAGAGAGCTCATGGGAGTTCCCCCAGCAGCCTTGGCCAATAGCAACATAATTAAGCAATGGTTAAGGGCTCACCTGAGCAAGTCCTAACTATAAGCTTTATCAAAAAGGGAAGTTTAAAGCCTAAGGAAATGTCCTGGTCAAAAATGACCCCAAGGTTCTTTACATTAGAACTGTAGGCCATGTTAATAGTTGTCGGACATAAAATGTGTTTCCACGGAGTTCGAATGAGATCGCGAAGAAAATGAATTTCCTCTGTAAGGTGGCTGGGCTCAACCTTACAGAAAGGATAAGGAGCTCAGAGAGAGTTAGAATTAGAGCCGCTGCTCCTTCATTTCGAAAGGAGCCAGTTGGTTCGGACATCTGATCAGGAAGCTTCCTGGGCACCTTCCATTGGAGGTTTTCCCTCTTAAGTGTATAAAGTAGCATAAAGTAACAATACTCAAATAAAGTACAAGTACCACATAATTACAGTACAGTGCTTGAATAATTATACTTAGTTGCTTTTCACCATTGCTGATAGCTGGGAGATAGTGAACAGCAGCCAGAGTCTTCCAGTTACTTTTAAACACACAAATCATGTCATCGTTTTAAGCTCCAGGGCTGGGTATTTGGGGCTGTGAAGTAGCTGGTCCTGTCAGTCTGTGAAACTAATGCTAACTCCAGCAACAAGTGGCATTTACATTCACCAAGAACTTTACTAGGGAACACCTGTACACCTGCTTATTCGTGCAATTATCCAATCAGCCAATCATGTGGCAGCAGTGCAACGCATAAAATCAAGCAGATACAGGTGACTAGATTCACTTAATGTAAACATCAAACATCAGAATGGGGAAAAATGTGATCTCAGTGACTTTGACCATGGCATGATCGTTGGTGCCAGATTGGCTGGTTCGAGTTTTTCTGAAACTACAGATCTCCTGGGATTTTCACACAAAATAGTCTCAGTTTAGTCAGAACGGTGCCAGAAATAAAAACATCCAGTGAGCGGCAGTTCTGAGGACAGAAACAGTTTGTTGATGAGAGAGGTCAGAGAAAAATGGTCAGACTGGTTGGAGCTGACAGAAAGGCTACAGTAACTCAGATAACCACTCTTTGAAACTGTGGTCCAACCTTGAGGCGCATGGGCTATAACAACAGAAGACTATGTTGGGTTCCACTCCTGTCAGCCAAGAACAGAAATGTGAAGCTGCAGTGGGCACAGGCCCACCATAACTGGATGAAAAGTGGAAAAACATAGTCTGATCTGACAAATCTGGTTTTCTGCTGAGGCATCCAAATGGTAGCATGCAGATGTCTTTGGTGTCAACAGCATGAATTCATGGACCCAACATGCCTTATGTCCAGACTGGTGGTGGTGTTGGTGTAATGGTGTGGGGAATGTTTTCTTGGTAAATGGTAAATGGACTGCACTTATATAGCGCCTTTCTAGTCTTATCGACCACTCAAAGCACTTTACACTACTGCCACATTCACCCATTTACACACACACTCATACAGCGCTTTTTTCAATACAAACTGCACTTTCTACACACATACACACACACTCACACACCAATGATACATCAGGGGCAATTTGGGGTTCAATATCTTGCCCAAGGACACTTCACCATGCGGACTGGAGGAGCCGAGGATCGACCTTCCGCTTAGTGGATGACTTGCTCTACCACCTGAGCCAATCATGGTTTGCATGCCACAGCCCGTCTGAGTATTGTTGCTGACCATTGCATCCTTTTATGGCCACAATTTACCATCTTCTAATGGCTACTTCCAGCATGATAATGCACTATGTCACAAAGCAAAAGTCATCTCAAACTGGTTTCATGAACATGACAATGAGTTTAGTTTATTTCAGTGGCCTCCTAAGACACCAGATCTGAATCCAATATAAGACCAATGGGATGGGGTAGAATGGGAGATTGGCAGCATGAATGTGCAGCTGATAAATCTGCAGATATGATCTGATGTAATCATGTCAACATGGACCAGAATCTCAGAGGAATGTTTCCAACATGTTGTGGAATCCATGCCACGAAGATTTTTTTGCTGTTTTAAGAGCAAAGAGAGGAACTACCCAGTATTAGTATGGTGTTCGTAATAATGTGTTTGTTGATTGTATTTTAACAGGGGTCATCAGTCAGATATTAAGATATAAATAGTATTTCAATTTTGAATTGCATGATTATGTTTGAAAACTGAATAGTTTCAGAAATATGTCTTACATTTAATCATGCTCTTTTCTCTACTATCTTTATTGCGATGACTGTCCTGTAAATTTAATAAACTGAAAATCAGTTGTGTCCTATGTAGAGGTCAAATGTGTGTATTTACTGTATATTGTACATAGTATAACCAAATATGATGTTGTCAGAATCTTTGGTCATCACCGCTTTTGTGGTATTTTGGGGCTGAAATTCACTGTTAGGGCAAACAGCTGAAGCATGCTGGAGTGAGGGAAACAGAGTGCCAGATGCAGAGAGACTTTGTGGCTGAAAAAACAAGGAAAAGAAGAGAGAATAAAGTGGTGAGTGGAAGGTTTGATGATGTGGGGGAAGGAGTGCACACAGACTGAGTTGAAGGGAGAACTGATGAGATTTCAAGATGTATAGTATGCCTTTCTCTTGCTGCCAACATGCTTTTGTTGTCTCACTCTTTCCTCTGGTAGAACTACTTGGGGAGTGCAGCAAAGAAATCATCACACAACACTCAGCACCCAGAGCATAAACAAGACCTGCATTTCTGATAAAGCAGATTTTGAAAGTTTTGAATGATTAAAGAAGAACTGGAAATGTGATATTCTAGCTCTGAAACCCATTACCAATGACTGATTACCTACTTTAATCTGTAACCACTGACATAATACTCAACAGCGGGGATTTGGGGCTTTCAGGTAGAGTGAGTTATCTGTTATCTGTTTTAATTTTTAAATCTTTTTTCCTGCCACTGCATCAAGTCAAGACATGGTATGAACTCTCAGAACATTTTCCTTTTAAAATGTAAATAAATATGTCTCTGAGTTTAGATACAACATATTCTGTTAACTAACTCATTCTTCTTATCATGGATGGAACCTTGACTCACTCCAATAAATTATAACTTGAGTCTGATTTTTTATAATTTGTCCATCATTTGTATTTTGTATTGGTTACAAAGTAATTGCTGAGATCTGGGAAGTCCAATAGGTCACTTTTACACTTTCAGTTTGATTTTCTTACTAACATCTCTCTAAACAGTGTACTCTTACTGTCCAGTTATCATAGTGCAGATGAGAGAAGAGAGGAAGTGACAAAAAAGCTGATATTTTAATTTAAGTCGCCTCCAGTTATTGCTATGTGCCCCACAGCAATGTGGAGTAAGTGATGCCGCAACTGTTTGCAGACTTTTTTGTCTTGGGTTTTGTTTTTCAGCCTACATACAGGCTCTCCTAACTTGTTGGTGGAAGGTGTTAGGGATATATTCAGCCTGAAAGGCATACTGGCAGATACTAAACAAAGCTGAAAAATTACCTCTACCTCCAAAAAACAAATCTACATTTTTATTTACAGTTAATATTAATATAGTTAAGGCAGTAAAGGACAGAGTTCCCTGTTGTAAAGGTACAAATACAACATTATCAACTGTATCATTTCTATCAAGGAAACTATAAACATGATTTTAACATTAACATTACTGCAAAGGTTAACACAATATTTTTATATTTTAGATTACAAAAATATAAGGGAAACACTATTTCATTGTAATTTCTTAAGTGCTTTATTGATTTAAGTGTACCGGTAGCTACAAATACAGATTAAAGATTCTTAAAGATACTAGTGTACCCCTACATGTAAGATTGCTGTCAGATTGACTGATGTCTGATCAAACTGCTATTTGATATGTACAGACTTCAACACATTGCTGTAAATTAATATTTTATGATTCCGGTTCCTCCCACACATGCATTTGTCAGTGGAGCTTAATCTTCATTTCAGATCAATATTTCACATGTGAATTAAATGTCAAAATCCAGATTAGAAAGAAAAAGAAAATGAAGTAAGTTTTGCAGTGCTGAGGGAACACAATATTACTATGCAAAATAATACCCATCTTTATGACACTTAAGGCCAACGGTGTCATAAATATTTAAATTAACTGAGTTATAAATCCAGGGACCGAATAACTATCTGGATTTGTGTTGCCTGCAAGGCTGAACTCGTACATGCAGCAATAAAAATCATATGAATTCTATTAGAACAGTAACTCAAAAATGGCCCAAGAGATCACTGGCATTTGTCTTGGGGTAGGTGGAGTGTTGGAGTGACAATAAGCTAACACTCAGAAACTAACACTGTAGGTCTGTTTTCTAGTCGAGCTATACGGCTGAACAAAGACACAACTGAGGGGACAGTAAGGGCCTTGGATTGGAGCTCACAAGTGGTGATCACAATCATATGTGTATATATATATATATATATATATATATACACATATATAGGCAAATTGAAGCTGTTCTGGCAGCTCGTAGTTGTGGCCCAACACCTTACTAAGACACTTTATGTTGGTTTTTTCCTGTAATATATAATGAAATGTATATATATATACACATACATACTGAATATATACCGTTCAGCCAAAACATTAAAACTGGTAACTGGTTTTAATGTTGTGGCTGATTGGTGTACACTGGTTTCACACTGGTTTTAAATGGGACATATTTCAGAGATTGGTTTGCATGCCTTCATAAGTGAGTAAATGTAAACTATCGACTGTAGAAAAACATGAGATAAGCAGCTACTGTTGCTGACTTTGAGAGAGACATTTTCACATCGAATTTAAAACAGTCTGAGGTTTTTACAAGCGAAAAGTTTTTGGTACATCAACATCAGCTTACACTAGTGTGTCCACTTAGGGATGTTCCACCTCTAACCTGTTTGGTATGGTTCAGACAAACTGTGGTGCGCTTGCTTGCTTGGTTTGATTGGTTTGGACTGCGATGAAAGTTGTTAATCAAATCCTCATGAGGATCAAATCTCCAAGACGTAAAAATTTGGGTACCTTTCCAATTCCAACTGGACTCTGATGCACATTGTTTGTGGTGTGAAAGCATAGTAAAGGATTTTGTGATAGAAGATGCATGAATATAGCATGAATTCAAAAGTTAAACTACTATTAAATCCATCTGATGATCCGGAACTGTCAGAAAAAATGGATCTTAAGGGGCAATCAGTATAATTATTCAAGATCATTTGCTAACCATGTTACCTTGGGCAGTTATGGACCTTAAATGCAACAGTGGGATTATTTTTTTTTTCTCTAGGTCTTGAATAACTGAACCGAACTTCAGACGTGAAAGGGAATTTAAGTATCCTCTTCTTTTGAAAAAAATGAGAAGCAAACAATGTTAAAATTTGCCAGTGTCACTCAATTTCAGAGTGTGTTTGCCCCACACATATTTTTAAAGCTCCTGTGCAGTTTGATTTTTAAGGTTAATAGTGTCATTAACTGATGCCAAATTATTGCATCAGCATGTCTTGTGTCCAGAAAACTTTATTGCAGTTTGTTAGGAATAAAATATATAAAGAACATCAAGAAATTACTTTGGAACAAAAAGATTTATGGCCGGATTATGGTCCTAGAATCCCATACCTCCAGGTCTACAACTCCTTACCCCTAGGTCATGATCTAGTCCCGCAACCCCATACCTCCAGGTAATGGTCCAGTTCTACAAACCTGTACCTCCTCCATTGAGGATGTAGTTGAAAACTGTTATGGAACCACTGTATACAACTACTTCCAATTGAAAGTAGCTAAAGTCTTCTGGAAAAGTTGTTAAATGTTACTAAATGATGTAATACACTAATCAGCATACTTGTATTCTGCCTAGTGTCAACGGGTTTCAGCCCTTTATCTGTTTGCTTCTCTCCTAGTTTCTGTGCTCACATATACAGTAATTTAATACAGCTGAACTCCCAATAAAGCTGTTCTCATTAACACGTTTTTCTGTTTTTGTTGTCAGACAACGGAACAAGTATGAAATAGGTATTGAAATGTAACTCATTAAGACTACATGTTAACCAACAGTCACTTCCAACCTGCTGCTCTGCACTGCTAAAATCCTTATTTTATAATCACGTCAGCTCACAAAATCATCATACACATACGTAAGTTAAAGAGAATGGCTGTGCTTCAGCTATACTTACTTGTGAAATGATCACTCAAAGCAAAAGGTCATTACCTTCTATGTCAGCTGCTTTGTGGTCGATTGAATGAGACACATAGAGAGGTATGCCTGCAGAGGGAAAGCCCAACCTCTGGGGCAATACTGGCTACTCTCTTCTACATTCGTCAGTAGCTGTACAAAAAGTCACTTGATTTGTTGCTAGGTGCTTTTCTGAAAAAAAAAAAACCTCAGTAAAGCAGTGCGAAAAGTAGGTAAATCTAGCGACAAAGGCACTAAGTGGGCAACACTGCCTGTAAATGCTTCCCTGGTTATGTAATAGAAACTGTTCACACCAATTCATTTTGAAAGAGCAACAGCCAATCAGGAAACTCCAACACTCAGCCGACCCACCAGTGATGTAACTTCCTCTCTCAGTCAGTCAGCCAGTCAGTCAGTCAGTAACAGAAATTCACGTTTATGGGGCTGGCCCTACTGTTGCGGTCCAGCCAAAAATGGAAAGCAAAGAACAATAGTACAAACTGTTCCAAAACCACAATGTCTTAATTTTACATTTATTTGCATTTAATTGTTCGAAGTAAATAATAATTAAACATGTTACAGTACATACAAACTCTGAAACCCAGCTATTCCCAACTCAAACACCAGCTTCTCCCATAATGCCTTACTGTGGCTGTGCCGGTGACTGTCTGACTGCCAGAGTCTGACCCGCCCTGTTCACTGTGGCTCTGCGAGGACTGGTACATGTTGAGTGGATGCTCACTGACGGAGGCCTGGACCCCGGTGTAGTCCTGTGGTGCTGCTGGGTGCTGGTGTGGATGTGGGTGGGTATGTGGATGCGGATGGGGATGTGAAGCTGTGAACTCAGCTGGAATGCCGTTCTGGGGAGGGGGGGCAAATTGGGCTGATGGGTAAGCCTGGGCCATGGATGTTTCCGGGGTTGCTGGTGTCTCTTGGTTACCCTATATGAACAGAGAGATGCACTTTTTAAATTCAGACCACTTCAACATTCCATACTTGGAGATTTTGCTCACTTCCTGTATTCCCTTACATCTCTTTCAAAAATAGTGGCAGGGCTCTGAGAAAGGCAGTGGTGGTTGGTTGGCCAATTTGGTCTAGACTGAAATTTCACCACAACATTTCAGTGGATTAACATTGAATTTTGTGCAGCCATTTGTCATCCCAGAGGATGAATCATAATGACTTTAGTGTTTCTCCGACTTTTCATCCAGCGCCATCATCAGGTCAAAATTTAGATTTTTTTTGGTGGATGGATTGCCATGCAATTCACAATATTCATCAGGTCTAGAGGATGTATCCTATTGACTTTGGCAACCCACTAACTTTTCATCTAGTGCCATCATTAGGTCAGAATTTCAAATTTTGACCTAATGATAAAAATAAAGTAAGGTGGTGAACATGGTAAACATTACGTACTGAACATCAGCATGTTACCATTAGAGTAGTACAGTACAGCCTCACAGAGTTGTTAGTATGGCCTGCAGACCTACGGATGGTGATGTTAGTTGGTCTGTCTATCCAGCACTTTATTGTAGAGCTAAATACCTTTCCTACTAGTTAGATTACATTGGACTTTTGTAGGAATATCTTCCTCAGAAGATAATCTTTTAGTTCCACTATTTCGCCAAAATTTCTACCTGACCACAATTTGCTCAATGTCATTGTATCTTGAAAAGGAATGGATTTCTGTGACGTTTGCTGAGGACATTAACAGTCCCCAGAGGATGAATTCATGTTTTTGTTGGACCCCTGACTTTGTTTGGAGTGTCAGCAAAAGACTCATCACAATCTAATTTATTGTCATGAAATTTTTTGTGGACATTTACACTGCAAAGAGGTTGAACTTTTTCCATTTTGGACACATTGTGAGCTTTCATTTGGCAGAATTTTCAGACAAATTTTACATTTTATGTACATTCCTGTAGCTGGCAAGATTAAAAGAACGTAAATCATCAAATTGTTTCTCATTAAAAGCAACGCTTTTGAACTGTGAATACTGAAGCCTTGTGTGACTGCTAGTAGAATTTTAGTCATTTATCTTGTTTAATACTTTTTTTTTTGCACAGAATCAAACTAAAACAACGATTATGGGTAATCAAATGTTGTTTTGCACACTCCATTGTAGATGAATACATCAACCATACTGTGTATATACAAAAAAAAATACAGTTTTCAGTTTTTGCTAATGTGTAATGAGACTCCCAGTTGACTCCACTGCATTAGCGCCAGCACAAACATGCACAAATACACAAACTAGTCTACTCCACGAAGGGGAAATGCACTTTTAAGAGCTGTCCTTTGTAATGAGAACCAATTTATCCATCAGTGTTATCCACTTGATCATAGAGGGCACTCTACATCACACACCAACCAAATTGCACATACATTAATATACTTAAACATAGGTGAACACTGTGTGTACTGTGCACATAGGAAAACAATGAAATGGCAAGCTGTTAATGTACAATGAATAGTCTTTGTTTAACTTGCTCTGGCCTATATATGTGTATATAAAACATTTAAGCAATGACTGTTTACTTCAAAACAAACATAAAAAAGAGGGACAATTACAAGTTTTAGAAATGTGGTTTCAGCTGATTGTAGCTGTGATTCACAAAAAAATGGTGGAAACATTTGAGGAAAGAAAGTGAATTTGCTCCCAAAACACTTAGTGTAGTAAATAAGTATTGTGTATGTGTCAGAGAGGCTAGTCCTGTGGGACATTTACTATATATCTCAGTCATTCCAGAGACAAAGAGAGAGAGAAAGGTGTAGCCATATGCAGGAAAAAGAAACGGGGGAGGGAGGGGGTGCAGACAGTGAGTCTTGGCTAAATGCTCTGCTGTGTAATGAGAACCACATTTAGAAGGCAGAAATATGCTTTACGTGGCAAAGTGCTGCACACACACACACACACACACACACACACACACACACACACACACACACACACACACACACACACACACACTCACGTACGACTCAAGGAATACAATTAAAATTCTGAATACATGCACAGAGAGATAGAATTTCTCTCCTTCAGAATAAAAATGTCTCTCTGTATGTTTAAATGTGTGTTATTCTTTTTTGCGAACTATTTCTCCATTTTTCAAAAGAAAGTTCTGCAATAGACTCAAATTTGTCTCAAGTTTTAATTCAAAATGACTTTGCCCCTCCTCCACTGATTGACTATCTATCTTCCTTCTGAGAACACCATAATATCTATCGTTTACATTAAACATTGACTTGACTTTCATGTTAGATTTTACTGTAGACTTTTGTTGCACTACATTTGTTTAGTCAGCATTCTCTACGAAAGCCACAAGTCAGTAGAACACTCTACGAGATGACATAAGAATTGCAGGTCTATCAGTCACTTTAATGATAGACCTTATTTAGTACAACTTGGAGTTTATTTTCATAGATATTGCCATCAGGTTAATGATCACTTATAACACTGTACTCACCAAAGTAATTACTGAGATTTGGGAATTTTGAGACATCGCTAAAAATAGGTTGAGCTGGGAAAGAAACAGGAGCAGTCTGATAATCAGACAGGTCATAAACAAACCAACAGTTTATCTGACCTTAAATGTTGCTGATAATCCCTCATTGCTCAGGAAAATGACAGATTTTTACAACACCTTTGTTTTCTAACCTGGGTTTCTTTTATCCTACCAGTACAATCATCTGATTGCTTATGTCCCTTTCCCCCTCTGACTTATTTTAGATGATGTCACTGAATTCCCAGGTCTCAACAATTAATTTAGCTGAGTGCAATGTACTGAAAAACCCAAGTTGTTATAAACTGTAGTTTTCCTCTCTGGCAAATTTAAAAGTTTGGCTAAAAGCTAACCAAATCTGGAACTACTGACTGCATCCTTGCATTGTACACACCCTTCTTTGATTTTTGTTATGTATATCAAGCTTGATAATATAATGTATGTGATGTACTGGGGGGCATAGTTTTGTATTATAGATCTCACCCTGTTTGTTTGGTGTTTTTTTGTTATTGTTATTTTTTACCAATAGAAAATTTTATTGTTATTGTGTGTATGTTTAAATTGTGACTTTCCAAGTGACTGCAGAGACTCTTGAAAGAAATAATTCAACATTTTGGGAAATATTCTTATTTACTTTTTTTCTGAGTGAGATCAGAAAGCTAGGCTCAACGTGTAGTAGACGTGATTAGCTTAGCTTTACATAAAGACTGGAAGCGGAGGGAAACAAACCAAGGCTCTGAAAAGTGAAAAAAACCCCAACAATTAATAGATTTTATCTTGTTTGTCTTATCCTTACTCAAAAATAAAGTATGTGTGGTTGTGGGGAGTTATATATTGCAACGTAGACCAAAACATGTGCTCACTGATTGAATTTGGCAACAGACACTACAGCCAGAGACACTTCACAGAAGTACTGGACAGAAAGATACACTGTTTTTGTTTGACAATAAAAAGTTCCAGCACATAACCCCCAGCACAGATATAGGTTAAACAAATGAGATAGAGCTTATTGTTGATCTTTAGAGGTTTTCCTTGGAGTGTGACAGCCCTATACTCTGATCCTGAAGAAACCTCAATGCATGTTTTTTACAACTTAAATGACAAACTTTAAACTGCAAATGAGTCCTTCAAAGTAAATAACAAAATGTATACGTTATAATTCCCATTAATTCTGACCTGATGCCCCTGTATACTTTCTGGCTTCGTTAGGGCTCAGTAAGTATCATAGCAAATTTTTGCTGTCACAGTTAAAAGAAAGACTACTTGCTTAAGGTTAGGAAAAGATCTATGTCATAGTTAAAAGAACATTGACTATCGGTAGGAAAATAACTTATGTTGTTTTTCTTGGGAGAACAGTCTCAATCTAATATGAGGCAAATCAAGTGGGTGTCTTATCCTGGCAGTCATTTGTAGGTTTATTGCTGGCATTTTGTCTCGGTTTTGTGTCAAACTATGTTTCACTGACGAATAGTGTTTAGCACTTGGGTTTATGATTAAGGTTAGGTTAAGGTTAAGGTAAAGATAAAAACAATTTGAAAAATTAACAGACTTCATCATAACACTGGCAACAAAGCCATATGTGACTACCAGGAAGTATTCCTCTGCCGCATTTCAGCAAGGACTGTCTGACGGAAATACAAAGAGGGAATTTCTTACTAAAAGGACTGAAATGTTGGAGGATACCCACTTGATTTGTCTAACTCAGACTGCTGAAGCGTGAAGCTTCAGCTGAACTTCTGTTTGATTTTGTCCTCCATTTTTCACGGCAAAGTCTTAACATGAACATTGGGAAGGATAACAGCAATATAACTTACTCAATATACATATAACATTGTAGAATTGAATGAAAACAGACTAGAAAATGGGAATGAATAGTACAATTTCTCTCTCTTCTTGGTTTAATTTATAAAACACTCCTGTCGATGACAGAGAGAGAGAAAGTCTCTCTCTGTCATCGACTCCTGCTAGCATCTACCATAGATTAAGATGAAAGAATGAGGTAGAAAGAAAGAGATGCATTCACACACAGCAACACCCACATAAAGAGAGCATATAGCCCTGCAAACCTACATGTACTAAACATACAGTATACACACACACACACACACATACACACACACAACCCACAAAAGGAGCATGCAGCATGCTGCCTTCTACAGTCACAACACAAACAGTGTGGACCGAGAGAGCAGGTATGGAACTGACAATTAGGAGAGCGAGAGGGAGAGAGAGAGACATGGAAGAAAAACAGTGTGTATTCTCAGAAGTACCTGCTCTACCATCCCGCCTCTGCCTTCCTCCATGCACATCCAGCTGTGCTATGAAGTCCAGCCCACCAGTGTTTGCCTACAGCTAGCATCAATTATGGATGGCTTTGTGTGTGTATGTGTGTGTGAAGTGGGGGACTGAGCAGAAGGAGGAGGAAGAGGAGGAGGTACCACTGTGTATGAAAGCCGCATTCCCCAAAATGTTTTCACCACTCTCTTCTCTTTCATCTCTCACAATCCTTCACTTTTCACGTATTTGTATCAGTGTATCATTTTTCATTTGCCAAAAGTATATGGACACCCCTGAGTCTGTCAATTTTGGAACTCTCCAAATCTGACATTCATGCCCACTTCATGCAGTGATTGGCCAGTTGTGTGGAGGTGTGAAAGAGGCAGGGTTTTAACTTTTTTTTGTGTATGCATCAAACATCCCTAAGAAGGCTGGCTTTATTTCCCACCTTGCAGTTTGGCCATTTTTAAAAGCTATGAACACTTTTGCCTTTAGACAACACAACGTACAAACCAGTTAGTTACAAGCCTAATGTGAGGACAATGGGCTCATAAAATGAGACACTTTATACATATTTTTTATTTTATTTTATTTCATTGTAATACAATGTGTATTGTCCTCCTAATGTTATTTTCTAACTAAAATTAGACAGCCAGCCAAACTCCCTAAAAAACTTAAGGAACTGAGGAATGGAAATTAGGATGTAGTTTTCTCTTGTAGAGAATGTTGATATAGTGAAGGAATAAAACTTAACAACGGAAACATACATCGAGTCACTTATACTCAACAGTAAGTAATTACTTAAAAATAGTAAGTAGTATGTTTGCTAAAGCACTATATAAAGAGCCAGTTACACAAACTGTGCTCAAAATATACTATATATTACTGAGGCATAATGTACTGAAAACAAAAACAACCAGCCTGTAAGTCAAAAAATGACTTACAGGCTATGTTTACGATGGGCCAAATCAAAGGATTACAACACCATGCTGATTTGCTGCAATCTCCTTTCCAACTGAAACTGATGTGGTCCCACTTCCTGTTTCCTACCATAAAGCTTCAATACCACGTTTAACCAGAGGGCAGTGCTAAAGCAGCCCAAAACATTAGACCTACTACATAGTAGGCAGAATACACATCTGGCGTCTGTGATGCCACTATTAAATACTTACACTATCTTAAACATTAACCTAACTTTCAGTCCTCTTTAGGCACGAGAAGGATGACTTCTGAGACAGGTCTCAGGCATGTAATCTTTGGACTACCTTGGGCTGTAGCCTTTACTTCGACCTTGCGCACCTTTCCATCCTGACTTGGAAAAGTGGATGTTTCCAGTGCCATGGGCCACTCCTTCCTTGCACCTTGTATGTTTTTCAAAAGCACTACATCACTTCCTGTAGGTTATAGGAATCTTTGACCCACTTACAGCAACTCTGCAATATCAGGAGGTATTTGAGTCTCAATCGGGTCCAGAATGTTCTTGCAAGAGCTTGGACCTGTCTCCCCTGGTTTTGTTGGATGTATTTGTCTGAGAAATCTCCAGGTGGAGGGGGGAGTACCAACCTTTCGGATAAGTATGATTGCAGATGTTAAGATGAAGGGGGCGTCTGGATCAGTAGAGACTGAAACAAGGGGTTTGGAAATGATGATCTGACATCAGTGTGCACAGAACTTCATGGGAGAGGCAAATATGTTTTTGAATCAGCATGGAGTCAAGTATTCGGCAAGCTACTCCAAGCATTCACTCCCAGGAGTGTCCCATGTGTGAAGAATAATTGGGGTTGAACTTAAAGGAGCAGCCCTGCTCACTCAAGTATCTCTGGATACGGCATTCTTGTTGCTGCTTGGTCAGTCTGAGCTCTTTGCTGGTGCCAATAAAATTTGTTCCACAATCCGATCTCAGTTATTTTTCAGGTCCATGGATTGCAAAAAAAACCCGCTTCAGAGTGTTGATGCAACTAGAGGTGTCCATGGACTCGATTACTTCAATATGGACTGCTCTAGTGTTCATGTAACACTTGCTCTCAATATGTCCACCTCCTGTGCATTGATTTTCAAAGGTCCAAAGATATCCAGTCCCATGTAGGTCAATGGGGGAGATGTGCTGAGGCTTCCGGTTGGCAAGTCTGCCATGGTTTGCAACTCACTCTTGCCACATAGCTTCCAACGGGTGATGCACTTGTGTACGACCGATCTGATTAGGCTTTTGCATCTGATGATCCACAGGCCAGAAGATCTGCTTGGCCCTCCGGTGAAATGATGGCCTTGATGTTTCACCTGTTGGTGGCATATTAGCAGAGTAGAGATGTGACTATGTCTAGGTAGATTTAGGGGATTCATCTCAGCATGTTCCAGTGGTGCATGTTTGAGTCTGCCTCCAATTCTCATGAACCCATCCTCAAGCACAAGACTGAGTTTAAAGAGTGAGCTGTTCTTGAGCAAGGTTTTAACATCGGTGAGGGCAGAGAATTCCACTGGGAAAGCTTCCTTTTTACTGCATTTAAGATGATGTCCATAGCTTGAGAAAGCTCGTCAGGAGTGCAAGGTTGTTTGCACCGATGCCCCCCTCTACGTCTTTTGGCGTAGTCTTTAGACTTGTGAGGTGGAGCTATATGGATAAGGAAGGCAACAGCTCTCAATAGTGAGGCCCATGTAGAGAAGCACTTGAACCAGTCCATGTTGAGGTTTTGCCTTTGAACTTGTGTGGAAGCCTGATACCTCAGGCCACACTTTTAAGTCAAGGACTGATGAGTTCAAAGAAATCAGGTTTCTCTTGAAGGCCCTTATATGGTCTATGAAGAAAAGCTGGTCAACTGAGCCATTTCGTTTTGCAAGGTAGGATGCAGGGACAGCCCTGGATACATCATCAACCAGATTGTACTCTGTTGCTATGTAAAACCAGTGCTCCTTAGTCGACTGATGTGATGTATCTGTTTGACTTTGTTGTGCATATACACATAGAAGCGCTTTATCTCATTATGTATGTACATAAGGACTTTATCGCATCTATCTTGAGGTCGATTTCATCAAGGATGAGCTCTGCCATTTCTACTTGTAGGATTTCAGCACAGTTGAAGCAAGTTCAAGCCAAGGGAGGGTACGCTCAGACTGAGGAGCTAGCTTGGCTTTTCCTAGTATGAAGCCGACATTGCTGTTTCCATCTTTGGCAATGACCCTGATGTAAGCCACAGCACCAATAGCCTTGAGTGAGGCAAAACACACAGTTCTGTGCATCTGACCTTGGAGAGGGAATCTGGTGTGTAGGTGTATGGGATTTGCAACCGCTTCAACTCCTGGAATATGTCTCGCCAGACTACCCATCACTCTCTTGCTCCTCTGAAAGTGGAGCAGTTACATGTGTTAATGGTGAAGTCGTCCTTATACAAGGACTGGAAAGGCCAGACAAAGGCGTTCAAAGACACTGTTTACAGTGAACAGGAAACCATGCCGCGTGAATGGCTTGTCACCCAATGACACTCCGAAGGTAAATACATCATTAGCTAGCTCCCATTATCCTCTGGTGGGAAAGCCTTCATTATAGGTGGGCTGTTGGAAATGATCTTGTGGAAGTGGAGGTTTGACTCTACAAGAGATGATTGGGTCCTCTGGAGAAGACTGGTAGCCTCTGTGTCAGTCAGCAGGGACATGAGGCCATTGTCCACGTAGAAGTGTCTCTCTACAAACTCTCGTGTGTCTATACTATGTTCATTTTTCACCCTCTTTGGCAACATGCCAAAGCCCACACATGGAAATTAAAATTTGAAGGGCTATTGCCAAAGACATGCACCTTCATCCGGTATTTGATGATGTCTTTCGTCGGATCATTATCCCTGAACCATAAGAATTTACTGTGGTCATCTCTGAAAAGAAAGTGGTGGAACATTTTTTGGATGTCTGCCATGGTAACACTTGCTCCTTTCAGAAACAGATAAGGACTCCCAAAAGCTGTTATTGAGGTCAGGGCCTATCAACAGCACAATGCTGAGGGAGACGCCACCTTCATGTGCACTAAAAAATTGAACACCACCCTGATGTGGTCAGGTTATTGAGGGTGGCAGACATCAAATATTGGCATCCATCAGAGGAGGGGCTTGTTTGGCATGATCATCTTTAAAAATCCTTCCCATAAAGGCTATGAACTGTTTCATCACAGGTTTCCTGTCGAGGGCTTGACACAGTGAGGTAAGTCGACTGCTTGCTTGCAGTTATTCGAGAGTCATCTTTGTGGCACCTTAAGGGGAAGTGGAATAACCCAGTTGTTTTCCTCATCTCTGTAAACCTCTGAGTCCATAATCTTTAAAAAATGCAGTATCTTCAATGGGTAGTGCAAGCTTTTTGTTGTTTTCAGTTGTTTGGAACAAACTGAAACCCTTTGTAACTCTCTCCAAGTTGGATTTGCATGTGCTGATGAGACTATCTCGTTGCTACCCGATACACAATCTCTTTCAGCTCCATGAAGCTGTTGCGGGTGTATAAAAAAGGAAATGGTTGACCATTCTCTAACATATGGATCTTTAAGGTGCTCACGCTAGGCTTGTGGGTGTTCCCAAGAAATACTTCCCCAACCACAACCCAGACCAAATCGAATCTCTGAGGAAACTGGGTATCACCTTATGTACTATTGCAATGTCTCAGTGTATCAAAAGGGGATTTGGGCATTTGGATGAAGCTATGGGATGTGACCTGCCACAGATTAAAGGAGTAAAACTGAAACAACAGAAATATATATTCAGTAACTTATATACAAATAGTAAATGTATATGTAATATATATGTTTATGTAATGTATATGTTTGCAAAAGCACTATATATAGAGCCAGAGTTACACAACCTGTGCTCAAAATTTACTAAATTTAAACTATATGCTACTGAGACATGATGTAATGAACATTTCATATAGTATGAGCATCTATCAGCCAGTAACTAGCATTAATTTAATGCAAACATAAAAACATCCTACTAAATACAAATATTATTCAAAACTGAAAGTTAAACGTATACTCAATAAAAAATAACTTATAGGCAATACTTATGATCGGCCAAATCAAAAGATTACAACAGATGTTTGAACACCATGTTGATCTGAGATATCTCTTGCAACTGAAATATGTGGTCCAAACTCCTGTTTTCTACCATACTGCTGCAATACCACATTTAACCAGAAGGTAGTGCTAAAATAACCCAAAGCATTAGACTAACTGCTTAGGGGGCTGAGTTCCATTGTATATGCAAATTCTGAGTTAATGTTCTGAGGTAATTAGTCGTGTCTTGTTTACTTTAATTCTTATATTTTTTTTGATACTGGTTAGTTAGCAAATAGTTATTATGCTCCAGTTTCCTACACTCAGAAACAGAAAAAAAGAAAATCATAAATCATGCTTAATCTTTTTTCAAATGTGCTACAATAATCTGGCTTTAAAGCCCTTGTGGCTGAATGGTTGAAAATTCCTGCAGCCAGGTTCCAAAGTCTTGTGGAATTTATTCCCAGAACAGTGGAGACTATCGAAGCAGCAGATTAATGCCCATAGATTTGGAATGACATATTCAACTATGCATAACAACACCTGACAAACTATCTGTACAACACAATTTTTAAAGCAAGCAGCTGTCAGAGCCTCATTCGTCTTTACAGTGCACCCATGTTTGCTTATTTAAGGTGTCAGGTGTCTGTGGTACCTGGAGACCTGGCTGAATTTAGTGTGGTTTTACCATACAGTAGATGTCTTTTCAAGTTCTCTGGAGAAATCTAGGAGGACATTCACATCTGACACCAGAGACCAACTTTGAACAGAGGACAGGGGTTACCATTTCCCCTTAATCTGTTATCAGTTGACCACATTCCACACAACCACAGTCTTCATTCATTAGATGATGAAGAGTGTGGTTGAAAGCTCCAAAATACTAGACTTACTGACTTGCGGTTGTATCCCTTGATCAACCAGTCAAGTTACAAATAAAAAAACAAATGTGATATTCACAGGATTATATTTTTTTGTTTTTCTGATGTACACACAATAAAAGAACAAATATTTGTATAAATATTTCCTTACAAAATATTCAGATATTAAATGATCCATTCTTGTCAAAATCAAGCAATAAAGAGAACCCCACTTTACCCTTCTTATTAAATAAATTAACTTCATTTTTGCTTCATTTTCTCTGCATTTTGATAGCTGGTAATTATATTTATGGCTCCTCCATGGCCCCCACAATGGGCCAGCCACTAATATATATCTCCACAGGACAAACAAAGAAGTGAAAGATCTATACACAGGCACACAATCAATCAGGCACACAAACACACACACACTCACAGTGTATCATCCACAGATCAGTAGTTTGCTAAGAGGCCATGGCCTTCTGTTTGGTCACCCAGACACACAGAGAGACCGGGAGTGTGTGAGGAAGGAGAAGCTGGATGAAGGGATGTAGAAAGAGCGAGTTCCGGCCAGATGTGTGTGTGTCCTGCTCATCTAGTTGACAGATGGTTTGGGGCGATGTGAGGCAGGGTGTGACTGAAGCAACACCACTGAAGCCGGATGACACACACACACACACACACACACACACACACACACACACACACATACACACACACATCTATCTATTTCTTATGGTCACTGGGTACTGTATTTATTCTGTAGCAGTGTCCATCTCTGGTGTAAGAAACCCATGGTGAAAACTATGTATCGGTACTGATAGTGGTAAGTCGCTGACATTTGTATTTCAAATACCATGATACATTCTGGGTTAAAATTTTGGACTCTGGACTGCTACTAAATTCTCTCAGATTCAGGAGCTACTTTTACTACTAAAAAGTTTTGTAAATTGCTCTTATGATGCATTCAGACTGAAACCTGCCACACGGAATTTACTCGCGTGGTGTGGCCAAAAGCAGGACGGGACAGGAAAGCTAACATGGCTAGTAAGCTACCAGCAGCAGTCAACAAATTTGTAAATTATACAGCGTTTTAACAGTGTTTTTTAACATTCTACTCTCATTAACCTCTGTTACTATCCTTACACTCACTGTAACCAAATAGCATCCTTTCTTCTCAGCTGCTTGTATTATTTAACTTGCAGTTATAAAACAAGAATATAAACAAACAGTATTTCCTGAATCAATAGAATACCTTTATTGTCACTGTACATGTACAACGAGATAAAGTAGCACCAAGCCGCTCTGTCTAGATGCCATCTTAAAGAAATCAGTCAGTCCCAACCCTTCTCTTAAACTGACCTGATCATGGACAGCTTTCAATTTCACATCTCAAAATTCCCTCAGATTGAACTCTGGAGCAAACAGAAGGAGGCAGGTCAATTTGCAACCAGAAGCAAATGTATCTCGACCCTTGTCACATAGAATGAGAAGCGAGAAGAATGAGAAGAATGAGAATGAGAAGAAAATTTGGGTGTGACTGTACTTTTGAACCAAAACCCTTTTGGCCTGTGTACTGGCCTCCCTATTCTTTCTGTTCCCCAGCCACCCCATCTATAATCCATGGCTTCACTCACCTTCCCATCTGGCTATTTCAGATGGGAAGGTGTCTTGCGGATAAGATTGTGCAGTTGGAGGGAAGAATCTCTATGCACTACCAGATCTAGAAAACTGAGAAGCACATGGATACCATCGATTTTCAGCACAGCACAAACCAGAACAATCTGTGTCCGAGAGGCTGATGTCTCCGCTCCCTGTCGTCCTACTAATCCTGCCCCTGGTTATCGTCCCTGATGAATACTGGCTCTGGTTCAGGGCTTAACCTAAAGCCCCAGTCAGCTCTACTCCATCCCACCACAAGCCCCTCCATCGCAAGAGTAGAAAAGCACTATACAAGTGCAGTCCATCTACTGTTTATCATTTACCTGGACTACAGTCTCCTACTGAATACCATTCTATTGGTACTATTATCTCCTACCATAATAATACAATAAATAGCAACAGACTTTATGTAGGATCTAATAGGAACAATTTAATATCAGTAAAAGTAAAGTAAACTGATTCAAAGTAATAGCCCAGAGACATTGAGTATGGAACTTTTTAACGTACATTCACTCTCTAATAAGAGATTTCTTATTAATAACCTTATTACGGAGTGCAAATTGGACTGTATGTTTTTAACCGAAACCTGGATCAGCACTGATAGACCTGCCTACAATTCCTCCCACTCCTGTAAGCAAGAAATAAAGGCGGTGGGACGGCAACTATATTCTGAGCTCCTCTTGCTCCTCAGCTCATTTCGGCAGGGACATATTTCCGGGTGACATTTGTTTGTTTGAGCATCATGCCATTATATGTTAAGGTGTCAGCCTCTTGCAGTAACTCTTTATAGGCCCCCAAACAATGTCCCCTTTCACTAGCCGATTTTGCAGAATTCTTGTCCGTTATTCACAGTAATCATGATAAAATTATTTTAACCTACATGTGGAATCTTACTTACTGAAGTAAGATTCCAAAGCCAAGGACGTTTTTAATATTCTGAATTATATGGATTTTACTCAGCATGTAACTGGTCCCAAGCATACCAATGGCAACACCTTATATCTGGTGATAACACATGGACTTACTGTTGATATATCCTCCATTGTACATATGGCTATGTCTGATCATTTTATAGAATTTCTTTTGGTTACAGCCTGCATAGCAAAGAAAAATACAGAGCGCCTTGTTAAAAAACAATGTCTTACCCCTGAGATTGCTACAAATTTCATGACCTCTGGAAGATTCTCTACAAAGAAATTTGAACACAATTAAACACACCAAGAAAGTGATAGGGTTAAAGTGAAATATATTACAATTTACAATATAGAAGACAAACAAAGCTTATCAAAAGAAGTCAAAGGAGAGTTTCAATAGAAAAAGCCTTACAATCATCTTTTATAGTGTTTCTTAAGACCAAGAAATCAGATCCAATTGGTTATCTTTACTTCTACCCAAACACATCATCCAATAAGATGGAAACTTATATAATATATATAATATACGTGCTGTCCATGCATTGGCCATAGACTGAACATAGCTGTTCTGCCCTCCCCATGCAATGATCTCGTAAATCACCTAATTACCAAACTCAGGTCAACTATTGACACTGTTGCCTCTGTCAAACAAAGAAAGGTCAACCCCAAACAGAGAGACCCCTGGAAAAAATGATGAAATAGCTAAATTAAAGAGAAATTGCCTTGTTGCAGAGAGAAAATCGAAAAAGTCTAAATAACAGGTCCGCCATTACATTTTCTGGGAGCGTCTTGACATGTACAATAAGGAAATCAGAAATGCTAGACAGACTAATTTCTCCAAACTGATCAGTGATAACCAGAACAATCCACAACTCCTCTTCTCAACAATTGATTGTTTGGTCAACCCTGTCCCTTTAGACTGTGGTGATCTGTTCTCTACATCCAGATTTAAGAGTTCGTGGCATACTTCAGGGAGAAGATAACCACCATTGGGTCTGGCATTGATCAGCTAAGGAGTTACACCTTAGAATCCCCTACCTCACCATGTGAGATAACCGTAGAGTTTTTTGCCCTGGTTGATGCTGAAATGTTCATGAAGGTAGTATCACTGCTTAAGCCCTCCACTTGCTCTCTTGGTCTCATCCCCACAACCTTTTTGAAACAATTTTTATCTGTTTATCAGATTAGATCCAAACTGTTATTAACTATTATTTTCAGACAGGTGTTTTTTCCCAACCAAACTTAAGACTGCTATACTGAAACCCCTCCTGAAGAAAAACAACCTTGACTCATCAGTTCATAGCCATTTTAGATCAATATCTAAACTTCTGTTTTTAGGCAAAATTTTAAAGAAGTTATTTTTTAAGCAGCTAAATGATTTTCCAACCTCAAACTGTATTTTTAGAAAAATTTCAGTCAGGTTTTCTGGCCCATCCCAACACATAAATGGCCTTGGTAAAAGTTGTCAACGCATTAGAGTGAACTTGGACACAAAAAACTCTCCGTCCTTGTTCTCTTTGATCTGAGTGCAGCATTTGATACAGTCAACCACAGTATTCTCATAGACAGACTACATAAATTTGTGGGCCTCTCTGGCACTGTTCTTAAGTGGTTCACATTGTACTTCAAAGGTAGAGGATTTTTTTTTTTTTTGCCCTTGAAGAACACCCCTCTAAAAAATATAGTATCAACCATGGCATGTCACAACGCTCTGTCCTAGGTCCAATCATTTTCAGCCTTTATATGAAAAGTTCCTTGGTAGTATCATCAGGAGACATGGCATACATTTTTACATTTATGCTAATGATACTCAAGTTTATATTGCTGTGTCTCCTGATGACATGAGCCCCATTGATGACCTCCACAAGTGTCTTGTAGACATTAATGTTTGGAAGCCTCAGAACTTCCGCCAGCTCAATCAGGACAAAACTGAGGTACTAGTCATTGGAGCAGAGACACAGAGAGAGAAACTGACCTCTAAATTGAAGTTACTGGCACTCAGTCCCAGGCACCAGGCTAAAAACCTAGTCGTCAACATAGAGTTATGATGCCCACATCTAGAATGTGATTGAATCTGCCTTTAATAACTTGAAAAAATATTGACAGAGTACGTCCATTTCTTTCCAAGGCCAATACTGATAAACTTGTGCACGCTTTTCTGACTAGTAAGCTTGACTATTATAATGCTCTCTTCTCTGGTCTACCAAAAGAAGCCATAGACCAACTTGTACAAAATTCAGCTGCTTGTCTGCTGACACATTACACCTGTATAAAAAATCGCTACATGGCTACCTGTTGGATTTACAAATTATTTTAAGATTTTTTTATTGGTTTACAAATTACTAAATGGTCTTTCTCCCAACTACTTGTCTGACAGAGTTTTAAGCTATGTACCAACTAGATCCTTCAGGTCCTCTGGTAGTTGTCTCTTGGTTGCTCCTAGGATCCAGTCTAAGACCCACGGCGAGGCCGCTTTTAGCCACTACAGCCCCGGGCTGTCGAATGGCCTGCCAGAGGACCTGAGGGGAGCATAGGATATCTTTATATGTGGATATCTTTAAAAGAAAACTTAAAACACATGTTATTAGCCTGGCTTTTACTTAGTTTTGTCTACTTCGACTTACACTTTTACTGTTATTTTTATCTGTTATTTTATTATTTTTTTTATATTTATTATATAATGCTTTATCTTATTATAAAATTTAAACATTTTCATTAGTTTAAATCCTTTTCACTCTTTTTATGTTAAGCACCTAGAGATGCATTTAATGGATGACTTGTGCTATATAAATGGAGTTTGGTTGATTGATTGATTGAAAACATAGTAAGACTACAATGTCTAAATTTTTTCAAGAATACCCTTACATTTTTTCTCTAGTAGCAGATAGAACCTGACATTTCCAAACAGAAAATAAGTTCTCAGTATTGGTAGGTTCTATCTGCAGTTATCCAGATCGCTAATCTCAAACATGCACACACTCCGAGATTTGAAAATAATGGTGCATCACACACGCCAGGACGTTATTAAGATCATCGTCCCAGAGGGCGCAATCAGGGAGCAATGCCCCACTTCAAGTGATATCATGTGAGCTCATGGGTAAACAGATGTAAACAAAATGGAGACTGTGGTGCAACAGCTTGCTGTAATGTCAGTAATACTTTGCAGTGTGAAAAAACAAAAGCAGAAGGCCCAACAAGTCTGGATGAGAAAATGGTTGGAGAAATGTAGTCAACACGGGTTGTCTATTCTTCAGCAAGAACTGGAGGTGACATTTTAACTGTCAGTTTTAATATCTGTCAAAAGTATGCTAGTTAACATTAGCCTCAAAGGCTAAAATGCTACTTGGCAATCCCGTCAGCTGCTCTGGGACATACGTAATCATAATCATAATGATCAAGATTTGAACTTCAAAATATCAAACACAAACCCCTCAGATTACCAGATAATCTGTGCCGAACATCGGTACTGACCAAGGTCCCAGCCCCTCCGACTGTGGGGAGGAGCTAATCATCATCATAATTTGTATGTGTTAGTGTGTCACTGAGTGTAATGTAATAATAATAATAATAATAATAATAAAATACATTTCGAAACCACAGTTACAAGGTGCTGTACAGTGCAAACACTGAAGAAAAATACAAAGATAAAAACCGGAAATAACAATAAAAAACATAAATACAATAAAAGCTACACAGAGGGCAATCACACATTACGGGACAAAGAAAACCCCTAAATTTGTTGAGGCTCGCTTAACATTTAAAGGATCAATGCACTGTTTTATTTTCTCAGAAATGCTCTCGGGGCCAGTGATGAGGACATCTGTTTTGTCATGGCTAAATTGGAGGAAAGTTTAGTAAGGTAATACAAATTGAAAGAAAAGTTTTACTGAGTATCGTCCAAATAAAAATGATAAATACACTTAAATCAGCTAATTAAGAAACCAAGGGGGAGCATGTACAGGGAGAAAAGAATAGGACCAAGTACTGAACCTTGGGGTACACTACACTTCAGCTCAGCAGGTGAGGAGTAATAATGATCAATGGCCACAAAAAAGTCCTGTCTGACAAATAAAAAGCAAACCAGTCAAGGGCAGTCCATGTTATACTCACTCACTGTCAAAGCCTACTGAGGAGAACAGTGTTCAACAGGGTCAAATTCTGCACTTAGATCATGCAGCAACAAAACAGAGCACTTCCCGGCATCAGCACGCATTAAATTATCATTTGAAAGCCTGAGCAGAGCAGTTACAGTACTGTGCCTCACATGAAAACCAGACTGGAATTTATTAAAGATTTCGTTGCTGTCCAGGACCTATACCCACAGTGTCTATGTACCACTGTGGGTATTCTAAAGAATCAGCAACACAACAGTTTTCCCTAAATATGATCTACATTGCTCATAATTCAGCACTTTAAAAGTTATAATCCTTAAGATTTCAGAGCCGGTTTATTTGATAACACCTGTGGAAATGACAAGAGTAATTCTTGTCATTTCTTGTTCTGTTCAACATGTATATTGACCAAAGCAATTTATTATATATACTTATAAAACAATGGATAGTAAAAAAAATATTAATTAAATAAATGCCTGTCTGTAATAATAGCCAGCCTAAAGTACTCTCTCTTTTGAATTTGGTGGATGTGCCTTGTGTAAAAGCTTCACTTAGTATTGTTTGTCTGTTGACATTTAATGAAAAGTGTTGTTCATCTAGTTGCTCACTACAAAGTATTTTCTTGTACCAGATTATAAGTTAAGTGACATTTCATGAAGTGCCCAAATCATTAGAAAACCCCCTTGAAATGTCAACTGAGTGTCACTCTTTATTAATCCAGTCAAATTTTCTACATTTCCTGCAAATAATTCTAATGACAGTGTTTATGTGAAGTGTGTCAGATGATGAATGTGGGTAAGTCTTTAATTTATACATATAATGTATAAGAATTTGTACATTTCTCCATTTGTGTGTGTGTGTGTGTGTGTGTGTGTGTGTGTGTGTGTGTGTGTGTTTCAGTGTTTGCACTTTGTACTACCAATACACTGGTGGCTGAGAGAGAGCAGGTGGCTGTGAAAACACAGATGATGGCTTGGTAATATAGACCCGCTGGTCTGCTGGTCTGCTGGCTGTTGTCATTGGGAGGAGGTGTTTGTATCTCACACACAAAAGTTTGTACAACCCTGGTAAATCACATCATATAATTGTGAAGTTTTTCTTTTTTCACATTTTGTGGCAGGGCACTGTTTATGTAACATTTTGAAACAATTTAATGTGAAAAAGAAATATGTACTGTACCCTGCAAATAGACTTTATATTCCTATGATTATAAAAACACTACATCATTCAGACATATATTTGACAAAAGTCCTCATATTTAATTGGCAGATGACAATCCTTATCATTAATATAATAGAAGAGTCCCCATGGAGAGTGACAGAATGGACAAAAAGAGAGAACAACAGACAAGCTGTAGACCAGCCCCCACATTGCTGTCCAGCTCTCCATAGTCAGCTGCCAGTCCCTCCCTCTCTCTGCTCTGTACTGCCAAACATGCCCAATGCTTGAGTCTGTCCTGAATCAGCAGACAGAAAGAATATGGTAAAGAACCAATTGCCAGATACTGCAATTCATTTCTGAGCTTTTTTCTTCTCCTTAAGAGAAAAAGTAAATACACTAACATTTGGTCATGCTGCCCAATTATTCACCTATTATCAAATGTACACAATTTTGAAAAAAACAATGCTACCCAGATGTTACTGGGAAATGTAATGCAACTATTGATGTAATCCCCAAATTGCACACATAATTTACTGTTTACACTGATAAATGCAGAAGAAGGTAACAAAACACTTGACAAAAATTCTGAATCAGAATATTAATTGTGTATTAAACCCATATCCTTGCAGTTCCTAGCTAGATATATTTCCCGTGTAACTAGTTTTCTTTTAACCATGACCATGATCGTTCCCTAACCGTAATCAAAGAAACCAAAGAGTTTTGTCTCTAAACCTACCCAGACAATATCCATAGTGCTGGAAGATAAGAAAATACTCACATGGATCACATTTTAATGGTCTCCGTGCATGTGTTGTTTTTAAAGGCAGTCACATACAACATATTTTGTTGTTTAGTTTGGAGAACCTGCTGGGGGTTCCTGGAAAAGTCTGAGCTCTGGCATATACTGAGATCAGTGCATATGGCTGTGACAGCTACAGCTAATGTCTGTACAGTTAGCACATTGGCTGGTAGTGGTGAATAAATATGGACTGCAAGAACATTAATCCACTGGTCAAAATCCACATGACGAAAGCAAATTGTTTTGCATTCAATCTGAACAGTTCATGCTTTGATATTGAAGGTGAGCCTGTGAGGTGTGTCTCAGATTTGAGCTCTGGCCTTTAGTATTGTGTAAACATGATGCTATGGAGCACCTTTGTAACCTTGCTCTTTACAGGGTAAACAAGGCTTTTGCAATGACACACTTATAGAACAGTGTATATATAGACATTCCCATAATGCAGAATTAGTAATAGGCCTATACAAAAGTATTGCCCACTAAATGGTTAATGTGTTTTTGGCTGAACTTCCTCTCAGTTTGTTCAAAATTTGTGGGCATGTTTTCAAGGGTCATTTCATTGGAAATTGGATAGAAATCTCTTTGGATTATTCCTTCCAAAAAAACACATAGTTTTGAAACATTTGATTATCTATTTTTGTGCATTATGTCCATAAGAGGGCAAACCAATACAACGAGAGACATAACTACTTGGTTGTATATTTTTAAGATGTGCCCTCAGGTTGCTGGTGCTGGAATGGTCGGCTAACTATAGCTTACATAGCTTCTATACAACTTCATCTCGAGGTTCAACAATTTTGCCATCTACTGATTAAAATCCTAAGTATTGTCAAATGGGGCTATTTAGAGTGATCAGAATGCACATCACTCTATCTGCAATTAATTAATTACTCCCTTTTTTCAGCTTGACCCACATTTCATTTTCAATTGATGAAAATGATGTTTGTGTGACTCCTGCCCATCATGTAGTGCAGTCAGCAGCAGCTTTTTTATTCACAATCAAATATTAATTTTCATAATGATTGATGATTGATTTTTTTTCATAATTTGATTATATAATCAAATTTATATAAATCGATTATATAATCAAATTTAGAATAAATGTTGACAGCCCTAGATGTAACCTTGGCTGACTTCACCAAAACTGCCATGCAGATGAGCCCGGACACACCCACCCACTGACACACACACACACACACTTTGATACTGTATAATGCATTCCCTAGCCCCTTACCCTAACCATAACCATCAAAAATAAATGCCTAACCGTAACCCTAGGCCTAACCCTAACCTAAACCTCATTCTAGCCGGAACCCTAAAACCAAGTCTTAGACCTGAAAAAACAGTCTCTAGTCATGGGAACCTCAATTACTTTTCCCCATGGTGACACAAGTCCCAATGGGCTACTGTACCTTAATATTGAAGTCCCCACCGGGATATAAGAACCAGTACACACACACACACACACACACACACACACACACACACACACACACACACACACACACACACACACACACACACACACACACACACACACACACACACACACTTTGTTCAATAGGATCCCTGGCTGTTCTATGTGTGTCTAAGGCTGAATGCCCGGGGTTTTTTTTGCTGCGGTTACTTGAGGGTTTTCACCAGCCAATTACTTAATCTGTTCACTAATTCATTGTCCATTGTATAAACTCTACTGGGGACAACACACTGTCACTCTGTGTGAGATTGAGCGTGTATGTATGGTATGTCATTAAGGTCCGAGTTAAATCACAGTTTCAGAGCAATTATTCATTGCAGTCAAACTGGTGTCAAAGAGATATTTAGTTTGTATTGAAAATCAGAAAAAAAGCTCCTTGGATATTCATCAGACATGCTCCTTTAATTTCCAAGCCTCAGTGTGAGTGTTCCTGTTATTTTAACAACTCAACCAGCATGGGAATGTAAACAAACTTGCACTGCTTACTGTAAATCACTGTACAAGCCATGGACAGATCTTGTTGTGTTACACCATGGAGTGGTGTTTTAAGAATAAGGACTTCACTGAATGACGCTGACACTTGCAGGTACATTTTAAAGCTGTTCAGTGTGCTACAGCTGACTAACTAACTAGCCTGCAAACTGACTTTAGCAGTGCACTTTTACCTAGTGGATGTTTGTTTTGTAGCTTGTAAAACAACTAGGGACCAAGTTGGGACTTCATGCCTGGAGCCACTGGGAAAAGAGTATAGTTCCAAAACCTGAGTGGCATGTGTTTCTTCAGGGTTCCCAAACATGAGATGCATTCCTTCATTTGCTGGCACAAAAGTATAAGACCAGGACGTGAGAAGATAACAGTAATGGGTAAAAAAAAATGCTAATGTTATAAAATCTCATATGTGAAAAAGTCCAAAAAGAAAAGGGGAATGCTTACTTGTGTACATCTTAAGTCTAATTAAAAGTAGTGTTTTAACATTACCAGGTGTGAAAAATTTAATAGCATCTACCTTAATGCTAACATTAAACGTTAACTTTAAACTCATGAGGTTTAAAACGATGTGCTTACGTAACAAACAATGTTACATTGACACTTAAAAAATCTGTCATATCCTTGTTGAGACAGTGATGGATAATGAATGATGACCCTCATCCCTAAGTATTTTGGTTTAATTTCTGTCTGTGTCTCATTGTTAACCTAAATGAACTAAAATTGACTCCGGGCTCAGGTCACGCTCATCGACTCAAGGAGAGGACCAGTCCTAACATGTGGTTGAGTGAAAGACACTGCACCAAGTGGAGCAACACCCTAGCTCGCTTGGATTTCAGTTTAAATGGCAACCAAGTCATTTAACATATGTATGACCTGTTAGTAGCTGGTACAGCCATAAGCCTTAGGGGTAATTAAATCGCCTTGACCTGAAAGAAATCATTTAGTACAGGCAGTACTGACTCTTGTTTTGTTTTAGCGTGCTGTCTGTTAGTGTCACTGTCAGGATATGAGAGAATGGTGACAGTAACAGTGATGTAACCGCTTAATGCAAATACAGTTAAAATTAAATTATTTGATTTGCCAGACGTCAAGAATTTCTCCATCTACATAGACAGAAAATCAATTTAATAAATGCACAGCTTGGGGGCACAATCATATAACCAAAAAATATACCATACATTTCTCCCTTCAGGACATGTAACTAAAGAGCAGATCAGTATGCTGTAGCAGAATAAAAACAAAAAAAATAAAATTTAATTAGTTGTTCGACTGATTGAGGAAAATGTAGCCCACAGTTCTTGGTTAGCTTTGGGGTTAACGGTCAGAGCTGGACCTCACTGAGTTTAATCTGAATTTTATCATAGACTGTAATTATGGCGTATTATGAGTCGAACTTAGTCTTATACAATGTAATTTGTTATAATGTAATACCCTTTCACAGGGTGAGCATAAATATGTAACCAAGTAAATCTACTGTACACACCTCTCACACACAGTGCAACTGACAGATATATGTAAACATCCATGAGTGCACACAAACACAAGAAACACACAGGTTCACAAACACACACATTCCAGGTCCTCCAAGGATATATCAAACATTTTCTTCCTATGTTTCCAAGGCAACATGAAGATGAGCTTCCACCTGCTTTACTCAAAAGCATAATGGCTAATGCTTTGAACTGATCCAAAACCAAATTCTAGATTGTGTGTGTGTTTGTGTGAGTGGGTGAGAGAGAGCAGGAGAATAAATATAGACAAATCCAAACACTATCAGAGAAGGAGCAGAAGAGCATAAGAAATTGCTACAGATACTTGATCATAAATTCCTGTAAGATAATGGAATCTAATAAACATTCAGGGGAAATCAGGTAATTTTATGGAATTCTACAGATGACTTTTTAAAGAAACACAGCTGAATGTATTTGTGTTTTGTTTTTTTTTTACACATCCATTACATTAGATATTTTTCAGATTTGTTTTTCCCCTCCAGATTAAGGAAACAGAAGACATACAGTACTACACTACAGTCCATTTTTTTTTTTTTTTTCTATTGCAGTACATTCTACATAAGACTCTTTGAGAATCTAGGTATCCCCACTGAATATGCTACTAGAGGTACCTGGTTTGCATTCTGATAAATATTTAGGTCTTAAACTCTTCTGTGTTAACATTTTCATTTATTTATATATCAGACCTAGTCTAATTAGGATGAATTTTAATTCTTTCAATTTTTTGCCTAGTTTAAAATCAGAAATTACTCATATAATTTAAAGCTGGAGCGCGGAACTTTTTTGTATAAGTGATCATCCGTTACATTCAAGCCCTAGCCAAATGAGTTTGCACAATCCTGATTAAGTTTATCAGCGCTAGGTGAATCTCTCTGTATTTCACAGTATACCAGAGTTTTAAATATGGTGTCGGTGGCAACATTACCGCGCTGCGTTCTGGTACTGATGTGTTTTACGTCAACCAGCAAGTTTGCCAGAGCTGAAGAGGGTAGCAACCATAGCAATGGAGACAGAGTAGGGCTACAGCAACTAGGAGTATGGAGAAGCCCATGGCAGAAACACCTAGGAAGTGTCCAAGAAAAGGTAAAAAGAAACTTTGCACATAGAGGAAGAATGACATTTTAAGAAAGAAAGTGATCGGTAGCGAGGAAAAACACAAATAACCATTGGTATGACTTTTCTTCGTTGGAGAACACTGAAAGAGGAGAATGGACTGAGCTGTTACATTTACTCTACCTCTATAACGACTTTTGTCTTGGAGCTGTGGAAATCTCTCTGTTTTCAACCGTGTTTGTGTAATTACTCTCACTGCCAGAAGGGGGAACAGAAGTTCTGCACAGACAGTTTAACGTAATTCGCTACTCAAACCTCTGCAAATATTTGATAGGAAGTGTTCAAAGCAGTTATTGGAGAGCAGTTGATAAGCACATAGCTTATCAAGAAAGTGATCGAGAGCACAATACAGAGTCTAAAAACACAGACAGTGAGATGACAACCCTAACCTAGACAATTTACTTGCCTGAACAAAAACT
The DNA here is from genome assembly GCF_016859285.1 of Xiphias gladius. Classification (NCBI taxonomy): domain Eukaryota; kingdom Metazoa; phylum Chordata; class Actinopteri; order Istiophoriformes; family Xiphiidae; genus Xiphias; species Xiphias gladius. Next base: position 4,795,352 of record NC_053402.1, read on the forward strand.
AAATCAAAATTTAGTAAATAGCACAGAGATAGAACAGAAAATGATTTCGTATAATGGGAAAATACAGCTGAATCCCATTTGTTAAAGCTGCTAAGTAATGTATCTACAGTATGTCTAGAAAGCACGTCTAGTATGTCTAGTTTAAATTTTCTGATAGTGAAATACTTAATTACAGTAGTTTGTGCAGTCAAACTTTTCCTCTCACATAAAAAAGGGATATATGGGGGAAAAACAAGCACACAAAGCTTGATTTAGAATGATGCTTTTTGTATTTTTTTTCCCCAAATCTATAAAAATACATGCATGTCTCAACATTTTAAGTTAAAGAAAATTTTAAATAACTAAAAATAAAGAGCCTACTCTGACTTTTCTCACAGGAGTTGAGAAACCAGGATGGTATGGGCATTTCAAGTAAATATAAATAAAATCAATAAAAAAAAAATCACATGGTATAGGTTGCTATCGCAACACACAAACATGACAGTGTAAAAGGCAACAGTAGAATCTCACAGCCATAAACTCAATTTTTGAGCCAGATGAGCTCTTTATGAACAAAACTGGAAATACCATAGAGCAACTTCACAAAGTTCCACCCAACAAGATTTGTTTTTTTTGCAGTGGCAGTCTATCTGGATGCAGGGAGGAGACCCAGAGCAGTTTGTGACCTGTGTCACACTATTTCATGTCATACAATTACTGCGCTGGATAAATAAAGGTAATATTAGAGAGGGTTTCAGACATTCAGTCAAAGATCTATTAAACATGGTTAACACAGTACCACAAGTCATGAAAATATAATAATGTACTAGAAGAAAGCAACTTGTCGATGAACACTCATGTAAAATGTGATATAACACATCTGCTGTCACGATGTAGCTGTCACGAAATAGCCTTTAGATTTCATCAGCCAGCAGCTTGCAGTTTAACAATAGTAGGCTGCTACCCCATCAATTTCTATGTATTTCTTATCTGCTCCCATGTCTGACACTTGAAATAGAAAAATACATAAATAAGATAACTGACATTGTCAATTCAGCTGCAATAAAAACACATTATCAATGACTGTTACGTCCTCTAAAAATTTCCAGGGGATAAATTGTAAAAATTTGCCAGGGAGGAAGAAAGAATAGGTAAACGGATGTTTTCTCTGGAACAAAAGATGTATTTATAGCTTAGTGGAATAAGGTAAGAGAAACTCAATGATAATCGTACTCATAAAAGAGAAAGGGGAATAGAGGACGGTAACCAATCCTGGTATTGAAGAACACAGCCACAGCACCCAAACTTCTACATGGCCCACTGGCCCCAACTGGTCTCCCTCTCTCCCCCTTTATACACCTGTGGGCTACTACTACTGGGGCTGCAACACCCCCCCATCAAAAACAAACCCCAGTTTGTTCAATAGAAAGAGTTACATACTTTAAAAAAAAACAAAGACAATATCAGTACCATTTACAGTTGAGAATGGGTCTACGTGGTGAGTATGTGTAACCAAAATAATAATTAAAAAAAAAAACAAAACAAAAAAACATTTTCACTATTCATTGACTACAATGAGTTCCAGTTATTTCACCCACGGGACAGTGCATCAGCCACCACATTGTCAACTCCTTTGTGTTTAATTTCTAATTAAAGCCCACATATTAGCCATTAGTTGTGGTTGTACATTTGGGCCAAATAGATGTACACAGTGACCGGTAGTGCACTGGAACCAACATATACCTCAAAATGCTCCAAGGCAAGCATCATGGGCAGGGTTTCTCTCTCAATGGTTGAGTAGTTCATCTGATGGTGATTGAACTTAGTGGAGAAGAAACACACAGGGTGAGGTACACCGTCCGCATGATTCTGCAGTAACAAAGCGTTGGCTCCAGAGGTGCTAGCGTCAACCTCCAACTTAAAAAGGAGGTGAAAGTTAGGGGCGGCTAGGATAGAGGCACTACAAAGGAGAGACTTGGCAGCTTCAGAAGAGTGGTGACACTCAGTATGCCACACAAAAGGAACCTTAAGGCTACACAAAGTGGTGAGGGGTGCAACTACCACAGAAGTTTTTGTAAAAAACGATAGTAACCCGTCATGCCGAGAAAACGGCTAAGTCCACGTTCACAGGAATATGGTAGGTCAACACAGCAGTGATTTTGGCTTCCACTGGGCAGACTTGCCCATGACCAACTTGTTTACCCAAATAAGTAACGGTCGCCTTACCAAACTCACTTGGCTAGATTAACAGTCAAGTTTGCATTAACAAGCCGCTGGAACACTGTCCTCAGATAAAAAACACGATCTGACCAATCACTAGAGTACACCCCTATGTCATCAAGATATACACTGCAGTGGGGAACGTCACCCAACACCTTGTGCATTAATGAAATGGAGCGTTTTTCAAGCCAAAGGCCATCACTGTGTATTGCATGAAGTCATGGGGTAGGTCACAAATACTGAGATGTCTGATGCTCTGGGGGGGGTCGATGGAACCTTGCCAATACCCTTTTAGGAGACCTAGTTTTGTGATGAAGGTAGCAGGAACGATGCTATTCACACAGTCTTCTATGCAGGGCAATGGGAAAGAATCACATCAGAATTTATTTTCCTGAAGTCAGTGCAGAAATGTGGTGTCCCACACAGCTTTAGGAGCCAACAGACACGGGGAACTCCAGGAGCTGTGACTAGGTGTAAGCTAATCTGTTTTTCACCACATAGTCAACTTCAGTTTTCATGAAGTGACATACCTCAACGGAGCAGCAATCTTTTTTGATAGGAGCAGCACAACCAACATCAATGTCGTGCTGTAAGACAGTGTAAGATGGCACATCACCAAAAAAAATGGGAAACGAATGAAGGAGATTGAGTACATCACTCCGCTGTTCATCAGGGAGGTATCACAGACTGCAGTCGACATCCAACAGAAACTCAGAGTTAATTAACCTACCACTCTTGTCCACCAGAGGGTGTGTAGAGTACATCATCAGCTGCACTATCTGCACACACCAAGGAAGCAGACATCTCAAAGCTTGTGTGTGTCACCAGAGAAGTGTCTCTGGGGAAGTAAGGCTTAAAGCATGTTAAAATGACATAACCGTGTCTTCTTCCAATGCTCAGGAGTGAGGATGATATAATCTGTATCAGAAACCTGTTCCACCACATGTGGGCCCAGAAATTGAGCCGTAAGGGCAGACGCAGGGACTGGTACCACCACAAGCACTTGATCACCGGGATGAAACTGACGCAACACTGCTTTACGGTCAAACCACTTCAGGCTCCCCTAGGAGGAGGAGAAAGCCTCCCTCACCAGGGAAGTTGTATTAGGCAACCACACTCTGCACTGTGAAACAAAGTCCAACACATTGGTTTCAGAGGAGGCACCGGACATAACCAGTTCCTATAACACCTTCAACGGGCCACGCACATTGTGACTAAACACAAGTTCAGCTGGACTGAACCCCTCCGACTCCTGTTTTGCATTACATACGGCAAAAACCATAAATGGCAGACCCTCATCCCAGTCGTGTCCTGTCTCATAACAGTACTTCTGCACCATAGACTGCAAAGCCTGGTGCCAGTGGTCAAGCACACCCTGTTACACAGGGTGGTAATTGCTACTCACCAAGTATGAAATGCCTAGAGACTGCAGAAATTTGTTTAAAGGTTTTAGACCGGAGGTTCCCAGATCAGTGCTCCAGTCCTCACCTATGTCCCTGACTGTAGCTCCCACCTGTGGAACCCACTTATGCACCAGTCATCCAGTAAGTGACTGTTTCTTACTACACTTATCAATGCCATCAACAACAGCAGCAAAGCATTTTGCCAGAGATGGGTCATTCTTTTGAGCTTGGATCAGTGCATCACGTGGCAGTGGCACATCTGGAGCAGCAACAGTCGCTCCATTCTCAGGCTCTTTGGACGGACAATTCACTGCCTCACCAGTAGGGGGCAGCTTGTCCTCAGTCAAGGCTGAAGCAAACAGGGAATCAGACAAATAGAATTCTTGACCCTGTTTACAGTCCTGAGCTCTGTGAGACCACTGATACTGAACACATTGGGATGCTCTTGTGCCAAGACATCGGGTTCAGACACAGAAATAGGAACATCCACGACCTCAAGTGCAGGATGGACTTTCCCTCCAGCTATGTCATTACCCATAATGAAGTCAACACCATCGATTGGAAAAGAATGAACAGCTACGAAAAAAAAACTAACTAGTTTTTACTGCGCACTGACACGGTGAAGAGGTACACGTACAAAACTAATTCCAGGCCCTTTGACTGCAGTTCTCACATTACAGGTAGACTCCTTACCCAGAGAAAAGGCACTAGAAAGAATGAAATACTGGGTACCACCAGTATCTCGCAATATGGTCACTGGACACTGATCTTCAGCCCTCCCTGTAAGATACACAAACCCCTGGGAAACGACAGGTTTGAAACATTCATCTTGCCCTTTTGGAACTCGAGGCCGGGTAACTGGGGACTGAGGGAATTTTTTTTTTTTTTTTTTTTTTTTAAATCAACCCTACCCCTTTTGGCTGTTTTAAGAATGCTGCCTGCTGCCTACGTTCTAATGTCTCGCAGTCAGCAACTAAATGACCAGGCTTGTGACAGAATAAACACGGTCTCTCCACCCTAGGACTTGACAAAGGAGTACTGACACGTGAAGCCTGTGTAACATGCCAGTCACTAGTCTTTAGAAAGGAGTCACGGAGAGAAAAAATGTCATGCTTCACAAAGCTTTTTTTATGCATAAGAGCAAACTCATCTGCCAACACAGCAGCCTGCTGCAGAGTGGACACTTTCTGTTCATTTAAAGAAGTCATGATACGCGAGGCTACACAGTTTTTAAATTCTTCCAACAACAGTAACTCCTGTAAGGAAACCAAATTATTTGCTTTACCAGCCGAACACCAGCGATCAAAAAGAAGCCCTTTCTCCCTTACAAAATCAGCATATGTCTGACTGGGGGTTTTCTTAAGAACCCTGAAACACTGTCGATATGCTTCTGGCACCAACTCATATGCTCACAGAATAGCTCCCTTAAGTCTGTCATACACCAGGCTATCCGCGGCAGAAAGTGAAGCGCACGCTTCTTGAGCTCTACCAGTTAATTTGCATCGTAGCAAAATGGCCCACACGTCCGGCAGCCAGCTTAACGCAGCAGCTATGCCTTCACATGCAGTGACATAAGTCTCAACCTCAGATTTGCAAAACATGGGCACTAAAGGATAGTTTTTACTAACAGATGCAACTGCAGGGCCAGATGGTGGCAACTTACCAGTTCCAGCAAAACCTGAGCCCAACTGCAGCTCCAACTGTAACATTTTAATTGCTGTCTCTGCCTCTAACTTCTTCAACTCATATGTAAATGAGAAGAACTATATTGTGATTTTGGCTGCATTAAAACACAGTCTAGATGACCAGTGAGGGCAGGAAGGTGGTGGAAAGAGCAGGGGATTAACAGGCTGACACTTATTAGAGCACTGGGCTGTCTCTGCCGCCTTTTTCAGAGCAGTACGTCAGTGCATCTGACTTTATCTGCTGTCAGTAATGAGTGTAACATGAGTGATCTGGACATGTGCAGGACGTTTTTATGTACAATGGTTCATTATTTGCTGTCATGTGTTGTTTTGTACACTTATGTATAATAACAATGAGTGGATTCAGGGATGGGTGCTCTAGAATCACTGATTCTGGAGTGCACTTCTTGTCAGACCTTTCAGTTCAGCAGTCTCTCTCATCATTTCTGTTGTGCAGTAAAGACAAGTATCCCCAAATTGGTTATGAAACTATAAACAGGCCATTTTTTTTATATTTTTCAGTGTAATTTTTAAAGCCGTCCACAGTGCTGACTGGTCTTTATGACAAATGTGTGCATGGCCTCTGATACACATGGAATAACTCCCTGGCCCATTCCTCGATGCACGATACTTAATCCCTAAAAAGCCGCTGCGTAATTTAAGCGACAAAACTATACATACGGTAATAAATTTAAGCTGTTGTCCTGATCCTCCTCTCTGACAAAAACATTTCCAATACATAAGCCTAATAAATAAAACAAGTCCAGAAGCAAGAAAAACAGTCCTTATTAAGTCCTTCAACAGTCTACTCTAAGACATCTTGGATAGGTCTATCTATGCTCAATCATTTTAAATGTTAATACAGCTGAACTCGCAGCTGTTTTCAACCTTTTATGCAGCTTTTGTCTGACAACATCAGGATTACAAATCAGGACAGCACAGATTCAGGCTGTAGTAAGTTATTCTGAGTCTGGGCAGAAGTTCCTTTTTATGGAGACTTTTTTTTTTTAACTTCACCTCTAGAATGTCATATTTTTCAGTGAGTTAAAAATTGTTTTTGTAAAGACCTAACCTCATAGACTGCTGATGAAGACATCCATCAAATCTCAATTTTTCTTCAAAGTCCTCTGACAAAATAAACAATAAAGAAATGAAGGTTAATGACAACATCTGTACCGTGTGATCGCAGAAAATCTCAGAGAGAAATTATGAGTGTGCGTCATAAGATCATCACAGGAAAGCTGGATCTCCACTTTGAGTTCCCCGGATCTTCCCTGCAGCAGCAGGTAACATTTCCAAGATAAAAGAACTCACAGGTGGGAATGTGTCTCTTTTTCTCTGATTATGTCTACGTGCACCGGTGGTATTTCATCATGAATAAACAATGTCAAATATTTTCCCGACTTTTAAATCACATTATGGAATGCTGAGTATAACATATTTTTAGGACATTTAAAACTAAGCAGTCAGTCTTAGTCTGGAGTGACCAAGCACCAATCTGAGGAATGCAACAGTACAATAATATTACAGACAACACAGGCAAAAACAGTAAAATGGTAAAATCAGTAAAAAAAAGAAAATATATATATATATAGATTGACAATGTATTTGATTGCAGTAGCCTACAATATCCACTTTCACTGAGTAGCATTATGAAACTTTTGTATGGTTATGGTTAGGCATTTGCAGCACTCGGTTCCCTTGGTCAATGGTCTGGTTTAATAGAGACAAAAATTCCACAGTGACTTGACCCACATATTAACCAAAGTACTTTTGTTGTTTTTTGTTGTAACCACAGAGGGGACTCAAGATATGGACCCTGTTCTATGGTGTGACAGTGTTATGGCTAGACTCGTTTTCCCTTTGTTCTCCCCTTTTTTCCCTTCCTCACGTGTCTGTCTGTCCTCAGGTTGTTCGTTCTGCCTGTGTGTGTGCTTGCCTTTGTTTTGTCTCCCTTAAGGAGCTGGGTGTAGCTACCTGGGTCCCTCTCCCGCTATCTCAGTTACACAGCCGCTGCCAATCCATTCATCAACTTCCTTTACTACAGCCATATATAAACCCGGTTCAACTCTCCAATCTTCGCCAGATCGTTCAGTCATCTCTGCGGTATACTTCAGTATTTTCTCTCAGTTCGAGTTTCCATGTGCTTAGGTACAAACATCCAACCTGCTCCCTTTGTGGTCATGCTCAATTCCTTCATCATTGCCAGTCATTTTTCGAACTGACGCACCTGCTCATGCCCAGTTCCTGCATCCGGTTCATTGTCAATACCTATCTTCCATGTGGACTACGGCCAAAACTCCCTCACCTGGTCATCTCACCCTGATCTGCTCGCCAATCTCTGCAAATCCGCACTCCTATTCCCCACTAATTTACTCCTCTAACAATTACCTCCCAGCTCCTGGATCTCTGTTGAACACTATTACAACCTGTACAATAAAATCCTTTGTTAACCAACTGCTGTCTGAGAGTGTGTTCTGCATTTTGGGTCCAAGACTAGTTAAGCACATTCTTTGTTCAGATGAAACCAAAATACATTTGTTTGGTTCAGATGGGGTCCAGCATATTTTGTGTGGACCTGGCAAAGAGTACCACAGTAACTGCATCATACTGACTGATATGGAGCTGCGTGAGTGCAAAAGGTGCAGGGTGGAAATAACATTTATGGCAGCTTTGTATACCCAAGTATTGAATGAAAATATGGCTCCCAGTCTCAGGAAGCTTAACAGGAGGGGAATTTTCCAACTTGACAATGATCCCTAACACAATGCAAAAATCACAAGAGTTTGTAAAGAAGACAAAAATAATTTGAGTATTTTACGTGAAAGGTAGAGCAACAAAACCCCTCCAGCAAAGAGCAGCTGAAAAGATTCATCTCTGAAGAATGGCAGAATATTTCTCCACAGATTTGACAGGTATCATCTTTGCCCAGGCGGATCGAATCTCTCATTAAAAATCAAGGTGGACATACAAAATATTAAAAAATAAAAGAATGGAATCTGAATAATGAAGGGCGTACTGACTTTTGTTGCAGTTGGTTCTTTAATATGAACCTGTCATTATAATTTCATTAGTAAAAAATTTCTGTTTTTCAAATTAATTGGCTTCATTCTTCTTGGACTTTGTGTAGAAACAAAATAAAATTGTATTAACCAGACAGGATTTGTATATACATAACATTTTAGCAATACTGACCAGGGATTGGTTTTGTTGTATACTGTATGTATCATTTTTTTATTGAATTATACTGAAAGTATTTGAATGTTAATGTAATTTTATTTTAATTTTTCCTCTTATTTTTTACACTAATTTATTGTCTTTTATTGTTATGCTTGGCATGCTTCAGTTGTTATTTGTCAATACATAATAATGTTAATATTATCATTGTTATTATTATCATTATTATTATTAAAATGTGATGAATGTGATAAAGGGACAATAAGCCCTCTTTGCATATGTGTGTGAGTGGTGTCTGTGTATGTATGATGGGGGTTGTTCTACAGTACACTTTCCACATCATTCCACATCAGAAATTTACTTCATTTCCATCACATCTGCTGCATGCATTAATTCTAATATTTGGCTTTGGGGCTTGTAATTGCATGATTTGCATTTTTCTCCATTATACATTATCAATGCTGCACACACACATACACACACACACACACACACACACACACACACACACACACACACACACACACACACACACACACACACAGACACACACACACACACAGACACACACACACACACACACACACACACACAAACAAACGGCAGCCTCTATTAGTTTATCTTGACATTGACTTGCAAATTGCTTTATCTTGTCTTGACCTGCTGTTTTTGTTATGTCAACTCCAACACCATACGCACAATGTACACTTTCACACACACACATGAAGATGCATATGCAAACGTCCAGGAATATATGCACATGTCCACAAACACTCATACACATATTCCGGTTTTTTTGTGTTAAAATAAACACGTACACATACACAAAGCTGACATTCTGGCATACAGTCAGCTCACTACTGTGTAACCAGGGACTTGGTTCATTGGGAACTGCTTTGTCAACACACCACAGCTTGTCTGCAGCAGTAACACACACAAAGACAAACATACACAAACACACACACACACACACACACACACACACACACACACACACACACAGACACACACACAGACACACACACACATACAGAGAATTAATCTCCATACAGTTATTTCCATATTCTACTAAAACAGGCTTGTCTTTCCATCACAGCAGTTCTCGCATGCAAACGAGGGATATTTCTTCACTGGAGCACAGAGTGTGCATGTATGCGTGTGTGTGTGTGTGTGTGTGTGTGTGGTTGTTGGGTGCTGTGGCATGTGTACTGCATACCCTTTATTACTTGTCTACAACATTTATGTGTGTGCATGTATGCATGTGTGTGTGCAGGGAAGGCTACCTTTTGTATTTATGCCCCAAGTAGATAGAACGCCCTGCCTGAGGGCCTGAGAGAGGCCCGCACTGAACACTCTGAAAAGCAGAGCATTCATTGTGAACCTTACATTTCACAACAGTCTATTTCTAAGTTCTTAGTGTGTGTGTGTGTGTGTGTGTGTGTGTGTGTGTGTGTGTGTGTGTGTGTGTGTGTGTGTGAGTGGTTGTTGGGTGCTGTGGCATGTGTACTGCATACCCTTTATTACTTGTCTACAACATTTATGTGTGTATGTACATTCATCAGGTATTCTCTGGGTCTGTGCCAATACACACACTTGTGGTCTTGAGAACTTAAGTGCATGTCAACATAAATGTAATCAATGATAATGACAAATATGTTCCATCATTAAAAATGTTATTAGACAGAAGTTATTCAAAATAATATCATCTTATGTCTCTTTTAGGTACAGTAGACCTACGTGCTTCTAGTGAACTGGATTCAAATCATCTCAGCTTGTTTGTACCATGTACTGTATTTGTATTTGCATGACAGGATTTCCTCATCAATCAAGTGTGTCACAGTGGGCTCTGATAAACTCCCACGCACTTACAGTCTTAATGAGCACTTAGGTTTTTTCGGTTATTACTTGAAATACACTACACAAAAAAAGGACTTGAGTACCCAGAAATTCCACACATGAGGGTTTTGGGACAGACCCACTCTCCTGCATCATCTCATGTTCATGCCTCTGAGTTGTTCCCTCAGCTGGGGGTGTTGGGTGACACTTCCTAGGCCTCTCCCAGTGGTGGATGTAATGAAAGGGCAGACACACTCAGACTATCACACTCAGACTGGCAGCATGAAATGAAGCATCCAGATACATCTTACAGTCTTGTAGACACAGAGTTTACTTTTTACATGACATTTCTGTTGAGAATGATAAGAAACATTGCAAAGTATGAAGAGAAAAAAAAATAAGTAAAGGAAAGCTCACTGAGTGTCCAAAATGAAAAGGGTTGAAAATGAAAATGTGCTCAGAATATTTCACTGCAGTCTGTCCTGTTGGAGCTTGATATGCCATTTGTGCAAGTGTAAGGTTTTGACCTGACTATTGAGCTAGAGAAAAGTGGGTCACTAAAATCATTAGGAGCCACCCTGCAGGGGCTAGGAATATCAAATGCACATTTAATGGCAATCTAGCCTTTAGTAATCATGATAATTTGCTTTGGACCAACTAAAAAACTGACACAACATTCTTAGGGCAATCCACATCACCAGTATTTCTGGTGAATTTTATATCTTTCAGTTGTCTTTAACAGACCTCTTACCTGCCAGCCCTCTTCCTTACAATTAAATAATATTATTTATCTTTGCCAAATACATTTTGGAGTAAACATAATTGCTTCCAGGATTATGTTTTTACTGGCAACATTTTTATACCAGAGCTGTAGTCAAGACCAGTTAAGTTGAGTACACGTCCAAACAGTTTCAAGATCCAGTGATGACTGAGTCTAATCGTGCTCAAGACTGTGAAAGAACTTTTCCTTTTTTTTTCTTTCTTTTCTTTTCTAATTTTTCTTTAGGTCTTAAGTTAGTATAAGGTTTATGAGATATTTAAGTAAACCCTAAAAACAAGTTCACTTTCTGTCTCAAGGATAGCTGGAAAACAACGATAGTCAAACTATCCCAGTCCCCAATGGCAGTTGCCATAGTAACCAAACTTGCATCGATGCCATTGACTAAGAATCCAGTTTAGTAGGTTTAGTCATACACAAGAGCCCTTCAGCTCAGAGACAAACTGTCTTCCCTTGAAATTCCTTATACAACAAGACTTAGGTGAGTTGGTACCCAAATAGAATCTTTACACATGTATGGATATGTGTTGGCCCTGTGGCCCACGAAGAATATCTTTAAATACACCCCGCAAGGAGACCAGCTTCAGATTTTGGTTGGCATTACTCTAGTTAACTTGTTAACATTATATTGCTCATTGCCTCTCTCCTTGATGCATGGAGCATCAATAAATGCTTCTGCTTGACCCATCTGGGTCTACCGAACCTTCCTCCAGCAACACACAAGATTTCCATCACAATTTTGAGTTACAAACATGATTCCAAACAGAAAAAGATTGGTAGGTGCAAATTTAAAGTTCTTTGATTTTGCCTTGCCATGTCTGTCTTTGAGAGGATCATAAAAGAAACTGTGTAAATTTTCTGCAATTTGGCTGTGAACATCTTGATTAATCAAAATAGTGAGCAGAAAAAAAGAGAGCAGTCCAAGGAGCTTGAATGTGACTTGACTAAATGTAGTGTTATTATGTATAACTTAACTGTATTAATTTAAATGTCAGGGACAGTGGTCAGTTAGTAAATTTGAGAGAGAAGACTATGGTGTGTGTTTTATTACCCCCAAAGCACCACTGAAAGGTTGGTTGTTTCTGGGGCAACTTTGGGTTGCACCTGACACATGATAAGTGAGATTACACCTTAGGAAAGATGGTCCAAGGGCTGAAAAATGCTTATTTTGGTGTAATCAAGACCAGTGGTGAGTTTTGTGTCCATTCGGGAAAAAGGTTCTGTAGTGTCTAGATAGCATCAGAAGCTGATGTGCCATTTGGTAGAGTGTACACTCAAGGCAAAATAATACAAAAATTGAGACCTGCTGATGCTGTTGCAGTGTTTGTTGATATGTTTGTATGTTAAATGTTTGAATGTTTAATGTTTTAATGTAAATGTTGCAAATATGGGTATAATGACGGTCTGCAGGAATAGTAGGAAGGCAGAGAAGTATGGGTAGTGGTTGCCTTTCGCTCATTTGTGAGTTAGTGTGTGAGTGTTCTTTTGAGTAATGCTAATCTGCCAGTTACACATCAGTCAGCAAGCATTGGGGATGTAAGCATCAAGGTTGAGGATAGTAGAAATAATAGTGGTGGAAGAAGTATTCATATCCTCCTTTACTCAAGTAAAATTACCAATACAACAATGTAAAAATACTCCATTACAAGTAAACATCCTGCATGAAAGATCCTACTTACGTAAAAGTAATAAAAGCATTAAGAGCAAAATGTAGTTACTATTAAAGTAGAAGTATTGGTTTTGCCCCTCTGACTCATACATTATAATATACAACATCATTAGATGAGAAAAGACAAAAGGAAAATATCAAATTTCTGATACATAAATCTGTTTTCAGTCTTTGGATTTTTTTCTTTAATCACTGATTTTTGGTGAGATATTGGATCATTTGAACATTTATCGAAATGAAAGCATGTGAGAAGGTTAGAGGGAAAAAAACTATTTGGTGGAGCTGTTAACAACTCATAGACATCTGAGAATTGACCCTGACTACACACTGTTTCTTTAAGATGTCAGAAGCCAAAAAGGTTTATAAGTATTTTAAAAGATTGTTATATTTTCCAAATCTTTATCTTAAAAGTAACTAGTAATTAAAGCTGTCAAATAAATGTAGTGGAGTGGAAGTATAAAGTAGCAGAAAATGGAAATACTCAAGTAAAGTACAAGTACCTCAAAATTGTACTTAGGTACAGTACTTGAGTAAATGTACTTAGTTAATCTTCCACCTCTGAGAAACAGTTAAGTTTCACTATATCTAAAACACTATACACAACACAATGCTAACAATTATACAGACCAGTTAGGCCCAAAGGAATGAAAAAGAATGATTTTCTGGCTCAAATTCATAGGAGTGCAGGGAGAGACACAGGCAGCTACTGTCCACAGAAAGGCAGAGGGGCAGCCCCCTCGCTCTCCTCTGCTAACCAGATTAGGATAAAAACCTCTTTGCTGTTCAAACTTTTCTACAAACTGTACAACCACACATTGCCACAGCCTATAAAATGTCTGTTGCTGATTGACAGTCTGTGGATTGGAGAACAACAATAAATAATCACAATCACAGTCATAAAAACCCTAATGATCCCCAATGGTAAATTGTTTTGTTTAATTTGCTCAGCACTCAGTTAGGAAAGAGGAAGTAAATAAGTAAAAAGTAAAAACTACTATAAAAATAAATAGTAATAATAAATAATAAATAAATAAATCGACAGCAAGGGAATAGAAACGTGCAAATGCAAATGTGCAATAAGTAAAAAGTAATGTGCAGATATAACATAAGGTATTGTAATATTGTAATACAAACAATAACAAGCAGCAACAATTTGGCTTTCTACTAGCCAGTTGAGGTTAAAGGTACTACTGTTGATATTCTGGTAGATAATGGAGCTACTATTACAGCAGTTAAAGCTAATCAACAAGTGTGAACACCAACTTCTGATTTTGTTACTACTGTAGGAGTTGCAGGCATACCTATTGCGGAGCCAATGTCTAAAAAATCCAGTGTAACAGTTGAATATTCAGAGATCCAACATTCCTTCCTTATCTCTGAGAAAAGCCCAAACAATTTAATGCGACATGAAGTGTTATGCAAATTAAATGCTGTCATTCACTGTACTCCAGAAGGATTGATTTGAACTATTCCTTAAGAGAGGGCCTTACAGGCAGTCCAATTTCTACAATCTACCATTGACTGTTTGTACTGCTGGACATTAGAGACGTTGATATGGCATTTACTTTTACTGTGTCAAATATTCAACAAATAAAACATCACCAGCATGTGCATCACTGATGTCTGATATGAGGCCTGTCTTGCATTGTCATTGTACAGAGAATTTTATCCTTCAGATAAATTCAAGTATTTCTTGAATTTGCTGATGCTTTTTTGAATACACAAGAGTACACAAGTTTTGTCAGTAGGTCCACAGGGGTGTGCTATACCAATTCTACTGTCTGATAATCAGTAAATTGCTCAACGTCTCATTTCTACAAGTTACTGTAGCAGTGACACTTGGTTGTGAACCAAAACATGTTGGAGAAATGGTGGCATGATGCCAATCTAAGAGAGAGAAGCTATGGCAGGCTCACACACACACACACACAGTTGATAACAAACCTAGGTGATGACCTTTACATTTAAGTGAACAACTTTCACTGCCACAAAGTACATTTGACATTTTATGGCCATAAGAATCATGTGGGACTTTAAAGTTTACTCCACCTCACAGAATGACACTCAAAGCTAATGCTAAGCTGCCTACAATTAAATAATACCACTTGTATCAAAAAACTAAAATTAAATTAAATTAAATTAAATTAAATTAAAAAAATAAATAAAAAACAATGGCTGGAATTGAAGGTGTGATTCAGTCTCTACTAGATCAAGGTGTGTTGGACTACCAGTCCATTTTGCCTATTCCAAAACCCAGTCATCCGGTTGAATGGCGATTTGTTCGGGATTTGCTAGCCAGTAATAACTCCTATTGGGCAACATACAAATTTCAATTCTAGCCCCATGTACTACATAGTTATTGATTTTTTTGTTCAGAATTCTTTTAGATTCCTTTGTATTAAGATAGTCAGTATCTGTTTGTATTTAAATTTAAAGGTAAACTCTATACTTTGATATGCTTTGGGCTTTATGGAAGGTCCTGTGGTGTGTGGAGCAAGGGTAAAAGGTGATCTGGAAGATTAGCAGTTTCCAGGGTAAGCACCCTCCTAAAATATGCTGATGACTTGTTCTTCTCCATCAAATGAAGCTTGTCATTCTGACTCTATTGTGCTCCTGCAAAGACTGGCTGTGTGGTCAAAGGGTTTTTATGGCTAAACTACAGTTTTGTGTGCCTGAAGTGATATACATGGTACACATTCTCAAGAGTGGACCGAGTCTCCTTTCACCACTGAATGTGAAACTCTTGAACAACATGCCTCTACACTAAGAAAGACACGCTCTCGTTTCTGGGGATGGTAAATTACTGCAGACATTGAATTTATGGTAATGCTGCTATGAACTCTATTTTGAGAGCAGCCACAGTGCAATCTGCTCCTCCCACTGTGCAATGGAGAGACGATGCATGATGTATGACTTTCATGATCAGAAGCATGTACTCATTGAATATCATCAGCCGTTTCATTCGCATGTGCATTAGAAGGATGACGAGCTATAGGTATCCTTATGCAGGAACACAGGTCACATTGCTGACATGTTGCTATGCGTCTTGACTTTCACCAGTAGTCCTTGGTATGCCACATTCTTTTAGACCATTGTTCTGACTCATGACTATGTTGTTAATGTCACCCATTCAGTGTTGCAGATTTGCAGCACCTCTGTAACTCAGCATAAGGCAGCAGCCCTTGTCACTCAGGCTTTGAGGTGGTCATTGTTTCCAGTCCCCACGTGTCTTAAAGTGCTCACTTCCCTTAAATCTAGCCACTCTTTTTCCTTTGAATGATGAAGAAAATGAGCATTATTGCATTGATACTATTGAGACAAGGAAGTCTCAAATGCCAGACTTTTTACAGGCACCCATGCCAAATTCTTACATGACTCTCTACACTGACGGTTCAGATTGTAGACCCTCTGATAACAAACACCTTGCTGGCTACACAGTAGTTAATGACTGAAAAGGCATTAATTTAAATCTTTAACAGATGTGACCATGAAGCGTAGTGATAACAAATCATCATATGTTGAAATAATTTTAGAGAAGAGATGAGGAGTTTTGTTTTGACTTAAAAATTTGAACTGAGCCACGGTGGATTTAAAAAAGAAAAAAACTGACTTTTCAGAATGAGACAGGAGCTTTAGTGGATTTTTAGTTGTGGGCACTGATCGCACTTGTTGAGACAGCAGGATGTATTAACCTGTCTTGAGAGACGAGACAGACAAGTTAAACATGTAAAGGACTTGTCAATGAAAATCGGGAAATTTTATCTTTAATAAAGGAACAATAAAATTTCGGCCATGTATTGGCCCATGTTACACATGGGCCCACTCATGTGGGAAAAGGAGGGATAAAAGATTTGTTCACAATGGTTTACACCAGATATCACGCAAATTTCACAAACAGGGGTGAACAGATGAGTGACATGTCAGCAAACTAGGAGAAAAGAAAGCTCAGTAGAGCAAAACCATTTGGAACTGCTATTGGGTCCCTTTGTAAATGTGCAAATAGTTATTGTACATATTTTGAACTAATCAAATATCTAGGGGAGGGTGTGTGTATCTCTCTCTCCTAGGAGAAATGACCGTTCCAGGTGCTGCAGAAAAACAGAACAGCCATTCAGGTCGAAAGCAGAGCAGAATGGATCCATGTGTGCCGGCCAGCACCTCCCCAACCATTCACAAGGAGGTGAAAAGCTATGGTGAGTGAAAGGGTGGTTCATCTTCCTATTTCTGCTGGATGAATTTGTGCAGGGGACAGTGCAAGGAGATCCAGGAGACCAACAATATGAGCACACATGCTGTCATATATTCTAATGTACACAGTTACAGATTTTGAAGTGCATTCAAAATGAATCGATCAGGAAAATGAATGAAGAAAGGAACATTTTAATAGAATTAAAAAAAAAGAAAAATCTTTGTTATTAATATTTTTTGAAAAAACAATGAAAACAGGAGGCTGGCCAAAGGTGAGCCCGCTCCCAAATATAGGAGACATAATAGCTCTCCCAACGGTAGGTCACGTGCGAGTAACTTCTGATCTCAAAGACTGGATCGACGAGCACCTCAGTGCTTAGTAGCAAAGTAAGAAATACACAAGAGCGACCTCTACTGGTGGTTTAAAAACCCATTGTTTTCTCAAATGCAGGAATCAAAGTGGTATTAATTATGTGGACTTGACTGATTAAGTATTCTTTTGCTTTAGTTTGGTTAGACTGTTATGGTTTATTAATTTGATTTAGTGTTTGGTTGGTTGACTTAGTATTAATTGATTTTGATTGATTTTGATTGTGTCTTCATTTCATAACATTTACTTGTTAATTCTTAGTACAAGTGTTATTTGGTACATATTTAGTCACTAGAATCACTTAATATGAATCTTTAACTTGTCAACAATACATGATTTATGATGGTTATTTTTATTTTTATAGCTTTTGATTGCACTTCTTCTTTGATTATTATTTCTCATCTAGTATCCTTATTGTACTTTCCTTTTTTGATTTTAATCAGTATAAGCAGAAGAACTAATTGACTGGTCCAGTGTCTTTTACACCAATCCCAAACTGACAATGGATGGAGATCTTTGGCCTGCAGCTACCCCTATGATGCATACACATGTGATTTGACCAAAACATTAGATCTTAGTTAGATGTGTTTTGAGTGCCATGTTTATGCAGCATGGGTGATCCTAAATTACTTCCTTGACGCGTTATTTAACATTTTTCATTATTTATCAATTGTATAATTATGTTTCTTGTTGATTTACTTCATTATTGACAAAGATATTGTAATTGATTATTGTAATGGTTCTGTTACTCCAACTCTTTAGGTCTTTAGTTAGTATTAGGCTTATAAGACTTACAAGTAGGCCCTAAAAACAGTAGGTCACTGTCTGTCTCAAGCTGTGAAATAACTGATAGAGTGAAACTATCCCAGTCCCCAATGGCAGTTGCCATAACAACCAAGGTTGCATCAAAATGAGGCTTATTTTTTCATGGGTTTGTCTAATATAAACAAAATGGGACTTATTTATCTAAATATAAACTGGAATTGCTAACAGGAATGCACTTGAAATGTGCATAATCTTAAACACCTACAAAGCACTGCACAAACTATATGTCTAACTTGTACATTTTGGCAACACATTATAGCTGAACCTAAACTAAAGGCTGAAATTGGTTGGAGGTGTACAAAAAGAACAAAAACCATGTTATCCATTAAAAATTATACAGATTGGAAAATTTGAAGGTTGGAAATTTTCTTCGCAGTCCTTTTGTTAAAAAAATATTGCTCAACTTAAAATTTCAATGAACTATTGATTAACACAAAATCTAACCTTTTGTAATGTATAAGCTACAATGCTAGCATTTTATGCATTACATAATATGTAGCTACACCACCAGATTTAATGTTTTGAAGGCAGGATTTTGCCTCCAAAACATTAACACACACACACACACACACACACACACACACACACACACACACACACACACACACACACACACTCACACACTGTATACATCTCCTCATAGCCACAATGCAGCAGCAGAGTCAGACATCAGGAGGATTCATGTTGCGGCAGAGAGCCAGCAGTGTTAGCTCCACACAGCCACAGCCCTTAAGTCACACGAGACTGGAAATGTTATGCAACAGCTGTGATGAACAGAGCCGAGCTATGCTCTCCGTGCACGCTTAACACCTACACAAAATAACAGGGTTCCCAAGCAGCACAGGCTGGCAGTAAATAATGCATGTCAGGACAAGAACTCACACATACATACACAGCCTCCCTAGTTTTTTAAAAATGAGTCGTCTTTGAAAAAAAAAAACACATATACTTTGGGATACAGTGCTTCAAAAAGACTTGGAAAATGTGTGTAGAATGTTCTGGAAGCTTCCCTAACTGGCAGATTCTAGGAAGACATTGTTTTCTAGTCCTAAAAGTCTCAACCATCCAAATTGCGTATACGTGACATTTTTGCATTTTCAACCAGTGCTGTCCAGGATATACAATGTTGGTTGAATATTAAATAATTCCAGCATGTCGTCTGTAATCTACCAAGTTATGTTTGGTTTTTGCACTTAACTGTTGTGTTTGTTTGTTTGTTTGTTTGTTTGTTTGTTTGTTTTTGTTTTTGTTTGACAAAGTGAGCTCACCTTTAAGCAGGGTAGGTTAGCATGATAATTTATCATGTACGGCTAACCTGATGGGAATATTAATTCATTCTTAAAGGTGCACTTGAAAATACGGTTTTATACTTTATACTTATACTTTATATTAATTAATACCTTAATTTTGTATGTTTGTACTAATAAACCCTGTTTTGAAACTTTGGATATTTAGATCCTAACGTCTTGCCCTCAAATGGACACAGATGCACTTCTATCCATACTACAATTGGGGGGTATGCATTCGCGGACTTGTTCCACACATCTGCACTAGAAAACATGATGGCGACCTCCTGACAGCAAGAAAAGCTCCTTTGTTTGCTTTCTGAACATATATAGCTGCCTGTTGTGGTTGAAAACAGTCTACTATGAGAGAGAGATCAAAACAGTAAAGTTGTGGGCCGGACAGATAAACACTGAGCAGAAACTCTAAAGGCTAAAAATATATGATGGTAATTACTGAACTATGTATTTATGTGACTCCAGTATTTGAGAAGGTATTCTAACTCATAGAAAAAGTAAATAAGTTAAACATTTGCTAATTTGAATCCTTATGCCTGTCTGTGATGTGTACATTTACTGTTATCAATATCTGGACATCTAAAACTACACTGTCAGATGCATGACAGTCATCAGCTAGCGAGCTCAGAAAATCAAACCTGTAAAGCAAAGCAAACATTGTCTAGAACAGTGAGAATCTGGCGTCTACCTCCATTACGCTGAAGCGTAGGCATATGCGTCAGCCCTCATGTGCAGCCCACATTGCTTTAAGATCTACTCGGGTAAAGACCTGCGAGTCTACCTGTGCAAGGCCAACGACAAGGCAAACTATCCTATTTGCTCTGAGCACTTAAACTATGTCCATACTCAGCACTGTAGCCATGTGCTTCCACTCCATTTCTGTTGTCTCCAGTAAATGCAAAAAATATCACTGTGCGAAAAAGGCAAAGAAATCTGGCTAACCTACGGTCAATGCAACATTCCTTACCAACGTGTTCCTTTTTGGGGTTGCGGAACTGCCTGTTTGCAGTTAACAAAGCTGATTTAATTCCTGTCTATGCTACCCAGCTATTCCTTGAGCTTCTGGCACTGAGACTTGGATCAAACCAGAAAAGACTGCTACCCCAGCTGCACTCTCCCATACCTCCCGTCTGTCCAGGCAAGGAGGTATGACTGGCCCCATATTTTACAGCAAATGGAAATTCACACAACTGCTGCCTCCAACCAGATACACATATTTTGAGTACCATGCTGTTAACGTGACTGCTCTGATAAAAGTCTCTGTGGTTGTCGTTTACCATCCACCTGGCCAAATGGGTGATTTTGGGAATGATATAGAGACACTATTGTCTACCATTCCTTAACATGGCTATCAGCACACTTTTCTCACTAGAAGCCAGTGATGTCACTGAATCTTTCTGCTGCACAGTGACCTCATGTCTGGATAGCCTGTGTCCTCTATCTACCAAATCTGCTCAATCTAACCTTCCTCACCAATGGCTGACTGACCATATCCAAAAGCTGCGTACTGATCTCAGAGTCGTTGAAAGAAAATGTTCTCAAGTGTTATCAGTTGCCTCTATCTTCCTTCTCATCCAGCATCAGTGCTGCCAAAACTGATTTTTAAAATGATAACATCAGCAATACTACAGACACTCACAAATTATTTTCAAGCTTCAAAACATTACTCAATGTTCTGCCACCTCCATCAGACACAAACCTCTCATGTGATATCTTTGTCTCCTTCTTTACAGAAGAGGTGGTGGCCATCAGTAGCCAATTCTCTGAACAACAACCAGTCTCCCCTGGTTAAGGGCACATCCCTCTCCATCGTTTGCCCTCTCACCGAGGGCAGTGCACCGACAAGCCAAACATGTAGCAATCGTGCTCTGCTCTCATGCCCTTCTCTGCCTCCTCCAGCCAATGGCTCAACCCCTCCCTCACTCAGCCCTCTAGCTAAATGCAAGGCACTAAAAGCGTAACAAGTAGCAGTGCTACTGCATGCATCTCTCTGTCTCCCAGGTCAATGGTGTATCACTTTTCTCATTCACCCCTCTCACTGAGAGTGAGTTATCAAAACTCCTTACCCCATTCCCACCAACCTCCTCCAAGCCATATCTCACACCATTGCGCCAGCATTCACACATGCGATAAATGCTTCACTGGCTTCGGGAACATTTCCAGCAACCACTCAACTGAAACAGCTCTGTTGGCCATGACAGAAGTACTAAAGGCAGCCACAGCTGCAGCTCAGTCCTTGGTCCTTATCTTGCTGAACCTATCAATAGCCTTTGACACGGTGAACAACCACACCCTGCGGTCTGTACTCTCAGATATGGACATCTCAGGCAAAATGCTACTTAGTTTGAATCCTATCTCACTTAGTGTTGCTTCCAAGTATCATGGCGAGGATATACGTTCTTACCCATCCCCTCCCCACTGGGGTGCCCCAAGGCTCGGTGCTGGGGCCCATTCTCTTTGCAATACAAACCACCTCCTTGTGTCAAATTATCCACTTGCCTCTCATATCACTGCTATGCAGACAACACCCAACTATACCTGTCATTCTCACCAGATGACCCCATGGTCTTGGTGTGGATCACGGCTTGTTTCTCAGACATATCCAAATACATGAAGAAACGCCACATTCAACTAAACTTCTCTAAGACTGAACTCTTAGTTCATCTCTCACCCCACCCAAGGTTGAAAGAAACCTGGGTGTCATGTTTGAAGACCAGCTATCCTTCTCTGACCATGTTGTATCTGTCTCCTGGTTATGCCGCTTTCACTATACAAACATAAGAAAAATCAGGCTTTAATTGAGTCAGTATGCCACCAACCCCTGGTACAGGCCATGGTTATCTCTTGCCTCGACAACTGCAATGCTCTTCTAGCAGGTCTTCTTTCATGCGCAGTGAAACCCTTACAGATGGTCAAGAATGCTGTGGCGTGTCTGATTTTCGGTCAGCCTAAAAGGGCACATCACTTCGCTGCTCATTGAACTCCACTGGCTACCCATGGCGACCGAATCAAATTCAAGTCACTAATGCTTGCCTACAGAATGACTTCTGGGTCTGCACCCATCTACTCGAACTCAATCATACAGACTTATGCTCCTTCTTGGCCACCGCATTCCTCCAAGGAACGCTGTCTGGCATTACCATCCCTGCACACAAAGCAAACACACTCCATACTGTTCTCATGTGTAGTTCCCTGGTGGTGGAACAAGCTACCAAATGTTATTAGAGCAGGGGCGTCCCTCTCTATCTTCAAGAATCTCTTGAAGACTCACTTCTCCCAAGAGCACCCCCTCTAACACCTCTAACACCCTAACATGCCTAACTAGCACATACTGTGCACTTTCAGTGAACTTCTCCACTACTTGATCACCTTGCACTCTGTCTTTTGAAGAGATCTAGTACTTAGTACTTACTTCAAGGTTTCCTACTCTACTGAAGCTTTAGGTTTGCCCCTCACTTGCAGGTCTCTTTGGGTAAAAGCATCTGCCAAATGAGTACATTTAAATCAAATGTAAATTTAAATTCCGTTATGTCTGCTGACACAAATAGTGTTTCATTGTCATCGTGGAGTAGACTAGAAAAAAACTTCCCTTAATGAGGGAATCAGAACGAGACATTGTTTGTCAGTGCCTTCTAAAACACATTACAAAAAACATTTAAACAAGCATTTTATGATCTGCTTTGACCACAGTTAAGATTTTGTTAGGTCAAAGCAACTAAACCTTCGTGCTTAAAGTTATGGAGTGATGGTGCTAATGAATTAAAAGAAAACACTACTGAATGTTGGTAAGAGACAGAATGCGAACAGCTGTCTCTAGTGTCCAAGTCAGATGTTTTGTATTCTCAATTATCCGTCCAAAATTTCTCCCTACAATGTTCATGCAGCTATCAACCACAACATTAAAACCGGTAACTGGATTTAATTTTGTGATCAGTGTAAACAAAGATATCTAGAATGTCTCCATTTGATTGAATGGTTACATCTACAAAACAGTATTGAGTTTGATTATTTCACTCAGTGTAAACCTCATATATAGTTTGAAAAAGCAGACCCAGATTATGTGATTCTGACTTTGATTAAGGTGACACCGCTTAAACTGCATCCAGCAGGACAAAAAACACAGTGGGAAAGAGTGAATGATAGGGGTTTAAGGAAAGTGTTTTTTGTGTGATTGTTCCCTTTAATGGTTGGTCACTGAAATCTATTCCACAAATTTAGATATGTGCAGTACTATACATACAATGTATATACAATAATTTTTTTTATCTTTTGACTTTCAGCAGTGATTTATTTTCTACATGACTGGTTGGTGTTTCTACTGTGCCATTACAGCTTTAAAATCTATGTAACGAATTGCACAATAAAGTCAACCAATAACCAGTATGTATGCTGTGTAATTTGGTAGTCTATTTACCCCAGTAGTCTAAATAACGATAATGCACCATCATATTAGTAAAACTATACTAATTCTTCCAATGATTTCCGTGCTGCTGTTGTTTGTTGAAGAGGCACATTTAAAATGTAAATGCCATCATTATGAGAACCAGTCATCAATGTAAGCAACCGGCCACAGCAAGGCCAAGAAACAGCAACAAAAAGAGCTCTCCAACTGCTCCAGTTAGCTGTCATTAAGGCCACCGTCCTCATGCAGTCAGCCCCACACTCACTCACTTGCTCACACACAAACAAACAGACGCGCACACACACACACACACACACACACACACACGCACACACACACACACACACACACACACACACACACACACACACACACACACACACACACACACAATATTACTATATTTGTGGGGACCTGTCATTGACGTTATGCATTCCTAGCCCCTTACCGTAACCTTAACCATCACAACTGAATGCCTAGTCTTAACCCTAACCTAAGCCTAATTCCAACGCTAACCCTCAAACCAAGTCTTAATCTTCAAACAGCCATTTAAACTTGTGGGGTCCAGCAATTTGGTCCCCACAAGTAAGGTGGGCTCCCAATTTTCAGACCCCACAATAATGAAACTAGCCCACACACATACACACACCAAAATGGGAGAAAAGTAGCAAATTGAAACATTTTCAAAGCAGAACCAATGCTGGATTTTCAACTGGGCTCTGCCAGACCCCTGGAGTTCCAAGACCCTCAGTGACATGTTAACCTCCTGTTCTACTGTGCATACTGGGCAGAGTGTGTAACAGACCCAGACCCCTGGAGTTCCAAGACCCTCAGTGACATGTTAACCTCCTGTTCTACTGTGCATCAACTGGTTTGAGCTCATTTCTTTGAAAATAAATTTCAGAGTATGAAACACTAAAGCATAATATCACCTGTCATGATAAGGGCCTTTATTACCCGATCTTGGAGTCCTGTGTTGGTCAAAGGGTTCAAATTCAGAAGTCTGCAGAAGCTGGCTAAATGTATAGAATATAGTGTAAGCCCATTTGGGTTTTTGTTATCTCACCAACGCAATCCATTATCCATATATACATCCGCATACTGTAAAACATTGCAAAGAGTAAGTAAATAATATTGCAAAGAGTAAGTAGTAAATTAGAAGCTGCAGTATGAAATAAATGTAAATCTATATAATTAAGATAAATGTGACAATGCAGTGCTCTGTCTCTTGCATGTGACAATGCAGGAGACAATGCAAGATGGTCATTCCTAATTAATTTAAGTTTTAATTCATTTACCACACAAAAAACCTTGAACAAACAGAAAAAATTTAAATACTGCACAGAGTGGGAGGAATGAAGGGGTTTAATGGCTTAAAAGGTCAATCTATTATGAAAATAGATAATATTATCTGTCGATCAAACTAATCAATCTACTAATTGTGAATAAAGGTACAAGTTGTTGGATGTTTACATTAATAAATCATATATCCTCCAAACTAAAAAACAAAATATGTTGTTTGCCATCGCCTTCCAAAACGGTTAAAATTAAAAATTGTAATTGTAAAAATGTAAGAACCATTACAATAGTGTATATTCTGTGAGCAGCAAGTCATACATATATAGAAAATAAAAGGCAGTAGAAAACAAATTTAAAACAGAAAATGAGGAAGCTTTGACTTCCAACAACTTCCCATATAAAATCTAAATACAGATATTTAAAATAAAAGAAAGAACAAAGAAAACTTGGTTTGGGTTAGGAAAAACTAATGATTAAATAGAAACCAGTGTTGTTGGTAGGAAACTGGAAACAATCAGCAGTCTCCCACATGTTATACACTTTCTTGACACAGACACATCCATCCATCCATGGATTTTTTTCAAAATGTATGTCTAGGTCACTTTCACACCTGTAGTTTAGTTCATTTGGTCTAAATGATTGTTGCCTTTTTTTTTCATTTTTAAACCGTTTTGCCCATGTAAAAAAAATATTACACGGACCCAGTGTCTCGCATGACAAATGAGGATACAGTCACATTAGCCTTCAATGAAACTCCCCTACTCTCAGAACCTAAAAAAAGATGTGATGTTACACTTCAGATATGATTAATAATGTGATCACAGGCTACAGTGCATGAAAGTGGTTTATAGTCTTGTAATGTCATATTATACTAAACAAAATGGTGACACATCACTAGAGTAATAACTTCTCCATTTCCAAATACAATATGTAACTGTTTCTATTGGCCAACTGTGCAAACTGGCAGAGCAAAGTCGATCAAAACTTAACCCTGAAGTGTGAGTCCAACCTTGTCTCCTATAATAATTAATTGGTTTTCCCAACTAAGTTGTGGCAGAAAACATATTTGCTGCCTGGATTATTTTCAAAGACAATGATTTTTGAGTGAAGGAAGTTATACATTTTTGTTTGGTACAGAAGTAGGGACAAGGTGTGGGTGGATTGCACAGGACATTGACACTGGGTTCTCCACCTGAGTTCCATTTGTGTTTTGGTTAAGGCAACAAAAGTACTTTGGTTAGTGTTAGGGGAAGATCATGGTTTTGATTAAATGGTTATATAGAAAACATGTTGTGTGTCGACAGAATCTTTCTGTTTTAAGCCAAAATCTGCCCCTATCCTTAATCAAGTGTTGTGAGTGCTTAAACATAACCACAAAAACATTTAATCACGCTCTAGTTGCTCAGAGTGTATATAGAAGGCAAACTAATTAAATATATTTAAATCCGATTTACAGTTGGCAATCTGTATCTAGATAGCTGATCTGGATGAGGATAAACACATGGAAGTGGGAGTAAATTATCAGAGTGCATTCTGATCAGTATTCAGTCTGAAACGTCAAGCTGAGGCATCACCTAACTCCATCTTTTCCTACTAGCTAGAGCTGACTGACAGAAGTTACAAGTAGTAGCAATAGCTAGCAAGTCTTCTTTAAAAAAATTATTTTGTCCATGAGATTGCTGTATTTGACTTGGGACGCACCGTGATTGTTGAAAAGTCCGTCAGCCCCACTTAGGGAATTTGCATATTGATTTCACAATGTGGGCAGACCCAATAATTTATACTAGGTAAACACGCAAAGCTCCATGGATGGGATGTCATTTTTCTGATAAGATATCTTCTGTGCCTTAGTATCATCATTTTGCAACATCCAGATAATTTAACATATTTTAACATCCATCCATCCATTAGCTATACTGCTTATCCTTTGAGGGTCCCGGGGGGGATGAACCGAGTCGCGGTTGACATTGCAACCTGAACAGGTTGCTCTGCCACAGGGACAGAGACGAACAACCATTCACGCTCACATTAACACCTACAGGCAATTGAGAGTCATCAATGAACCTAACCTGTATGACTTAGGAATGATGGAGAAAGCTGGAGTACCCAGACGAAACTCACGCAAGGACATGCAAAATCCACATAGAAAGGCCACGGGCCGAGTTGGGGTTTGAACCCAGAACCTTCTTGCTGTGAGGCGACAGTGTCAACCACTGCACAACCGTGCCACCCTAGATATTTGAGATATGTCTAGGAGATGGGGGTGACACGGCCAGCCGCTAACAACATCAATATAAGATACATACATCGTCAGTTATGTGGGCTTCAACTGAAGTTAATTGAAGGCTGAATATTCAAATAACTTAAGTTCAATGTGACTGTAACTTTAAAAAAAAATCTCATCTAGAAGCTGTCCAGTACAAACAGTCTGATCTGTAGGCCACTGGAAAATTTGGGGGTAAAGGGTCTTGCTAAGGGGACATCTCTGCAGCGGGATGGTCATGGTTGACATGTTAAAGGGGAAGTTTTCGAACTTCAAGCCTAGCAACATCGCTGCAGCAAATCAGTCAGTCACATGGCATATCAGTCCACCAACCGCCATCAAACCAGTCTGTTACAACTAAAACATTAATCATGTTTTACAGTCGGTCAGTGAAAAAGTCAAAAGTCAGAAAAAATGAAAGCCCAGTGTGGAATGATGTAAGATAGATATTGGGATAAGTGAAATAGAAAATGTTTTTGCTCTTACCTTTATGAAGTCAAATGAATTCATCAGGTCCAGCAGAGAGAAAGAGAAAAATATACTGAGTGTTAATCTTGAAGCTCAATACAGTCTGAATTATCTATCCTAGTGAGTATTTGGGGCAGCTGGATGGTGTATGTAAAATTGAGTCAAAATAGACTACACTATATGTGTTCATGGTAATGAGAGGCTCTCAGTCCCCTTCTCTCGCTCTTTCTCTCTCTCTTTCACTCTGTAAGTGTATATTAATGTCCCGAGTGATGCAGTGACCCTGTCATACTAAATCTACTGCTGTGTGATCACACGCCCTGACTCAACACCCCTCATCTGTGATTGTGTGTGTCTGTGTGTGTGTGTGTGTGTGTGTGTGTGCGTGTGTGTGTGTGTGTGTGTGTGTGTGTGTGTGTGTGTGTGTGTGTGTGTGTGTGTGTGTGTGTGTCTTCAGAATGACACATGGGAGATGCACTGCTCAAAACACTGTTAAACTAAGCCTCTTCTACTGGCACTCAACCAGAGAAAGAGAGAGAACATAGAAGAGAAAAGGAGACATGCAAAATGAAAAATTAGGGAATCAAAATACTGTACTGACTGAGTACTGACTGTCAGTAATATATTTTAATATTTGAATATACTGTTCTTTTATTTTATTATCTTGTTGTAACCTTGTCAGGTAAAAGCCCTTATATACTGTGTGATTCTGGGCTGTCCCAGAAAAAAGTTGGGTATAGTGAGAGAAATGTAGTGAAATCTTTGGCCATAAGCCTCCTGAATTTCACCATGAGACCACTTTTCAAATTTGATCCGGAATAAAACAGCCTGTATTTGAACATAGTCAGCAAAAATTTTAAGTATACATTATACATTGTCAATAAGGAGTTGAAACTTTGACATGGTCTAAATTTCCTTGAAAACTCCTACTTCATGCAAACGAAATCTTCAGTGGTACCTTATGCTGCACTGCTGATAGTGGTGAAAACATACTGAAAAAGTTCTGAGAACACGAACTCCATTACATTTTAAAGTCATTACATATTACTAAAGTGGTGAACAGTGAACTCCACTCTGGGGGTAGAGGCTGAAAATGAACTAGGAAATTGTAAAATTGTTCCTTTGCATGATACTAAAATAGAACTAAAACGATACAACACAATAATAAAGACGAGTAACATGGATGAAGACACAGACATACTGAACATTTAACAATGCAGAGCTTAAAGTTTAATAATGTGTTATCTTATATATACATGTCAATGTGTCTATTGTGAAGGTTGCCCTGCCCTGCCCCGACATACACACAAACACACACACACGCACACACACACACACACACACACACACACACACACATGCACACACACACACTTGCAGAGTATTTAGCATATTGTGGTACCTGCAGCCAGTAAATTAGTCACATCTGAAACAGTCTAATTAACCCAGAGGAGCTTAACCCACTTATCACAACAAGCAGAAAGTGAGAGACATAGAGAGAGAGACAAACATAAAGAGAGAGAGTGGCTAGCTCCTTCACTGATTGATTTCTCTCATCAAGTGTGTGTGTTTATTTACTTTCTTCTGTCTGATTGATTGGCTTGTACAAAGACAGCCCTTCTTCGTCCAGTAAATTACTGAAACCCATACACTCTCACCACACAAACACACAAGGCAGAGAACATTGTTTCTTAACACATAATCAAACTTTTTCTTCTTACAATATTACATGTGTGTGTCTGCCATGCATCCATGTAAAGGTACAGGGTCAGAGCTAATTAGCTAATTAGCTGGGTAGCAGCAGGCATTCCCTGCTGTAGATGCTCTGTCTCCTGCATTGTCACATGCAGTAGACAGAGCACTGCATTGTCACATTTACCTTAATTTTATATAGATTTACATTTATTTCATACTGCAGCTTCTAATTTACTACTTACTCTTTGCAATATTATTTACTTACTCTTTGCAATGTTTTACAGTATGCGGATGTATATATGGATAATGGATTGCGTTGGTGAGATAACAAAAACCCAAATGGGCTTACACTATATTCTATACATTTAGCCAGCTTCTGCAGACTTCTGAATTTTAACCCTTTGCTTGCATGCTGCACTAATGGCACACATATGTATTTTAGTAGTAATGTTGGATAAACATGCGCTTACTGTTGCTCTGAATTGGTCCCCATGCGTGATGCCTCATCAGTTGTGTGGCATGACTTTTCAATTAGGTGTGGCTACGGCACTAGGTAGGTAGTTCTATGTCTTTTGGCCGTGAGCATGTAATGCACAGCGAGCCAGCTGCTGGTAGCTAGCGGTTTCTAAAAATTAAAAAAGGTATCTGTTTGTTGCCACTTAGCAACTGGTTTCACTTTACAATTTACTAGGCTTTGTGACATATATACAATTCCAAATAGTACAGCTCGGACATTTCCGGTCTATTTGTTTACTTCGAACTACCTAGCCACAGAGCTCTTGATAGTGTTAATGTTTAGGTTATTTCACCATGAGTGTACGCAGGAAAATGTTCAAGACAGGGTAAGGTGCTTGGTGAAGGTTGAACCTTGGATGTGAGTTGCCAGTGAGCCCAGTCCCGGGACATGTATTCAACACACTCTAACGTGCACCTGGAATTAGAGGTACACAGAGAGGGCCGGTAAAGGGAGTGACATCCACAAAAAATATCCACAAAAACTTTATGGATTTTTTTGATGGTCCACCAGCCACCGATGCAGTGACCCACTGGGATTTGTCTTGGTATGCCCGTTGGCCAGTTACACTATGGATGAGAACAGAAAATGGATGTGGCATCAGCTAGAAGGAACGCCGGGCTGCAACACACATGTCGCTATACATTATTAAGCTTGAAACTGCCAATCAGATTTATTCACTTATTAATCGAAGGTGCCGGAACACCGTTCAGGATCATTCTGGCCCATGTTAACCCCTCCTGTGGAGTAAGAACACCACATCGATGTCACAAAGTATCATGACTCCTGCTCAGTCCCTGAACCGTCTGCACTGGACATGATCTCATCAGCTGCAGAGGACCTTTCCAAAGAAGTAAAGGATTTGGGAGAAAGGAAATACAGTAGTTACAGGTACAGTGACAGTTTGGGTTACAGTTGTTTGCTGGCTCTATTGCTAACATCAGATTCTATATCAGGTACCTAAAATGTATACAGTATATTCCAGCTGTTTGACATCAACCAAGGTCAACATCAGTTAAATGATGAAGAATTCTGTTGTCAATCTTATCATTAAAAAATTAAAAATTAAAAAACATTTATTTTTTTACTGCATGACCACTGTATGTTTCATAAAGACGCATTGTCGGTTAAAACATGGCGTAATGTTACAGATTTAATAAACTACAGCACCAAGTAGCTTCTTAATCAGTCTATCCGAATATTAAGTAGCATATGAGGTGAGACATTAGTATGTTATTACAGTTAAAATTATTTTGGTGACAGTGTATGATTTTATTTACTATTTTAATTAATGACTGACATGATGTATGTGTATGTTATATTATTATATATTATGTATCATTATATCTATGATGCAGCATATAATTAAAATCCTTTGTCTAATTTGCTGGTCGGGGCTTTAGTCGTCCTGCAAACCTGATGAACACCGGTGATGAGCTCTTGTAGACAGCAGGTGTAAAACGCAAGCAGTGATAAGTAGAATTTGGAAGTGATTGTGCAACCAGTCAATTATCACCACAGTACCACAATGATCTGTGTATGTTTGTCTATTTTACTCCAAACAATTTCACCAACCTGGACTGGTCAGGCCAAGCTGTGCAACTACGTGAGTGTGTGTGTGTGTGTGTGTGTGTGTGTGTGTGTGTGTGTGTGTGTGTGTGTGTGTGTGTGTGTGTGTCAGCTGTGGGCGTCTAAAAAATAAATTCAGCATAAAAGAAGGGCGTAGATTTGGTTTCAGTACTGTGTTTATGTAAATCATTTAATAAATAATAAATCATGATCAAACTGGTTATCATGCTTTCCTTAATGTTAGTATACCAAAAATAGACCCATAAATTGATCAATTATAATGCATTTACCAAATAATCACCTATAATTTCCTTGAAAGCAACCCAATCACTTAGAAGTTACGTATACTGTATAGACAACTAAATTGCATCAGCAAATAAGTTTTGTATGAAACCTATTTGCAACTGGCTTATGTTTTCTATTAACATAATGAAGAAATGTTTTTAATTTACATACTTGGCAAGTTGCAAATATGTTGATATTGAATCTAGTATGGACAAAACCATCCCCACCAGGATAGTACAACGTTTCCCCAACAACAAGCCCTGGATTACCTGCGACCTTAACGAATCGCTGAACAGGAAGAAGAGAGCCTTCGGGCTCACAAGAGGAAGCTGGAAAACAAGCTAACGGAAATCGGGCTGAGGAAACCTGAACAGATGCAACGAGTTGAACATGTTCTTCAACAGTTTCAGCACAGGACCCTTAGCTGCCATCACTCTGTACAATGATTCTCTTCTGTGTCGGGAGGGGACTCCTCCTCCTCTGAACAGACTGCTCACCTGGACTTTTTATCTATGATATTATGTATCACATCTATCTATCTAATCTATTTATCTATCTGTATCAATAAAATCTAACACACAACATGTCATGGCATCATGTCATTACTGTGATCATAATGGAGAGTCAGACATTTCATCTCATACAAATTATGCTACACATCATCTGATCTAATTCCTAAATATTTTAGGCTGTTTGTTGTAATTTAGTGTAGGGTGAAGGTATTGTGGCGCTCAAGCTATTCTTCAGGAGCCACAGACCTGAAACCTGTCCATGGTTCACAAATTTGTAAAACTGTTTATTTACCAACTCATTTATTCAAAATTGAAGACTGGTTGTATTTTTACCTTTATGTTATGTTTGCCATAATGTTTTGTTGTTTTCAGTGTAAAGGGGATACTCCAACAAAAATATAAATAAGGCTAGGGAGGGTCTCGCATTTTTAAAAAAATGAAATATAAGATTCAGCCCCCCTCCCCACCCAGTACATTTTGTACTATCCCTAACAGGAATATTGTTTTCATTCACTTTGTATTTTTTTTTGGATTGCTGTAAAGCTACTGTCAATGAAACTCAGTGTAGTATAACAGTAAAGGTAGCATTAGCTAATTAAGTCAAGTCAAATTTATTAATAGCGCATATCTAAACACAACAGGAGTTGACCTAAGTGCTTTACACAGAAATTTTAGAATACAGTAAAATAATGTAAATAATTAAAAACATAAATAATTAAATATAACTATAACAGACAAAATAAAACATTTTTTTAATGACAATAAAATTTAAGGGGACTCATAGGCAATTTTATAAAGTTAGGTCTTTAGCGGGGATGTAAGTGGTGATAGATAAAGGGGGGTCTGACGGGGGTAAACTATTCCACAGTCTGGGGGCAGCAACTGAAAAGTGGTAACCAGTGGACTGGTAACCAGTGAAGGGAAGCCAATACAAGTGAGATGTGTTCCCTTTTCTTGGTGATAGTGAAGAGATGGCTAACAATTATCCATAAACTATCACAAACACATGGATGAATCATTTTTATGAACTACATGTGAGACATTTGTTTTTTTTAGTTTTTTTTACAAGCTCTCACTCACACCACTTTCTAATTCCAGTCTAGGGAGGAGACGGCTACTTCCACAGAGTCTTAACTGATATAGTTAAACTTGGGAGGCACAAGTATTACATATTTGATTGACATCTTTTCTACATCTGGCCAAAATGCATCACCAAAAGTGGTTTAAAAAAACAAATTTCAATCCATCTTGAATGCTTCTTGGATGCATATACAGTATACTTAGATGTAACGTTTTTGAAATGGGATTTCCATCCAATCTTCCAAAGATGCATACAGTTTAAATATGGTCTTAGTGAATGAAAACAGTATTTGTGTTAAAAAGAGAAACACAGAACACCAAAGTGGTACTCTAAGTTTGTGACTCTGTTGTTGTACTGATGTAAATAGTACTGTATAATTGTATATCATGCTGAATTAACCATGTGAGCCATTATAGAACTTGGCAAACTTTTTAACTGAACTGAAAGTCTACAACTCTGTCTGCAGATATACACTCAGTTGGCAGTTAATTAGGAATGCCTAGCTAAAACTAATGCAGTCAAATACAACAATCCTGTAATAAATCCTCCTTCATGAATGATGTAATGTTCAGTTTGTGTTGAAACTGTTTTATAGAGGTGTTGACTCAATGTTGTGGTCATTTTGGAGGCTGCAGTTGTATTGCCTTATACAGAAAGGTGTTTCCATTATTTTGCCCACCCTATTTATATCAGTGATGGTAGGCTAGATAACAAAAACTCTCTCAGTACAACATAATACAATTCAACAGCACCACAAACTAAATAATCCAAAATTATTATACAGTTGAATCAACACCATTTTAACACAGTTTCAACACAAACTTAACATTATAACCTTCATGAAGGAGGTTTTATTTCAGAACTGTTCTATTAGACTTCAATAAATTTAGCTAGGTTTATGGTGATGACTCTGAGGTTTAAAAGTGATGTGTTTGGAATTAGCTGCAGACTCAGGTCCCATGTGAATGGGCAGGAGCCCCTAACAGCAGTCTGCTATGAATAGGATAAATACCTATTTCATGGCAGTCTGACCTCCATTTGTGGAGGCTCTTTGCTCCAAAATGCTGGATGGATGGACAGACTAACACTGCCATTATTTGGCCCTGATAGTAGCATAGCAAAAACTGAAACTAAAATAAACTTTGTTACTGCTGTAAAATAAAGTGTACCAAAGTGCACCTGCCTCTTCTACACTGGATATATTACTGTTGCTGGTGTGGCACAGCAGCTCTAGTTCTGTATTGGGTCTCTGATACTAAAGGGCTGACAGTAAGTCTAGATGTTTCTGTTGATGTCTGAAACGTACTCTGCTAATGTATAAAACAATATTCTCAATGTACTCTAACTGTGTGATGTCACTTGTCTGCATTTGGCCAGTTAACTACAGAAATAAGAAAAGTACATCTAACAACAGATACACCAGATACACAAAGTGTGTGTTCTTCCTGTAATGACTCATAACCTTCATTTTGTGGAGATTCTAGATATGACTGCAATAATTTGAGACAAATGTGCATCATGAACAACCTCTGCACCCCTCACTGCTCTTATTTCCTTCCCTTTGAGTATGTCTCATCTCATTTATCTCTTCTTCCCTTTCTGTATCACATCTGTTTGTGTGTGTCTGTGGTCTAATTTGTTGCTGTTAGCTGCTTCTAATTATTCATCCGGCATCCTGCATCGAAACACACTCTTCTGCTATAGTCTGGTGGGACAAAGTGTTGACATCAGCACCTCTGAGCTGTGTGTGGGTCTCTTTCTCTCTCTCTCTCTCTCTCTTTCTCTCTCTCTCTCTCTCTCTCTCCCTCTCTCTCTGTCTTACACACACACACACACACACACACACACACTCTCCTCGCTTTAGTAATCAATCAATCATAAGTGCCCCCGATAACCCCCACCCCCACCCCCATTTGGTGCTGACAGGTCCTATTTGTTATACTGCTTCCACGATGCTGGGCTTTGCTATTCACTGGCACAAAACAGGAACACACGCCCACATTTACACACACACGCACAAGTTTTTTTTTTTGGTAAAGATTGGATGTTTTCTGCTAAGTAATATGATACTTGAGTTTATTTATTATTAAATTAAATGAATCCAAAGTGGGTTTTCTTCCACAAAAATCAAAGCTCCAACAGCTGCTGAAAGAACAACATACAGACACCATCCTGCTACAATCTCTCTAGTAACTGTGGAATCTTCAATGTCCAGAAATCCGCATGAAAATTATAGAAAAGATGCTACTTATAATCTTAGAGTTGCTCAAATCATCATATTTTGACATTTTCTTCAGTATCAAAGGTAATCCACTGATAGTTGTCTGCACATCTTTGGTTACAGTGCAAACAGGAACCACTACAACTAATGCAGCATGACTCTTCATGGACAGATCAGAAAAAATTTTTCAGGACATTTTTTGACATTACATACGCACAGAAAATCCCGTAATGATGGTTATTATTTTAATTGTAAAGAAATACAGATATGTTCTTTGGATATGAACAGATACAAGCATCAGATTTTTTTTTTCATAGACATTTAAAACTAACTTTAACCTCTTCTCATTAAATACACCACATTTTTCTTTTAAAATTATGAAGTTTGATCCAATGAGCTATTGTCAATAGCTAATTTCCTTGTTCACTTCTGACCAATTTTACATTCATCCCATTATACACAGTGTTTAAAGAAAAGTCTTACAATGTGCTCCAATGCAATTATGATTGGTATTTTCCCAATGTTCAATTTCAATTATCCATTTCGACCTGAACCACTGATAGCTACGCATCTTTTATTTAATCTGTTTAGTTATCATTTCTATTTCATTTATGTGTTTATTTTTTGAAGGTGGGGTGCAAATACAAATCATACTTTAGTATATGATTAATTTAGGTACGTAAATTATAATGTTAGAAATATTATTGTATATTTTATGGAAACTAAATTCTACAGTATGTATGAAAAGTATAAATAGCAGTAAACACAGGAAAAGATGCAGTATTGACAATTCACGACTTATAACACATGCCCTGCCCACTTCTAATGTAATACAAATACACTTTAATACAGAAAAAAATATTTAAAAAAATATAATTATTATTTTCAAAAATAGACTTGAAAATATTTGAATCTACCCCTCAATCAGAAACACTGTGGAAATCACCAAAGTTTTAATATAATCTAAATTCTATTTAATAATACACTGACACAATGATCTCCATTGTGATAAATGTTCCTTTTTAATAATGGCTTAATTTTTATGTTTGTCTTAACGAATTAACCTGCAATATATCCAAGATTCTGGACATCCAGGCTAGACTCTGGGCTGATTGATTGGTCAAACAAATTATTAGATCTCATTTATCCTTCAGCTACTCTTAGTTTATGGGATTTAGACTATTTATTTATTTATTTTAAAAAAACTGTGACAGAGAGTAAATTGAGGGCATGGAGAGATTCAAAAAATGGGATAATTGGATAAATTCGGTGATCATCCAGCCCCATTTCAAAGCCCTGATATAAAAAATCAATTGTGCTGAAATATCAAATCTTTTTCTAACTGAAGCCACAGTAAGTAAAGACGAAGCGTTGACTGAATGCTAAAAATACCTTTTTTACAGTGCCTGTAATGCTGGAGTAAACACAGAAACAGTGCTAGATTTCAAGCTTAAGTCCACCAGTCAACTAGTAGATCTTACAGAGAAATTGGATTATATACAACAGACAGTACAGGGACAAAGAGCAAGGTTGTAAAGAAAGAGGGAGGAAAAAAGTAATAGTAAAAGAGAGAATGAAGGAAAAAAAGAGGAGAAAAGGTAGGAAGTGACAAAGGAAAAAAATGATTGAAACACATTCATATAGAAATACGAACAGGCCAAGCTGTGCAACTACGTGAGTGTGTGTGTGTGTGTGTGTGTGTGTGTGTGTGTGTGTGTGTGTGTGTGTGTGTGTGTGTGTGTGTGTGTGTGTTTGTGTGTGTGTGTGTGTGTGTGCGTGTAGTATTGCCGACTTAAGCATTTTTCTCACATTATTCTTGGTCATTTGATTTGAGAGGCTCTCAGGTGAAACTGCTAATGCAAGCACTTTTTTAACAGCAGCACCATACACACATACACACACACACACACACAGACACACACACACACACACACACACACACACACGCACACACACACACACACACACACACACACACATACACATACATACACACACACACACACGCAGAGATCCTTATTAGACAGTCAATATTCAACTGTAGAAAAATGATCACTCTGCACGTGCGTGTGCGAACACAGACACACACATACGCACACGCACACGCACAAACACAAACACACAGCGCTAAAGTGATGCAAACCTGCACTCTCCTCCTCTCTGCAATCTCTCAGCTAATAAATGCAAATGAACTGAAAATTCATCTATGTCTTCTGCTCAGCCCACATCATCGACAGAGGCAGAGAGCATAGGGCCTGGAGGAAAACAAACAAATCCATGTGAACACATGGACGCTCAACCCTGTCTCCTAGAAATTACATCTCTATACAACTAACCATAAAAAAGTTTATTAATGCTGTAGTCACTACAAGTGGATATTGTACTGCAAGATCAGATACTTTGGTGGAAAACAAATACGCTGTCTCTTACACTACAAATTTAAAAAAGTAGCAAGATACTGCAAGTACAGGTACAGGCACATTAAGACTAATAATAATAATAATGATCAGACTAAATAATATAATCATAGACATAGTCAAGACTCAAATATATGGTACTTGTTCAACACAGCATCTCTGGTGAATGTGATGGATTCAGAGCGAGAGAGAAAAAAAGGAGAGAAGCATGTTAGAGAAAAAGTTAGTGAAGCTAGTAAATTATAACAGTGTGTAGTTGTAGTGATTATTGTATCTCTCTGATCTTTTAATATGAGGATGATTGCAGTTACACTGCTGATAATCTTTGAAATTACTCCTCATGGGAGTGATGCAACTCTGAATCAGTTTGTGACTTAGTTACATTAATACTTTACCACTGTGTTTTCATTTCAGTCCGATGCATTGATGACTGTATCTGCAGGCCAGCAGCAGATGTTTTATTGCCTCAGTTGCCTCATCATTCCCAACTGCCTTTGTAAACTCAAGTTGTAAAATGTCTCCTGCGGCACTGCAGGAGTTTTGTCTGTGTCTGAGAAAATAACCTTGAATCAGCTTGGACTTATAACAGACAGTCTGCAACAAATTGGGGGTGTAGATCATGAAAGACATGCCTGTATTAGACAGGGAGGGTCTTAGAAAAAGATGCTCTTGGGTTCCAGTATGGGAGATGTAGGATCCAGTAATTTTCGAACTTGATACAGACCAGATACTAAAAGTCAGCACATATTGGCTTCTGAGGTTTGGCATTACCTTTTTTAAATCTGTCTCTTGTAGGTTTGCCAACTCGTTGGAATTGCAGTGCTAAATCAATGGAGTACTCCTTTGATACATCCATGATTTTGGCAGTCCAACCCAGAAAGAATGAGACACAGAACAAATTTAGTTCATAATTTCATCCAGTGCAAAGTTACAAAAGCCCAGTATTCTGAACCCTCTATGGCTGAAGCTGAACCCTGTGCTCTTTAGTCAGAGCATTTACAGATAAAGCAAGACATTTAATGTTTTTCCACTTTAGGTCTTTGCCAGCAGGTTTGAATGAAGAACCACAGTGCTCGATATTAAATAAATAAATAATTATGAAATAGTCATAAGAATAAATTGTGTAAAATACATGCTGTAAATGAAGCAATAATTTATTAAATAATTAAAAAAATTATTAAGAATCAACTCATTATTATGAAATGTTATTTCATCCTTCTTATTTTCGTTCATAATAGACACTGCAATTTCAAGTAGAAAATTTTATTTCATAATGGGATTTTTTTTTCCTCAGTAACACTTTATCTCATAATGTCACATTTAATGACAGTGGTGTTGATAATGGCATTATAATGGCAAAATTGTTGTTGCCTATGGTCTCTGTGATTTTACATATTGAACTTATTATATTAATTATAATTATTATATTATTATAACAAAATTACCAAGAAACAGAAAACTTGATGCTATTACTGTATTGCTTGAGACATCAGATTAGTTTTTTATTATTTTACTATTTTTTATTATTATTCTTTGAATAGCTAACAAGCAGTGTACTAGCCACTGTAATGACTAACATACTGATTTCTATTTATTAGTCTAAACTGTTGCATTCAAAGGAGACTTTCTTAGGAGACACTAGCGTGCTGGTTGCTATGGAAACGAAGCACTCAGTCTCCATCTAAACCAAAAAAAGTTTTCGGATCAACTTTACAAGTGAAAACTGTTTTTATCTGTGAAATAACATTAACTAACACTCTACACTGCAGCAGATATGAGATATGATATCTTTCTTCTCACACTTTAGTGTATTGAAATTGATTGTGAATACTTATTAATGCAATACGAAATATCATCTGGGGAAAAAAATAGAGGATAACCTATATTTTTGTACACTATGCAGTCCAACACAAACACTATCTTTATTACATGAATGCTTGGTGTTACTCATTCATATTGACATTGTCTCTTTTAGCTTTCCTGTGCTCTCACAGCATCTAGGCAGGTGCACATGTCACATCTTTATTGTTTGTCCATTCACAAACACAACCAAATGAAAAGCAACCTGTGGTGTAAGTTACTGAGGTCTAAACCTCAAGCACCTCAATGCAGCCAAATGGCTATGTTGCACAATACTTACTCAACTCCCAAATTACCACATGTGCGTGTACAAACATGCATACACATTCAGGCAATCCCTGAACTGAGACTGCAACCACATTCTCAACCTTTTAGAGGGAAATATTGTTTAACAAATATGTTTAATAGAAGCAAGCTGTTAGAAATGAAATACTGGCAACAGTTTGAGTAATAATTTGAAATTACTGGTTATATTAAATGATAAGATAGAACACCAACACTGCTGTCAGCGGGATACATCACTACTTCTCTTTTCCCCTCATTCCCCTTGCATGTGTGTGTGTGTGTGTGTGTGTGTGTGTGTGTGTGTGTGTGTGTGTGTGTGTGTGTGTGAGGCAGTATGATCAGCACATTAAAGGAAGGCCTAGAACCATATGTTAATTATGTAAATGATTGGCTTTAATCAGACTCAGCCATGTAGCAAGTTACTGGGGAAGGAGAATGTGTACACCCAGCGCAATCCCAATCAATATTCATCTGGAACATGTGTCTGTGTGTGTGTGTGTGTGTGTGTGTGTGTGTGTGTGTGTGTGTGTGTGTGTGTGTGTGTGTGTGTGTGTGTGTGTTTGTGTGTGTGTGTGTGTGTGTGTGTGTGTGTAGCTGTGGACAGAGTGAGGATGAATAAATAGTTAGATGAGGGTTGAAAGAGCTGGAGTGACTCGGCTCTGCTCTCCATCTGTTTTCACCTCAGTCGCCTTTGAGCACACATACACACACCGCAAGAGAGAGGGCATCTGTGTCCAGGGAGAGGTGAATATTCCATACTTTGGCCAGACAAATAGGGTAAGTTGAATTTTTGCACATCTAAAGCCACCTGGAGGTGCCACATTGAGGCTGTTGGCCACACTGTTGTCTTTCCCAGCTGCTCCATACACATGACAAACAGACAGACAGACAAAAAAGCATAGATACAGACTCACAGATGGATGAGGTCAAATGTCAACCACAATGTGAAATACAGATACTTCCATACAGCTCACGGGGCTCACTGAAGGGTTTGATAAGTATGAAAATTATTTGAATCACCATCCCAGTCACCAGATCTCACTCCAACTGAAGCCCTACCGGAGAATTTGTAGCGACATATAAGACAGCCCTCTCCACCACCATAATCAAAACACTAAATGAGGGAATATATTTTGGAAGAATGTTGTTCATTCATCTAGTAGAGTTCCAGAGACTTGGGGAATCTATGACAAGAGCTACAAGTAAGTAAACACAACCTAGAGGTTGGATCAGATTTTAAGATTATTTAAAACCTGCCAAGACTGAACAATCCCACACATAGCTTCTAGCAAGATACACAGATTTTTTAAAAGTCATCACCCTACACTGTGATTTTATCTCCTGACTCCCAACAGTCCAACTTGGTCAGTTGTCACACCCAAATTATAATCACAGTAAATGTAGCTAATGATGAATGAATGGCTAAAATTACACAATATGTTACCATAAGACTGATGTATTCACCTCAATGTAGATTACATCGCAAAA
Source organism: Xiphias gladius (assembly GCF_016859285.1). Classification (NCBI taxonomy): domain Eukaryota; kingdom Metazoa; phylum Chordata; class Actinopteri; order Istiophoriformes; family Xiphiidae; genus Xiphias; species Xiphias gladius. Next base: position 4,837,142 of record NC_053402.1, read on the forward strand.
ACTTCTGCATGTATATTTTCAAAACAAGAAATGCACTTGTGGATTCACTTACTAATGTCTCTTAGCAGAGTGTTTCCATTGAGGCATTTAATTCCCTACAGCTTTCCAGCAGAGTGTAGCAGAGAAGGTATCAACATGTTGTCAGCAGTTTTAAAAGGGAATATTTCTCCAAAAGAAACTACCAATCAAAACTTGTTGACATTAAGGTCTGCCCATTATCCAGAAAAACCAACTTATTGTTACTGGAAAGAAATTTTGAAGTTGACGCTTGTACTATATTCGTGAGATCCAAAAACCGGGGAGCCCACTGTACTTGCAGGTCCGATAGCTTTGTGGGGACCAAAATGCTGGACTTGGTTTTAAGGTTCAGGTTATGTTAAGGGCTGGGGTTAGACATGTATATGTGATGGTTAAGGTTAGGGTAAAGGGCTAGGGAATGCATTATGTCAACGAATGTCCTCACAACTTATATAAGACAAGTATGTGGGTGTGTTTGTGTGATAGAGAGAGAGAGAGAGAGAGAGAGAGAGAGAGCTGTGGTCAGAGCAGCTTTATTGTTTGCAAACTAATAAGTAGAACATTGCTACAAATCAATTGTTATCTCATTCCCAGCTAAAGAGTCCATTAAAGGTCTCTCCTTCTCTGTTTTTATCCCACCTTCTGGTGGCCATATTTGAGTTCTTCAACCCACCAATTCAATATTATAACTGGGATTGCTACCATTTTACTCTCCTTAATGTGAATGTTTTGACATACTCTCTTTTTCTTAAATTAATTTTTACAATGCAATGAATGAAAAATTGGCTGTTCTCCCAGCCCCCTCCTGTATCCAGCACCACCTGGCACGGCCTGTACGTAATTTAGACTAAAGCCATAATTTTTTATCTCTAATTTCTAAAATAACCCCTAACTTACATTCTTTGTGGGAATATTTTGTATGACAAAGCACTAAATCAAGAACTTTTCCATCTTCCCTTTAATCCTCACATGACTTTCACTGAATTTCAATATATTAAAGCTTCATTTCACCATTGCCACTCTGTAGGGGGTACGTCAGGCTTTATTGATGATGTCATATTTGGTAAGACTAGTTTACCGTGAGATAGATCTAAACCACTGTGGGACAGTACATCACAATCCACCAAATGAGCCGCACTCAGGTCTTACTGTTCACAGTAAAAGGTTACTGAGCTGTTCGTGTATTGATATCCAGTAGGTCTACAAACCCCATGGAGATCCAGTTAAACCTATTAATATTCACATCAACCCGTGAATATTGTGATATGGAATTGCATCACATATGTTGAATTGTCTGCTTGCCTGTATACGAATGTCCCATTTTTACATGTTCATTGTGTTGGTTTTGGCACTGGGTTTACCCTTTCGTTTACAATAGGATCAGAAGTGATACATTTCAGAAAAAGAAAAGTGAAAACGAAAAGGAAATCCTATATGTGTCAAAGAACGATGCGTGTGTGTGTGTGTGTGTGTGTGTGGTTTTTTTTGTGTGTTAACCACGAGATTAGGTAAAGGAATATGTGGGGATCGATGGGCTTTGACACAGTATCAGAAAGTAGACACAGACCTCCTGATCCCTCCATCGACTGGAGACAGAGAGAGAGAGAGAGAGATAGATTATCTGGGAAAGGAAAGAAAAGGAAAGGAAATAGAATACAAGCAAATAAATTAAAAGAGGGAATGTTAAGATCAAAATAAATAAAGGAAATAAAAGAAAGTGATAGGTAAGGAAGGAAATGAAGCAAAATCACAGAAAGCAACAGAGGATGTAGGGCAGCTTCTGAGCCATTATTCAAAGACCAAAACAACTTCAAATCAGAACTGTCATGTCAGCAGATTTAGAAGATATTGGTAATTGCCTACTGTTACGTTTGTGTGTGTGTGTGTGTGTGTGTGTGTGTGTGTGTGTGTGTGTGTGTGTGTGTGTGTGTGTGTGTGTGTGTGTGTGTATTTGTGTGGGAGAGAGCGAGAGTGAGAGAGAAAGACAGAGAGAGAGAAGCACATGAATGGGGTAAAATGCACTTATGACCTTGGATCTATTGGTGTCCACTTCATGCTTTATTTCAACTTAAAATTACAGCTGACGGTACAGTTTTGCCTTTATGTTCATATGAGAGAATATGGTCAGCCTGCTAAGTGCTGATAGTAGATTTGGCTGAGTCTGAGTGATTGTGTTAATTGAATCCTGTTCTTATCAAATCCTGTTTCTAGGCCTTGGCCTTTCTATTTGATGAAAATCACAAATAGTGCAGGTAACTGCCAGTAACAGGGTGTGTTGATACTGGTGTAGTTGTGTTTTGAATGTTATCTTCCCTGGGATCTGGAGAGACACTGGACAGGACAAACAGATATATAAACCCTACATACTAATATCATAAGAGAAATATATATCATAAACCTACTGCTGAGTAGCTACAACCATGTTAAAATTTAAAAAGTAAGTCAGATAAAATAAAGAGGTATAAACAGAAATAAATACAAAGAAATATAAGCGTATATCAGAGGATTATTTTTAAATATCATGGTGAAAAATATCCTAAAAAGTAGCTCTGTGAGGCTGTACATAGGTGCTTTAAGCTAAATGCTATCATCAGAATGCTCACAGTGACAATGCTAACATGCTGTTAGCATTAGGGCAAAGTGTAGCACTGAATAAAAAGTACAGCGGCTGATGGGAATGTCAGGGATTTTTCAGGGATTTTTCTTTTTGTCAACAAACCCCATGAAAAGACCAAAAAAGTCCATCTCTCAATATTTTATGAGTCCCCTACGCTGTCTGTGCATCTCAGCTCCAATCTCATTGGTTCCTACAAAAGACATAAATCTTTATAAAGGGCTCACAAATATATCATTTCATGTATTTTTTTTAAACATTAGAAATTTCCTAAAACAGTTGGCCACTCTAGTTTTTATCCACCATTACTCTCTCTCTTCAGGTCTCTTCAAAAAGGAGAAAAAGAGCACTTGATGAAAACACATTCTGATCCAAGGTGCTGCAAACATCTAGCCATCCTATCAGACGAGGAAAGAAGTGGAAAACACAGTCAGATGGGCAAGGACAGCATTAGCCCTGGGGCCAAACAGACCCATATAAACTGCACAAGAATGCACCAGATGCCTTGTAGTTTCTGTGGAGCCTCATGAAAAGAGCAAGGCAGAAGCATACCCAAAGTGAGGCACAGCACAACTGGGGTCCTGATTTCAAAGTAGAAGGATGCAAAGGATATTAGCCAATTCTGACCAACCTTTCGACTAAACGTATCTGGTGAAATCTTCTTTACCATCACCTCAGATTGGCCATCTACCTGGAAGAAATACGTACATAGATACATCTGGGGAGAAAGCAGGGCTGTCAGGGATCTCTGGTTGCCTGGAACACACCAGCATAATCTGGCACAAAATTCAATTAACGAAGCTGGAGAAAAGAGACCTCCATGTAGTTCTTTGTGATCTCATCAATGCATTTGGATCAGTGCCCCATGAACTCCTGTGGTCTGCCTTCAGCTTTTTCCAGAAACCAGAAACCATCACAGCCCTGATTAGATCCTACTTCCAGGACTTACAGCTCTGCTCCACCATCCCAGGATTTACCACCACATGGTAGTGCCTGGAAGATGGCTTCATAGCATCGATGTACCGCATCACCCATGAATTTTGCCATAAAGGTCATAATTTTTGTTTCAAAATGAGTTGTAAGTGGCAAATGAAACAAATCCTATTAGTGCCTCTCTCTGCTCAGGGCTTACATGGATGATATTAACTCTGACCACCACCATCCTATGCACTGAGAGGCTACTTGAAAAACTACAGGAAAACATCAACTGGTCCCCTTTTGAAGATAGAACCATCTAAGTCACTCAAGCATTACATTGTCAAAGGAGTTCTCACTGACCTCAAGCTCTTTATCAGCGGTGATCTAATTCCATCAGAGGTTGAACAGTCCATCAAAAGGCTCAGAAGGTGGTACAATGCATCCCTGAAGGACAAAGAGCAAGTGCAAGAACTACAAAAGGAAATCACCAGTCGCCTAAAGGCCATCGACGACACCCTGCTGCCCAGGAGATTAACGATCTGGTGCAGGGAAATGTGTCCACTGACAATCTATAAGGTACCAATCTTAACCATGGAGAAAATTGAGAGAACAAGCACAGCAAATATCAAAAAATCGCAAAACAAATACACCCTGCCTTCAATGCTCCTTCAAAAGTTCTATCCCCCAAACTTCATGGACAAACATTGCCAGGGCAACGAAACAGTGGTGGAATCCAGAAGAGTGGATATAGAAAAGTAAGCCGAATGTCTGTGGGAAAGTAGATTACCGTTACCAGACACACAAATGTGACACCAGTTCCTGCTTGCTAACTAACCAGTTTTGATTAGCTATCACAAACATTAGCAAATGAGTCAAAACAATATTGGTCTAATGGCTCTGTGAATCATAGTAAAACTAATGTTTTATAGACCTGCCAAGCAGAAACAGGGCAGCCTCCACATTCGTCTTTATGCCTTTCAACTAACTGAGGTCTTTACACCATAGTCGGACTGGCCATCAGGACTACCGGGACAAATCCCAGTGTACTGCCACATCTGTGGGCCAGTGGACCATGAAGTGGGCTGATGGACCACAGTTAGATGGGGGAAAAAAAGTTTTTAAAGTTTTTACCAGACCTGTAAGTCTCTTTACCGGCCCTCTCTGTGTGTCTGTCATTCGGGCTGCGGGCCAGTCCTAGTGATTAAGTCCAGGGCTGAATTTCTTTCCCCATCCAACCGTGCAGTCACCACCTTTGGAAAGCCTCATGATATTAATGCAGATCTTCGCCCTTGCCTGATCATAGCACTTCTTTTTCAGTTTTGGTTCTTTCAACCTTCTCCTCTTTGGCTGTTTCTTGGCCATCTCTCTTTCTTGACATTCCTTCAATGCACTCGCTGGTCTCTCGTCTGCAGTCCCAATCAATCCCATTCAAAACACAGTCTGGTGGCGATGGATGGGTAGACTGCTCCTTCTCCTTCCCCTTGTAATCCTTAAATTGCCACTATCCGTTAGCATGTCTCTCGCTCCCACTGCCCCCTTTCCCCTTCTTCTATCCCTTGTCCAATGCATGAGCAAGAATGCCCCATGTTGCTGATTGGCTGGAATAGTGTTGTGTGGCTTGGTCTGAGCCACTTTGTTGTTTCCCATTTACAGAACCAGGGATGTGTAGGAACACCTGATTTTTTTTCAGCACATACACAGAGCGGACAGCTAGTGGACTTTGCAGAGATATTTGTTGAATTTACTAACTCCATCTTTAAGACTCCAGATGACAATGCACCTATCGTGACATCCCATTGCAAACAGACATTATCCAAGGCTGCCAGGCAAGCAACATCAGCTCAGCAGGGAAGAGGAGGCTTTGGACTAGCATCAAGTAGAGGAAATTGGTGGTGGAGGACTTGTGCTCTCAAGAAGAGGTCATGATGAAGAGCCTTGCCTCAACAAACGAATAGCCACCAGTTCCCAGCCCCTAAGAGCAGCCAACCCCCTGCAGGCAATTGCCTTTGTCCAGGAGGGACAGAAAGTAGCCAGGAATGTTTCCTCACCACCAGAGCTAGGCTAGCTACAACTGGCCCACAACTGTAAGACTGCTAACCCTAACCCTGCGAGAAATTGCTGTTGCGCCCTCCAGAGAAGTCATGGGCTAGTCAACGACAAGGAAGAAAGGTACCTACTAGAAAACTTTTCTTTGTCATCCGTCCACCACCACTCTCCACAGCAAGATCTTTTGTAAGTGCTTGCAAAAGGGATAATAAGATCTAGTCTGTGTTTACTGAATGTAAGACAGGAGGAAATAGTGCATTTGTTGTGGACTATTTTTAGCGGCAGATGAATACATATTTGATTCCTTAGTGAGTATTTCTGGCAGCAGGATGGTGTGTGTGGGACGAGTCAAAATTAACTACAATGTGTGAGTTCATGGTAATGAAGAAACATGTCACCCAGTGCAACAGTTTGGCTTGCTGATGTGTTTTTAATAGTTTTTGGACAACAATGGAGCCATGGCATAATAAAGTATATCACTTTGTTACTTTCCAGCCCTGCAGGAGGATCAGTGTTACACTGTCTGATAGACTTGATAATCATCAGCATTATCTCAGTCATCAGAAACACCTACAGAAAGATCAGCATTATCATTATCATCTTAACATAAACATCATCAAGTAAACATTAACAAATTTAATCTTACCACTACCATGACTGCCACCATCATCAACATTAAAAAAAGATTGTCAACAAAACATCAGCAATAGTAGCAGCAGTGGGAGACTATCGTTAATTGTTAAAATGTAATAAACCACAGTCTGTGTGTGTGAGAGAGAGAGAAATAGAGAGATAAATGATATCCCTGAGCTCTATGGATAACCAAGGTGAGGCCATGGGTTGGAGGGAATGTTAAACAGTTTCCAGATTGATGTCAGTGAATGTAACTCAACTGTGCCATTTGTTCAGCCATGGGAGATGTCAATACACCCATGTGGGTCATCTGTCTCTGTGATTTCCCTCAGTGTCCATGCGTTTGTGTATCAGCTCACTTAGAATTCTAGCTCTATAGTTATCACTGTCTCTCTCTCTCTCTCGTATGGAGCCGAACAAACACAAACACACACCAACACATGCACACGCCATTCCCTCAAATCATATTAAAACTACTCTGCTCTGTGTGTAAGAACATTCCCAGTTACTGCTTTAAGTGCTCTTCCATCAGTGAATGTCAAGCATTGAGTGTCACCTGACACACACACACACACACACACACACACACACACACACACACACACACACACACACACACACACACACACACACACACACACTCACATAGACACACACATGGATTGTGTGTGTGTGTCTATGTGAGTGTGTGTGTGTGCACCCTGCTGTAGCGCCTCTGTGTGTGCGTAAAGAGGGATGAGTGAAACCCTGTCCTTGCACTGATCCATTGTAGAAGACTGGAATTCAATTGAAAGCATGCTTCAGAGCTTTATATTCCTTTAAATAATATATACAAATTATGTGATGCTACATTTATGGGGAGGTCAAAGGTCAGGGTGAACTTCAAAACAGCACCCTGAAGCTAAGGTGGATTAGGCATCTTGCCTGACACAATGAAACAGAGGACTTTAACTAAAGATGTAATTCAATACAATATTCTGATATCATCAGATAATGCACTCTGCACAGATGCACACAACTTCCAAATTTGTGTGGTAATATTTGTTTTGTTTAGTTTTTTGGGTTTTTTTTTTTTTTTTTTAAAGCAAGTTTACCTGTCATCTGAGTGACACAATTTGTCTGCAAAAACTCCCATGTCCATTAAGGTTAAACATCCATAAATTCCCTCCTGAATTCACCAGCCAGTTCTTCGGAAAATACTGCTATATTCTGCCACATTTAAATAAAACACATGCACACTGCATACAAAAATACAAAAACACAACAAAAGCCTCTTGAAAGATCAGGAAAATGCCAACATCATCAGGGTGCTGCCACTAGACCAAAGCGCTTTAGTTTGCAGGTATGGAGTGGATCTTTTGAAGTTCTTACAGAGTCACAGTGATATAAACTGTACTAGTCAATCCAAAAGTAAAGCAGCTTTACATGATGTGACTACAAAGGCAAAAATAATTAGAACAAAGAGGGTGGAGATGACCATACTGGTGCCTGTCTGAATGTGTGCGTGCGTGTGTGTGTGTGTGTGTGTGTGTGTGTGTGTGTGTGTGTGTGTGTGTGTGTGTGTGTGTGTGTGTCTATGTGTGTATGTGTGTATGTGTCAGTGTGTGTGGGAGAGACAAAAAAGAGCATCAGAAAGAGAAAGGCTGACTAATTCAATTTTTTTTCCATTAGTGGTGGTCTAGTCCTAAGTCTAAGTCCTTTTTTTGCTTTCTTTTTTTAGACATTCCCTTTCCCTCTTTTCCAGTTTCAGGGGTATGTAAGACATTACTGAGTAATGTGCTGCTGTAAATAAGTAGAGAAAAACTGGCATTTTATTAGTCATTTTTCATTTAAGTACAATTTAAGTTTTGTTAGTGGCCATTAAATGAACTGCAATTCTGAGGTGGTATGTAACTACAGTTCTATGAATTCTGGATGATGGCAGAAAGTATGTAATACCTGGATTTCCCCCATCTGTGGCAGTCAGAAAGAATGAAAGAGAAGCAGAGAGCTGATGGGGGGCGTGGCCCAGATCAGAGTGAATGTTATGTTGCCTTCTTCTTTGGGGGCGCAGACTCTACAGCATTATCACAGATTGTTTTCTGTTTCTGTTGTTTTCTTTTTCTTTTTTTTTGTTTTGGTCTAGAGGACGAAAATAGTCAGATTATCTCTAGAATTAGACTAAAGGCCCTCAACTGCAACTACAATTGGAAAGCAAAATGGATGCATGGATGTATGGGTTTGTATACAAAGACCCCTGATTGTAGTATATATAGCAGTGCCTGTGTGTCCACTATCTGCGTCCATATTTAAATATGATGAAAGTTTAAGAAATGCTATTACAGTCAACAATATCGGTTGGGACCAGTCAATGGATAGTATAATACATTTACTGTGCATATAATTTAGTAACTCAAATGAGTTAAGTTAGGCCTCTTTACAGCAATGTAAGTAAAGAGGAGTCATGAAGGCAGTAAACAGTGAGTTATATTGCATCTATCCAAATCTAAACATTCGTAAACATCAGTACAAACTACTGCTCTAACTGAAGCAAGAGCTTTCCTGTAGCGGAAAAAGTGTACTGAGTTGAGCAAGGTGGAGTTACAGTATATAGCTTATGAATTTAACCTTCCTATTTGTAAAAGGAACAGTGTGTTATTTTTAATAAAAATATTTTTCTGTCTGAATTAGATTTTCTGAATGGGAGCAAATCTTTGCAGCCAGATTCATGTGGAAAGCCTGAAACCAGCTGAGTGGAGTCTCTTATAGCAGTAGAATAATGCCCAAGGTTCTGAAATGACATGTTCAACAAGCATGGGTGTAGCGTCCGGGTGTCCATGTAGTTTTCTTCAGGTTTTTGCATGCTTTTGGCCATGTACGTAGGTTATATGATATTGTCAGACAGTGGAGTAAGATGATCGTTGTAACCTTAAAGCTACTTAAAGAGAAAACTGAATGGTAAGGGATTGACACTGAAGGCTTGCTTTAACCCTGGGCTATAGTGCTGGATGCTAGGTCTAACTCTTAGCATACTGCCTGGTGCATGATTACAATGCTACTACCACCTACATAATACATACCATAAGCACCACATGTAACAGAAAGAGACACTCACAAAATGAATCAATGAAAAAACCAGCAGGCTGGCACTTTGCATTGTGTGTGTGTGTGTGTGTGTGTGTGTGTGTGTGTGTGTGTGTGTGTGTGTGTGTGTGTGTTTCTTCAGCCTGTAGGGCATACTGTGACCCAGATAGCATAAAGGATTTCACGCGTTTGGGTTCCCTCTAAATTAAAGACACTCACTTTTCTTTCTTCTTTCTCTCTCTCTTCTCCGTCATGGGGAGAGCAGGGTGAGTGGAGGATTGAAATTGTGTCATGGACAGAGGAGAGAGCACATGTCGTCCTCCCCTCCTTCTCCTCCTCTCCATCCCCTCTTCTTACTAAATCATCAAAAGGAGTTAAAATGCCAACAGACATAATGAGGTTGTGGAGTCTACCACTCCCCCCACCCCCTTTTCTTCATCTCTACTCTGCTCACTCCTCTGCTCTCTGTTTCTCATTCTCTTCTTCATGCATTTTCTCTTTCAGTTTCAGGTGTGGTACAAGCTCTAAATATTAGCCTGGTGACATGTGCAGAGCGTAACTAACAATGAATATCTCCTGCTAACAAGTATTGTGTGTGTATCCAAAGCCTGATGTATTATTCCTCTGTGCCATAGAGCTCCATTGTTACCCAGAAACTTTTAAAGGAGTATCCTAGTGATCTAGTGTTGGACTTGCATAAAGTTGGGGGGCTCACAAGAGAGTGATGAAGAAACGATTGATCAAAATCAAAGCAGCAGAGGGCAATCTCCAAATACGGTGGAGATTCCACCTAATATCATATTTTTGTTATACTGCAGGTAAATGCCCACAGCTTAAAAACTCCTTGCCACCAGTGTATCACACAGGCTTTCTGTTAATGTGTAGTCTCTGTTTTTGAGCTGAGATTATACCAATGACATTACTATGATGTCATCAGAGCCATAAAAGACATTATACAACTGTTTCTGTTACAGTTTCCACAAGTTGAGTTGTACTCCTCATAATGAGTAAACTGATCCTTATGTGTTGGTGGTGTGCTGATTTAAAACATATCAATGAACCGTAATGTTGCACTGGATGACATGTTCTTTCATTACCATGAACACACACACTGTAGTTTATTTTGACTGTCATCAATGTTCTGCTGCCCCAAACACTCACTAGAGAGACAAATGTGTATCAATCCACTGCTGAATAATAGTCCCCAAAAATGCAGCATTCCCTAATTTTTAAGTGATATTAAAATGTGCCATTTTAAAGAATAAAACTGAGGGATATTTACTGAGAAACTTCAGTCCCTCTCTGGCGCTACACGGCAAAAATGTGTTGTTACTAAAGGGTGAGGTTTCGCAGGGCTAAACATTGCTTGTTTGGCTACATGCCATTTTTATTTATTTGTTTTAAAGAAAAAATAAATAGAAACGGAAAGAAACTTTGTAGTAAAAGGATCCCCTTTTCAAAAGTCAAACTACACTACCCTTCCAGCACATGCTCCACTGTACCTTGTTAACCCATGCAATAGCCTGACTTTATGTTTTCAGTAGTCTTAAAATAGTGATTGTAATTGTCTCAAAGTATGTATGTTGTGTTGTGTTAGGTCTGGTTGCAGGATTTATTTAAACGTTTTTCTATTTAGTGGCCAAAAACCAGTGGGATAGAATGGGAATTACACAAATAACACTGCGGCAAAGACAACTGTGCATATGAGGTCAGCATGCAGGAGCTGTCCGTTCAGCACCACAACAACTCGGAATGAAAGAGCTGTTATTTGTCACATGATTCTACTTTCCTGTTTCCCTATGACCTCCTGCTTGAATATGTATTCTACTGGTTATGGTTACTGGTTACTTTTAATGGCTCAGATCGTGATATGACTGAAACAGACAATTAAATACTCATTAAGCAGACATTTGTTCTTTGTTTGCTCGTTTTTTTGTTGTTTTATATAGCAAATTTAATTTAATAATCACGAATTTGCCAGGCTTTCCTATTTTACTACATCCAACAACCTCTCTCCTTAGAGTCTCAATTTGTACTATAAAACTTTTTAATAGCAAAAAGGGAAAGAACTTGAGAGGGGCAACAAAGGCTAGATCAGATATGCAATAATGTTGATGCCATATATTTAGTAGAAACTATGTTACAGTCCATCAAGCATGTTTTCGGGGCTGCTAAAAACTGCTGGTTACACAAACATTTGCACTTCATCAAAATCACATGATGTGCTGCTAGGCTCGTTTACATCTGTAGTTGTTGTAAATACAAGCTAAATTGAAAGAATTGCAGAGATGCAAAATTTGGCGTATAGGCTTAGTAAATATTTATGTATATATTTATCATTGGTTTTTAAGATTTATATCTTCAGTACGAACCAATGGGCTTAGAGCTGAGAGCCACAGACAGAGTAGTAAAGTCAGAAACTGTTGAGAGATGGACTAAGATATTGGTTTTGGTCTTTTCTTTTCTTCGATGAATGGAGGACACCACCTTCTGTTGTTCTCTAACTGTTCAGTCTGCACTCCCTCTGTTTTTGAAGCAAAATCCTTTTTTTCTGCAGCAAAAAACAAGACAATAAGGTTAGTGAAAGCATAAAAGCAGGTGTGTGTGTTTGTGAATGTGAGTGAGGGAGGAAGAGAGAAGTAATTATATCTGAGAGTGTGTGAGAGAAATTAGTTTATCATAGCACGTGTGATTGTGTTTATGGGAGTGTGTGTGTGTGTTTGTGAGTGAGAGAACAAGTGAGAAAGAGAAAGGTAATTATATCTAAAGTTGTGTGTGTGCGACAGAAATGTATTTTTCACAGTGTGTGCGAGACAGTGCGGGAGTTATGTTATGGGAAGTCTCAAAAACATTTTTGTAGTGTGTGTTTGTCTTTCTGTTTTTTTGGGGGGTTTTTGGTAATTATGTATTTATTTATATATTTATAATTGTGACAGGCAAAAATTGAGTCTTTACAGGGACGTTCAACATTTGGGGAATGTGTTAATTCTCTTTCTCTGAGAGTAATATGTTCAGATAGATATCATCTCATGTCTGTGTGTTGGGTACAGAGCCGGGGTGGTGGGAGAGAAACGGCTAGCTTGTTTCTGTCCAAAGTTCAAAAATACACCTACCAACACATCTAAAGCTCACTAATTAACATGTTTTATCTCATTTGTTTATTGAGTACACAATCAATAAAAAATCAAAGAATTTTTGGTTTTGGAGGGAACTGTGGCTCACGAGGTAGAGTGGGTCGTCCACTAACCGGAAAGTCAGTGGTTCAATCCCTGGCTCCTAAATCCACATGTTGAAGTTTCTTTGGGTAAGATACTGAACCCCAAATTGCTCTCAATTAATCTCCTGATGTGAGTGACTGTGAGAGAATGTGTGTGTATGTGAGAGAGACAGCTTTTGTTTTCAGATTGCTATTTTTGAGTATTTCAGATTGTGCTAATGTGTTGGCATGCCAGAACATTGTGTGTGTGTGTGTGTGTGTGTGTGTGTGTATGTATGGAAAAGTGCTGTATGTTTAGAAAAAGTGCTGTATGAATGTGTGGGTAAATGGGTGAATGTAGCATGTAGTGTAAAGCACTTTGAGTGGTCAATAATACTAGAAAAGCACTATAGAAGTGCAGTCCATTTACCATTTAGCTGTCCACCTCAGCTTTTAAAGTAGTTAGCTGCAAAAAAAACTAAAAGTATGCCCACATGATTTCATCTAGCAGCTACCTTGTCCCTGGATGGAGAGAACACCAGTAGCTGTGGCAACCTTATTCAAACATGTTTCACTGCAAAAATATTATAAGTGGTGAAATGAATGTAAGTCAAGTAACACATTATACAATCCAAAACACCCTGGTCAGCAGAAAAGTAAAAATATATGACCTGCCAATAGAAATAACTTCATAACTTCCAACTTATAAAATGTATACTTGATTAAAAAATGATAGTAATCATTTTTAATTTAAGATTACAATGCATAATTGAATGTAAACCATAAAATACGAAATTGATCTAGATGTTTTTCCTTGATTCTAACATAAACTGTATTTAATTTTCTTGACATCTATGTCATTTTCACTTTCAGCTGTCAGTACAGGAAGGTAATACAGGAAAGTAACAGTGTACAAACACACACAAACACAAACACACAAAAAAAAGGCTGACAGGAGATGTTCGGGAGGAAAAGATAGATAGATAGATAGAGAGAGAGAGAGAGAGAGAGAGAGAGAGAGAGAGAGATGCCATACAATAATATACAGTATTTGTTATAGAGCTGTTGGAAAACTGTAACTGAAATAAAAGTGAAAAACAGGCTACACTGTGTGTTGGCCAGCAGCATGCTGATTCCAGCAAACCAGCCTTTGTGAGCCATTTTAGATTCATGTGATTCATTCCAAGTACACTGGCCAAATTCTGGGTGCCAACATCCACCTGAAAGCAATCCTGAGTGCAGCTAACGTGAACTGATCCTCATCCCAAATCAGTTGACCAAATCTAAACAAAAATGACAGCCATATATGGATCTATAAGGGCCAGATGCGGGCAGGACTGTAATTACAGTATAGTGTATATTATTATTGTAATTACAATATTATTCTAAAAGAACGCTAGAATTGGCCATTGATTGGTTTTGGTAATAAAAATTGATTGGGGATTGACTCAGGCATTCTGAAGTTACTTAAGTACAGTGTCTATTGTTAACATCAGCAAGTCCTCTGACCTAAACGATCATATAGGTCATTTTGTCCGTACCCATGGATACGACCCATAGGAGCATACCAGTGGCAGGCATACTGGACCTTAATCATCATAAAAACAATAATACACATGTAGAAGCGTACCAGCAACAGGCGTACCGGACCGTTGTCATCATGGTAACAATAATAAACATGCATTTAAGGTTGTGGAATGGTCCAAAGAAACAACACTGACTATTGGTTTCATACTGGAAACAACCAGCTTCTCCTTAGAGAAAATTGTGTGTTTTGTTCATCCATCCATCCACCCCAATCTCCTCCTAATGCGGACTTTGTCACTCTGTATACTAAATCACTTGACAAAAGCACAACTCCGAATCAATGCGCCAAAATTGAAAAAAAGTAAGTAATGGGTTAGCAAAAAATAACATAAATTCCTGTGAATGATGAGTCTCGATCAGTATATATTTGAAAATGAGGACAGTTTCACAGACTCCCACTCAAGGACAGTTGAGGGGGGAGGTGGGCCGCCCACCTCTGATTAGAGGGCATTAGCATTCTTTTTCTTATATGAATTTCATGTCCCAAATGGTTGACTCTATGTGAGTACTGGCCTTGCAAGGTTGAAGATGACAGTAGATGGCGTGTTGAGCCATTTTCAACCCATGAAATGCCAACAACAGCATTGATGTTTGTCATCACAGTCTAGTCATATAATTTATTTTATAGCTCAAAAATCATGCTCAAGTGTGCAGTACCTCTTTAATAAAATTCTTATGTTTAAAATATATTTTTCGAATGTTTTAAGGCAGGGTTGAAGTCAAGACCACTTTATATCAGACACAAGAGACCACTGGCCAACAATGAGACAAGTCAGAGTCAAAACACCCACAACAACAAGGCAAGTCTAAGCTGACAGAAAAACATGCCTAAAGAAAAGACTCAAAACTAACAACTAACAAAAGCACCTTAGGTTAAGATAACATTTGGGAAAGATGGTGGTTTTGGCTCAATATTAATAAACAGGTTGTGTCTGAAGCCAATGCAAACTTTTTGTGTTAGACCAGACCACCATCTTTTCCTAACCTTAACCAAGAGCTGTGACATTCTAATCATAAGCATTAAAAAGTGTATTAATGCTGTAGGCACTACAAATGGATATTGTACTGCAAGATCAGATATTTTGGTGGAAAACAAATGAAACATGTTGTCACTGAACATTTTTCTGACACCTTAAGTATCAACAATTTTGTGACCTACCAAATAAAATAAATTTAGTAAATTAAACGTTAACAATATTTCCTTATTACGTCAATGAAAATGGTGATCTGGATAGCATCATGTTTCCTTCCAAAACGTATTTGCTGTTGCAAATTAGCTGCATATAAAGGTAATTTATAGGAAACAGGTTTGGCTCTTGGACTGTCGCATACATACAGAACTTATAATATATGATTATCGGTATTTACATTGTTTTTTTTTCCGTTTGTATTTTAACAATTGATTATATGTATTTTTCAATACCATAGAAAAATAAATAATACATAAACCATTGATTGGGCCCAAAACAATGAGCAACTAATTTCATTCCTGGAAGCTCTATGAAAGACGTGTGATTGAAGGAGGACAGAGAGGACAGAAGGTGTGATGTGAATGAGAACTTGCGACCAAATGCAGAAGACAAGGTTGACTAGCACTGCTGTATATCTATATCTATAGCTTTCCTATACATGTACACTGAATGCATAGTGATAATGTATACATATTTGATTTGTATGGCATTACTGGAATGACTATAGTTGGGGAAAATAAAGCCTATTGAGGCATATTACAGCATTTCTCATTAATATCTGTAAAAATGTAATAAGGTAAAAAGGTAAAATTATTTTTGTTGTAATGAAATCTTAGTTTATACAAACATACAAAATTAATAAATAAATAAAAGCCACTTCAAAGCCAGTATTGGTAAATATTAAAATGCTCCCTGTTGTTAGTGTTTTTTCAGTCAGTGTGTTCTGAGTAACATGGTTTCTTGTTGCCTGTTCTGGTCCCAGAGTTGATCCTGAGATGTGGCTCAAGTGTTTTAGTTGCATTAGTTGCATTAGTACATTTTGGATGTGAGATTAACTGTTGTGCTGGGCTGCATATTGGTAAAGAGAACTGTGTGAAGAGTTTTGAACAAGTGAATTAAGTACACAGTAAAGAAATGTGTGTAAGTAACATTGAGTCATTTGAATATGCTGACGGCAGCATCCAATAGGATGAGACTGGAGAGGCTCCACTGCCTCTCCAGTCTCCACTGCTGTCTACCTGCCACTTGGAATAACATGTGGAAATGTACTTTTGAACAAAGAATTCTGAAGTTGGTTTCCTTTGGCCTACTTCTCTATTCTCTCTTCTTTCTAATCCGCTTTTTCATCCTTTTTCACTCTCTTCCCTTGCTCTCTCTCTCTCTTTCCATCTTCCACTCCATTCATCCGTGCAGCGCTGGCATGTCATTACAGGCACACAACCATGACTGTGTGTGTGTGTGTGTGCATGTGTGTGCGTGTACTTGTACTTCTATCTTTTTGAGGACCTTTTTTAATTTCCGTTATAGACCTTACGGAGTGAGGACATTTTGGGCAAAAGGCTGTTTGAGGGCTAGACTTGATTTTAGGGTTCAGGTTACAATTAGGTTTAGATTAGGGTTAGGGTAAGGGGCTAGGGTATGCATTATGTCAAAGAGTGTCTTCACAAAGATAGATGTACAAGTATGTTTGTGTGTGTGTGTGTGTGTGTGTGTGTGTGTGTGTGTGTGTGTGTGTGTGTGTGTGTGTGAGAGAGAGAGAGAGAAACAGAGAGAGAGAGAGAGAGAGATGAAATGGGCATGTGCAATGAACAGGAAATGACAGTGCAGCTCAGAACAGGACATACAGACTCATTCAACCATATCAGGGATACATATTGTACACACATGCAGTAATTGCTACACAGTTTCATTTGGAAGCATTCATGTCTGAATTGAATATTATAAAATGGTTACATACCACTAACATCTAGAAGTTGTGTGCTGCCTGCACTCCCACTACAGAGTGGGAGTGCAGGCAGGCAAAATCAGAGCTGCCACAGGGCAGCTCTGATTTTGTGTGCATCTGATTTGATATTTATACACAACATGCTATGTATAAATAAAACTCTATGTGTCTAGGTAACAGTTCAGCTAATGGTGAGAGAAACAGGTGATAAGGCATGTAGTGTTCAAATAGGTGTTCAAATGATTAAGGACTGCAGTAATTGTGTATACATCAAATGATGAGGCTTTTTTTATTATTATCACTAAATCCCATGAAAACGTCAAAACTAACACTGTTAGTGCAACTTTCATTACTGTCTGATTTCTTTCCCTTGACCGTGGCTCTCAAATCGAAGCTCACTGGTTCTTAATAATTATGTAATTTTTAAAAACACATCACAAATATATTGTTTCATTTTAAATATTTCCCTGTAATAAATGGCCACTGTAGCTTTTAGCAAACATTCTATAGTTGTATCCCACAGAAGGTCTATATCTGGTTATATATATATATATATATATATATATATATATATGTATCCCAACAAAAGGTCTATATCTTTTGTTGGGATTATTGACAAGAATAAACATGTATAATACCAAAGGCTGAATTAATATTACATCTTAACTTTAAATGACACATATCACTTTTATTCTGTGTTTCTCAAAACTAACATATTGGTCTTACTAGCTACTTGTTGTCTGAGAAGGGAAACAGAGACAGGGCTGTGCATGGCATGTATCTCTTTTTATTTATTATTATTATTATTATTATTATTATTATTATTATTATTATTATTATTATTATTATTATTATTATTATTATTATATTTATTTTTTATTAATACATTTCGAAAGGCAAGGCAAAGACATACATAAATATGGGATAAGAAAAAATTAAAAGACTATAAAAAATTAATAATTTTCATACAGTCCCCACACTGTGTTGTCTCTTCACTTCCAAAAAGAATAGAACTAACAGTATAACTGTTAAATGGTTAGAATTCAGCTAAAGAGGAGAAATCCTAAAAAGAAAGCAAAAACAAGTCTACAGATTTGCAGTTCTGCTGCATATTGTAACAGTCACAATTAACCTGTCTCTTACCCAGTGCTGTTGCTCTGTCTCTCTACAGGTCTGGTAAAACACCTTAATCTGCTCTTTGAACAAGAGCTACTTCTCAACAAGGGCTCACTTTCTCTTATAAAAACACACAGCTCTGTGAAAAGCATACGCAGTCCATTTACAGTGAAGAGACAGTGAAAAGCCACTTTTCCTGAACCACCTGGCTGGTGGTGTTGAATATCTTAAGGAGGAAAAAAATCAATCAATAAAAAAAAAACGATGAAAAAGCCCTTCTGTTAGAAAATGCTACATACAAAATACAACAGTAACAGTACAACAGTAAAGACAAAAAAAAAAATGTTACTTATATGCTACCTGAGTGGGGTACTTAAGTAGGAAGCAAACAATTTTTTTAGAGATGATGTTTTTGGGTATTTTATGCATTTTATTGTATAGCGATAGCTAAGCAGTGGAAGGAAATTAGGGAGAGAGCAATAATAAAGGTCCCTGGCCAAACCCAAATACCAATCTTAAGCTGCAGCTGTGCTGCTGAAAAAAACTGTTTTCAAAATCCGCATGTTATTCATAGTATAACAGACACAGCCGGTTGATGGGGGCCAGAGGAGGAATGAGCTATGTAATCCTATTGACCTCATAATTTTTCTTCCATTCTCTCTTGATAGTGCATCCATTACTTTGTCATACTTAATTGTAATTTCACTTGAAAAATGCAACAGTTAAACTCCAATAATAATAGTCTTAAAACAAGATTTAAACTCAGGTCTCCTCTACAGCACAAGGCCTTGAGATTAGATAATAATGCAGGTGTCATCTTAAAGGAACATATCAGTGCCTTTGCACAGTCCATTAAATTTTATATGCTTACAACTTACAATACTGACAGCCATTTCAAAATTCCTGCAAGTGATGCTGACATTTTTAAATGTGTTTTTCTAATTTCCAGGAGCCCACTGGTTTCACTTGAATTTGATACACTATCAAAATCAACTAACGAAGACTTGAAACTTGCTCAGCATACCTAATGCATTATGATCAAACACACAGCTGCACTGATTTTCATTAAAGTTACTTAATTTTAGATTTGTAATAGTGTTAAAATGGCAGATAATTTGTGAATGCATTCATATGCTGAAGTGAAAGTCTGACAGGAGAGCTGTCACATAGCATTAATAAGCAATGATGTTCGGAAACTCAACGGAGAATACAAATCATCAGGCATGAATGTCTGTGAAGTATGTCATAATTTTTTTGAAATGGTGGTCTATAAAAATTATTTTTGATGACTTCAGACTGCACCACAGTTTTAGCTGCACGAGAGCACATAAACGCACCAAGTCAGATGTGTGCTCTCATTGGTTGATCAGGGCTGGAGGAAACGCATACTTGTTGGTAAACAAAAATAAGTAACTCTGCAAAGCAGTGATGCTTTCACAGCAAAATTTTAAATAGCAAGCCTCATGATGAGAAGCTTAGCTTAGAGCTAAGACAACAACTGTGGTCGTATCAGTTGAGCCAAAGTATGCTGACGAGGAAATAGCGCTGAGGTGAGCAGAGAGAGACAGGGGGAGGAAAAGAAGAGGAAAACACTGCCACTACATCATCAAATCAACCGGAACACCAGCCTCTGAAATAACAGATGGTGGTGGAGCTGTAACACATGGCAAACAATGTAGTTCACAACAGAGTGTTTTTGCTGCTATGAATGGGACATTTTGGCGGTGCTGTTGGAGTTACAGCCAGGCAGCGATGTAGTGGATGAACCTACCTGTGTGACAAACCATTCTGATTTCAATGCTCTTGTGGTTTCACAGTAAAGTTGAAAAAGTTGTGCATCCGTCTTGGCTCTAATGTTTTGGTCAGAAATGTGGTGTGCTTCACTAAACAGAGTCTGTCTAATCAGAATCACTCATTGGTGGGACATCTGTGATGCTAACTGACACAACAGAGAATTACACAGAAGGAATGAATACCTCCGCCGGAGAAATTAGAGCTAGGATATGTTTGTTTTATAAAAAAGTAAAAGTCTGATAAAAGCAGGTGAAGCACTGAATTTTAAGGTGGGTGTACCTGAAATTTCATTTAGAAAATTTAAACAAAATAGCAAAATATTACAATAGCTAAAATATGGCTGTATGCTTTGGAAAATGACTGGCACTAACAGAAGGTATAAAAGGCCACTATCATTTCAGTTTATAATGTTCTTAAGTGTGCATACACTAACAAACAAAACAGCAATTACTACAGTTAGCACAAACTAACTGCCACACGTTGAAAAACTGTAGCCTTGTGGGCCCCTGAGGGCCTAGGAACCTAGGACAGTCCACTGTGCACACAGCAATCCTGCTTTGATTGTAAAGATTAACAATGGTTTCCTTGATTTGAGTACTGCTTATTAGCAAACACCAATGATCAGTAATCCTCCCAGCGCATTTTAGACTACAGGTGACATTAAAAGCAATAGCCATGGAGCAGTATTTGCAGAGACGTATTTCATCTGTAACATAGTTCATGATAAATACAAACAAAACATCTCCTCTGTAATGTAAAAATAGATTTGAAGGTCTGATTTAAAATTAGACACACACAAATAAAAAGAAAAAAAAAAACAACAAAAAAAAACAAGTGGGACTCATTTAGACAGTGAGCTTTTAGATAGACTGAAACGTCCATTGGTCAGAGATGGCAGCACTGGACAGCATTCTATCTCAGACAGCAGATCGCAAGTTTAGCCAAAAAATATGTTGTATGCAAGATCATAATTGTGTATTAAAATACTCCAAATGGCACCCATAGTCTATTTCAATCTTTGCTTTGCTGGCATTTTAATTCTCTCCCTAAAGATTGTGAAATACCCATAGTAAGTGGAACTAGTATATAATGGTCAGTATTCTTAAAGTAGGACAGTATTTAACACTTCTAAGTATTTTATTTACCTCAAACACAGAGAGAACCACGCCATTATTTCTTATTTCCCATTATAACTATATTTTATCATTTTTAGCAGAAAGTCCCCCTGTTTTGTGATCTGCTCCAGTTGTAGTTTGCTGTTGAGGTAAATTCAACACTTCCTCCATTTTTTGTGTAATTGTCATAAATTAAGGATAATGGATGTTTACACAGAAATAACATCCATTAGAATCATGCCAATCATCATTTCTTTTTAAATAGAATTGAGAAATAGTGTTAAGCTACCATCAATGGACCTCAACAATGCCTACGCAGGTGTTTCAAATTAAAAGCCCTTTAGCTGCTAAAAACAAATACTCTACCTTTTTCCAGTCTCTTAATGTGATACCTCAGCAGAGAGTGTGGGTTTAATTGACATTAGTTTAATGTGGAATGGTAAATAACAATGCACAAGCACTGGGAATAATTAGTGAATTAAAACATTTATTTTCAAAAGAGAAAGTGAGAGCAGCAGAGTGGTGAGTATGACATGACGCTTTTGCTGTAGTGATGGAATTAGTGCTGTGGAAATGAACATTATACTGAATGTATCATGTGAGTCATTGTAGTACAGGTTATTTCACCTCTCTGCAATGTTTTTCACCTGGCATTTATTAGGGACCGGTCTTTATTTTTTCATGCTGGCCACCATTTATCTGAAACTCGGCCATTATTTCAATACTAAAATTCCTCCCAATTCTTGTTACCATCATAATTTTTGCAAGTCTTGGGGAAATCATATGTAACAATAGCATCTACAATGCAGTGCAGTAACTCTCATGACACTATCACTACTATTTCAGAAAAGTCACACTTCTTCACCCATTAAGTGTTTTGGTCTTTTCTCTACTATTGGATGAGAGCGTCAACCCAGAATTGATTTTCCCCAACAGTATTCATATACACACATGAGCAGGGGAACATGGTGTGTACATGATTAAAGAATATACTCTTTCACACATTTATGTGATAGAGTATTGAGTTTTTTGAAAAGAACAAAATATGTAATGCATGTGTTCAAATAAATCAAGAACTCATCGAAGAATGAATCAAAATGTACATCAAAAAATAATTAATGCGCAGTGCTGTCTGAAAATATATACACACACTCACACATATACACAGAAACCCCAAAGGCCTTCAGATGTATTCAAAATGTCTTACACGGCTCGACTATATATAGCTTCAAAGACCCAGATTCCCTCTGTAGGGAAGGGACACACACACACACACACACACACACACACACACACACACACACACACACACACACACACACACACACACACACACACACACACACACACACACAATGTTCTGGCATGCCAACACATTAGCACAATCTGAAATACTCAAAAATTGCAATCTGAAAACAAAAGCTGTCTCTCTCACATACACACACATTCTCTCACAGCATGTAGTGAGGGATGAAAGAGCTGGATAAAGGAAAAAAACTAAGGGAGGAAAGTTGCTTAATGACAAATTGTCAGATTACAGAAGCCATTTTCTCTACTCGTCATTTAGTTCTTTCATCCCAGAGTGCTGTTAAAATATTCTTCTGCTTCAGGCATTTGACCAGTCACACTTTCATTTCTTCATACTCGCTCCCTTGCATTTTCTTTCTCTGCTTGTTTTCCAGACGTTGCAGTAGAAGGCCCACAGTGCCGATGTACTTGAAAACTGGGTCATAAAAACCTATGGCATGCTCACCAACACGTTGGTGACTGCAAACACTGTATAATGGAAATAAAGAGCTGTATTCATTGTAAGGTGGAAGCAAATGTGGTGTTTACCTTAGGTTTTAAAATGCGGATGTGTGGGGAATCTTTTGTTACTGTATTATACATTATCATCATGTTTTGTATTTGTACAGGTCTGTGAGCAGGTAACAAAATTCAAAACTGTCAAACTGTCACCTCTTTCTGTGGAAAACTGAGTTAAAATAACATATTTAGAAATTCAAGACCCTGCACTTACAAACCTTTCACATGTAAAATGAGAAATGTTTTTATTGAAAAATGTTATTGAAAATATTTTCACACCCCAAGTTGGGATGTAACAACTAAACTCATAACTAAACTCACCAACATCAAAACTTGTAACTGAATTCAAAAGCTCTAAGCCACAGGCTCAACTGTACCTGGCCTGACCCTCACGGAGCAGGGCTGTAACTCAGAACTCACGTGTACCAAACAGTCATAAACTGGTGTATGAGCTCAAAACTACTGCTGCACTCTTTTACAAGAATGAAGGCTCAGTCAGAGGTGAGCGTATGGCCACATTCAGAACTTGCCTCTTCCATGACAGCATACAAAACATTTAGGTACTAACTGACTGATATCAGAGACTTTGACAACCTTCTCACTTTGGGATTATTTCTTTGAATGAATGCAGTATATTCACAGGACATTTGAATACATGTGAATAAATGTTGAGATATTGTATCGATCATACTGTATTTATAAATAATTTCTCTTATCCCATCTCCAAAACATCCCATGTATTCAACACAACCACTGAAGAGAAAAAAACAGTAATCCACACACATCCATTTTACTCCATTACACTGACATGCATGTATGAGTACAACAGAAGGCCTCATGTAAAAGCATAAGTCTCCAGTATCTGCATACACAACAAAAACCCATCTGTATTTATTTAAAACACAACTACTTAAGTATATGCACGTGTTTGTATACACCTGAAGGCCTCAGAAGAAGGAAATAATGAAACAAGAATGGAAAAAGTAACTAGATAAATAGGAAAGAATGCAATAAAAATGGAGAAGACATCAAAATGTTAAATTATGGCTTATTTTTATATTTACTGCTAAATATCGATGTTCAATATGTCAATCAAAATATTCTGTTATGTATTATATTTTCACCTTTTTAAAACTTGAATATTACTCAGGAATTATTAGTTATTCTGATTGTGTTTTTATTTATTTATTTTTTTAATCTATTATGTCTAAATTACATATTAATGTATATTACGTTATTTTAAGTCATCACAGTGTAATTAAATCAGATCACCAAAACAGACTTCTACCATTTATGCAACATTGCATGAATGCAGAAACTCTCTTGCATTCATTCCTCTTATCACATCCAGACTCACTGACTGCAACAGTATATTCTACATTAACTATAAATCTTCCTCACTGCCTACAAGGTTCTAAGTAACTTAACTACTCCTTACAGTACCTCTCTGATCTCCTCCACCAGTCCACACCGCCCACTTTTGGTCCAGAGAACCAGGCTCTTAAAGATCCCACAACTTAGTGCCTGAACCTGGCCCTTTTCAGCTCCTGCTCCTTCTCTCTGGAACTTGATTTGATATTTTCCCCATCAGCCAAAGCCAAAACCTCTGTCAATCAAACTCTGTGAGGGTAAGGTAATATGACCATAGGATCTAAATAATAAATATTTCTTACAATTTTATATTTTTTACTCAATGGGTATTTAAAAGTGGTTTTTACCATTTCAGAACAAATAAAGTGATTAACTGATTGTCGAATGTCAAATTACTAATTCCTACATTGTGTTGCTGTGCTGGCTGTCATCCCTGCCCAGGTTCAGCAGATGCAAGAAAGCTAATTTTGTGCAGGTGTTTTCAATGGGACAGAGTCCCTGCAAAAAAACCAACACTATATAGAACACACAGTGATGGATGTATAAAAATGTAGCGCCATCTACTGGGACTCATTACAGCTGATGATCGATCAGTGGGTTCTCAAATGATCAAGGAACATGAGGCCTGTGAAACATGATCAAGTTTCCATTCCACAGCTTCTTTACTGAGAGACATGCTGCTTGTATATTCGTGCTTATACGCACACGCATACTCACTCAAAATGTTCTCTTAACACAGACAGTTCACTTACTCGAAGGAGAGACGATAAACAAAACACATAGAATAAATGGTGAAAGAATTATACATCTGTGACCATAATTTAAAAGTAATTATTTTAAAAAGTAGTACCTGAACAATCAGAACAATGTGCTCTCTTCTCTGATGGAGCAAACAAAAGCATTATTTTCAAAAATCCACTCACAAAGCCAGTTCTATACTCTGTTTTGTTCGGGCCTTAAATACTCATTCACATGTATTGACTTCAATAGGTATGGCTAGCCCTTTATGTAACAGTAGAATGAATTCTTTCCTCAACTGTGTTACACTAGTTTACAACATGTCAGTAATACTTCTTATTTAGTTTAAGTTTCACTGCCATACTTGACTTCTAATTTTTAATTTCAAATTGCCATTCAGTCTACAACCTAAGTTTGAAAATTAAATTGCAAACTGACTACTACTTTTGAATTTGAAATACATCCTGATTTTAGCTAATTTCTGATGGAATTAAAGACAAAATCATAATGGCTGGATTTTTTCAGGCTTCATTTTTTAAAATCCGTCAAAATCCAGTTATAATGAAACTAACCCATATAAAAATGATCATGAAAAGGCCACTTTCATTTCATTTTCATAAAATAGAACAGCACATAATTCAAATACAAATGCTGAACTCCTATGTTGCAATTTGTCTGCCAATCTAGAAATAAATAATAGAAATTGTGAAAATACTATTATTATGCATTTTCAAACATGAAAATAAAATATTTAAATATTTCTTTTTAATATTGGCTGCCACAGACTTCTTTATGTTAACATTAACAGAAAGTTACTAAATCCCTAAACCGAATATTATCCTTAAAATAATTTCCTCAATTTTAACTATATGGTCAACAAATTACCAATTAGTCATTTAATCAAAATAATTCACAAAAATCTTAAAGATAAAATCCTTCATGTTGTTGCAGCACTAACAGCATTACTAATTCAAGAAAAAAATTGGGTGCTATATGGAAGATCATACAATGAGTCTTTAATTAAAAAAACAAAAATAATGAAAAATAACAGACAAAATATTTATTTATTTAATTTATTGTTAAAGTCACACTATTACACTCCCTACTGACAAAATCACAATTATTTGGAACTTCTTAACCTGGAAAACAATATACTTAATGTAGTAATTAGAATACAAAGTAAATAAAGGAATATTTGCCGAGCACGCAGACATGGTATTAAAGTTTATGGTTTTATAGGCTATAAACCTACAAAATAGAGCAGGATTGTCCTGATCCCTGGCCTCTCCAACTACCAAATGTAAACATCACTGAATCTTTCCTGGAATTACACTTAAACCTTTTTCATCTTCAAAGAACTGGAAGAGAGAGCCTGAGTATCAACTGTATGCAGGACAAGCAGGACTGATTCTTCTCAAACTGGCAAAAACTGCCAATACGCATTTAGAGATGCTAGATATCCACATACTCTTTGTGTTTCTCTAATTTTGCCCTGTAAGCACGAACATGTCCAGCAGCCGCAGCAGATAATGGCATATATACAAGATGTAAATTTACATTGACAAAATTAAACACGCACATACACACTTACCTGCTGTAAATACATGAAGGTGAGGGCAGCGCAGGACAGCTGAGGACAGGCGTCCACGTTGGGTAATGCCACGCATGTTCCTCCAGGATGCTGCATGTTCCCTCCTCTAGCTAACAACACAAACTCCCTCAGCCCCGACAATACTCAACCCTGGTCTGATCGGCGAGGTAGGGGGAGAAGCAGAATTAGCAGAGTGAGAGAGAAACAAAGAAAGAGAAAGAATGATTGGCAGAGAGTGAGCAGAGAGATGGAGCTTCAAAGGGAGCAGCAGCCAGTCCCATACGATGGAGACCCGTGCGTTTTCTGCTGGCAAGAAGGTAGGACGAGTGCTGGCAGAGAGAGAGAGAGAGAAAGAGAGAGAAAGAGAGAGAGAACTCGACTGCAGTGTGTTTGACTCAGTGTGTGTGTGGAGGCAAGCCAGCACTCACTGTGACTGCGATCGCTGGAGCGTGAGGGAGGCAGAAAATTGTCTCTATATGCCTGTGTTTCTAATGTGGTGTGTGTGTATTTGTGGTCGTCGTGCGCGTGTGTTTGCAAGTGCGCTTTTGTGTCAGAGATAAAAAGAGTCCAGCTGTGTGTATGTGTCGTTTCCTGCAAAAATGCTGATCTCTCTCTCTCGCGCGCGCGCTCTCTCTCTCTCTCATTCACTTGATGAATTGAAGTTCCCTGACATGTGTTACTGGAGGCGATCGTGGATGCTGACTGCAGCAACAATACAAGCCTCTCTCTCTCTCCATTGTTGACGGTTGATATTTTATTCCAATCACATCTTGTTTCTACTTGAAAACATTCAGATAAAATGTTAGGGATTGTTGTATTTGAAGTCAGTCGTAGAAGTCAACTCCTAAGTAATATTAGCTAGTTACACACACACACACACACACACACACACACACACACACACACACACACACACACATACAGACACAAACACACACACACACACCTTTGTACACCATAACAATGGATTTGAAACAAAGCCATTAAGATGTGATTGAAGTGTAAACAAAAATATCACATTAACCGTTAAGGAATTACAGACCTATCAGACAGATGGCAGGAACTTTAGGGGTGGCCAGATCAAAAACTTGGTACATTTGGTACATTAAAAAGAAGGAATGCAATGGCGAGCTCAGCAACACCAAAAGGCCTGGAAGGCCACGGAAGAGAACTAAAGTGGACGATCGCAGAATTTTTTCCTTGATGAAGAATTACCCCCTCAAGACATCTAGCCAAGTCAAAGACCCTCAATATATCATTGTAAAGGTTTACAATCAAGAGATCCCTTCATTAATGTTAATACAGGGGGTTTACCACCAGGTGCAAACCACTATTAACACTCAACAACAGGTAGACCAGATTAAACTTTGCCAGAAAACAAATAAAAAAACCTGCCCAGTTCTGGAACAAGATACTCTGGATAGATGAAACCAAGATTAACTTGTACCAGAATGATGGGAAGAGAAGAGTATTGGGAAGAAAAGGAACGGCTCATTTTCTAAAGCATACTACATCATCTGTCAAAATGGTGGGTGCAATGTTTTGGCATGGGCATGTATGACTTCCAATGGAACTGGGTCACTAGTGTTTATTTATTATGTGACTGGTGATAGAATTAGCAAGATGAATTCTGAAATGTGTAGGGGGTATACTATCTGCTCAGATTTAGCCAAATTACTGAAGACAAAACTGAAGGCAGAGAGACCCATATACAAGCTGAAGGTACTGAAGGTAGCTGCAGTAAAGGCCTGGCAAAGCATTTCAAGGGAAGAAACTCAGGAGGAAACTCAACATATGTATGTGTATGTATACATGTGTATATAGAGATATAGACATATATATCCATAACTACATATATATACATAACTGAAAAACTGATATGTCACTTTGACACAACTGTTCAGATCCTTTACTCAGCACGTAGTTGAAGCTTTCCCTCAACCCTGACCAGTCTCCCTGTCCCTGCTGCTGAAAAACATCCTAGAACTGTTAAAAAATTTCAACTTAACAGCTTCACACATTGCAATACCACTAATGTAATTTATATGCTCAGTTGCCTATGTGGCATGGCTAATGCAGGCCACACAAAACAAGCTTTGATGTTACTATTAATCACTATGTTATAATCATGAAGGTATTTTATAAAATCAACATAAATGCGGCATAATAACAACACCTTTAGTGTGTGATCACAAACAGGGTTAGAGGTGCCAAAAAGAGGTGTATGACATTGTTATTGTATTTTGTACATGTATTTGATCCAATCTGGAGGATATGCAGGAAAAGTGCTGGTTTCATGTGTAGAAAAATACTGGTTTAGTGGGGATATAGTATTTTTTTTAACTACTGAACTTAACTGTTGGCATAAAGCACAGAGACCAATAGCAAATACTTTCTGCAATTCTAAGAGTAATCTACAAGTACATTTTTGTTGTCCTTTTGGCTTTAACACTAAGATTTTTTTCACTGCTGAGCTGTCAAATTGTTTTTCAAAGACCATAGAACTGTCACAGTTTCTGTACATTTGCATTATTACATTTGATATACTTTAATTTTTCTGCTAAGTAGAACTCAGTGGAGGAAACTTTGTGTAGCTATTGGATAATGTAATATACTTGTTCACCTTAATAATTAGAAGGAAGATGATATCATCATCTCATGCCTTACATCACTTACTCAAGATCCTCCTAGAGGTGAGCAATCTGTTTATCATCCACCTCTAACCATTTAATATGATCAGAAATGCACACTAATGATTAAGAATCATTTTTCTGTCATTTTTTGTGTCAATAAACAAATTGATAAGAAAAGATGTGTTTTTAATGAATGTAAAGAATAACTGTATAATTTAACACAGCAGTAGTTAGACTTAGAAAAGGCAAGGTAAGTTTATTTGTATAGCAACTTTCAGTAACAAGGCAAGACAAAGTGCTAAAGTTTGAAGAATCAAACAACTTTTTTACAATCATTTGTTTATTTGACAACAGAAACGCGAAAAAAAAAATTTAATTAGGGCATTTAAATGGTTAATGTGTCCACATTAAAGCAGTGTAGGTGATGGTGGAGATCAGGACACGACAGAATGGACAGGTCTTTAACTAACTGAGACTGTCTCCACACATAGTGGCTGTCATCAACAGTATTTTTGATTTCTGAACTAATGTTGGCTGGTTTGCAATTCCACATTTCTTTGGATTTTTACAGATGAACAATATTAACCCATAATTTTACAACAGTCTGGTGCTGGTTGCACAGAATTTAAAAAACGGATCTGCCGTGCGTAAGCGGGGCTTGACAGTGCACAACATCACTCTTGTTACAGACTTCAGATGGAACAGACACTGTACGTGCTGCCTTCAGATGGCTTTAGAGCCAGCAGAGTAAAGGGAAGCTGTTAAGAATCACTCATTAATCTTTATTCAGTCTGGCTGTCAGTAATGGCATTTGGAATTTTTTTTTTTTTTTTACACGATGGCATGTCAACTGTTTGAAAAATGTTGAATAAAAGTGGAAAAATTAATTAAACACTCGTAAAGGCGTTTGTTACATTTTAGGGACGTTTGCATGGCTGTGCCTTCAATAAATGAAGTGACCAAAATATTATGGAGCATTCTTGGCACCGAGATTGCAGTGCACTGCTGGATTGGCATTGCCACACCCTCTACCGCACCTCTCCTCCGATTGGGGTGCACTGATGTTAAATTAGAGCCCTAAAGGTCTAAATTTCATTCCAACAATGCACAGACAAGGATCTGTACATTGATCTCAAAACCTGC
Organism: Xiphias gladius; assembly: GCF_016859285.1. Lineage (NCBI taxonomy): Eukaryota > Metazoa > Chordata > Actinopteri > Istiophoriformes > Xiphiidae > Xiphias > Xiphias gladius. The sequence continues at coordinate 4,867,440 of NC_053402.1, forward strand.
ACGAATAAAACCAAACTATACCCATGGCTGGACACAACTAGAGGTAAGTGAGAAAATATACGTTTTTGTCTTTTGGGTGAATTGTCCCTTTGAAAGGCAAATATGATCATGTTATACTGTATTTGCAAAAAGCAAACTACATATCGGTATAGCCCTCGCTAATAACTTGGTACAATGTGTGTCTTGAGTTTGCTGTTGTTTTGGTGCATGGTGAAATGCAAGTGTGTGTGTGTGTGTGTGTGTGTGTGTGTATGAGAAAGAGATAGGGAGAGAGAGATAGAGAGAGGGAGAGAGAGATGAACATAAAGGACAATGCAAGTATATTATGGGATTAAGCAGAATACTGCAACTGCATGGCTGCAGGCTAGGAGCTGCTTTTTATTCATACGTTCAAAGGAAGACACGCCACCTTTTTTTAAACTCTGCTTCTTCTCTTCCACCTCTATCCTTTGAGCACATCTTTATTTTGCTACCACACACGTGCCATAAGCCAGGCCTATAGAGCAATTGGCAGAGTTTTTATCAGCATAAATACCGTCTCCACCACAAAGTTGTAAATATTAAACCTAAATTGATAAAGATGGGGGATTTGTCATATATATTTTGCACAGAAAAAGAAATTACATGTCATTCTGACATAAAGGAGGTACTCAAACCTGTAGTCTATTTGCTCACATGGTAAATTCAGCACAACTTCCACAGCACAATTCCATTAGAGCAACATAGTCATGCACTCTGCTGCTAAGTAACTCTGAGTCTCTCTTTTCAAAAAAAATAGTTTTTATTCACTAATAGCTTTTACTTTTTTTATTACTATTGTTCATAAGTTACTTTCAGTGAAACACTTTGAAACATCTGTACAGGAAAATAACTTTCATTGACGCTAACAGAAAAATGGAAGCAACTGGAAATATTTCTGTTAAAGATGAGAAACTCTTACTAAGATATTATAAGATATAAGAGAAACAAACAAACCTTTGTCTGTTATATAATCCTGTTTTAACAAAGTCCTGGGGGTTATGTGATCAACCGTTTATGGTTGTTTGTTTGTTTGTTTGTTTGTTTGTTTGTTTGTCAGCAGTATTACGCAAAAACTACTGACCTGATTTTCATCAGACTTGGTGGTTGGGGCATGGGCCAGGGAAGTACTCATTAAATTTTGAGGCAAATCCAGATCATTTACTATGAATTTGAATATTTTCCTCTGAAGTCTGCTGTGCGTTATTTGACACTGGCCTTGGCGGACATCTGCACTCTACTGAGATCATTTTCTAGTTCCCTCTGTAGTAACTGAGAATTTACTCAGAATAATACCTAGCATTCATGTTCAGTTCACAATTACCTTTCCAACCTGGAAAGGCCCGATCTCATCAGATCTCTGAGGGTAGGCAGGTTGGGGCCTGGTTAGTACTTGGATGTGAGACCACCTGGGAATACCAAGCACTGTAATCTTGGGCGGCTGTGACTCAGTAGGTAGAGCAGGTTGTCCACTAACTGGTGGTTTGATCCCCAGCTCCTCCATTCCACATGTCGTGGGCAAGATACTGAACCCCAAATTGCCTCTGATGTATTATCGGTGTGTAAATGTGTGTGTATAGAAAGCGCTTTTTGTATAGAAAAATTGTTGTATGGATGTGTGTGTGATGGGTGAATGTGGCAGTACTGTAAAGCGCTTTGAGTGGTTAATAAGACTAGAAAAGCTCTATATAAGTGAAGTCCATTTACCATACTAAATTCATGATCAGTCATTTATTTATTATCGTATAAGTCCATTTTGAAGCCTTAATTCTATCTGTAAAATTGTAATAGAACATTTCTGAAACTTAACTGAAATAAAACAAATAATTTCCATAAGATAGAAACAAAAAATGTAAAGGTAAATATACTTAATTAAACCAAAGGTGACAATGATATTTCAAAACTAAGTAAAAATGAAAAAAATCATTAAAAAAATGAAATGGCTTACTAACAGAAACAATCATTTCATGTTAAAAAGAGAAATGAACATGTGCACACACAGAATGATGTTTAAACTGGTATGTATGGTTTAAATATTGCTGTGTCACAAGATGTTAACTTTTACATTATAATCCACTCTGAACCCTGCCTATTAGTTCAGTATGGTATTTGTCTCCAGTTTTTAAAATGGTTTTTGCTACTGAGGCCTCCTCAGGAAAATGTTTTGATGTGTAAATTTTGAATAATATTATTTAAGCGTAAAAAAAAAAAAATATAAGCAAACTGGGATGGGGGGGGCCATGGCAGCCAGTGTGTCATTATGTTTGTTTAACAACTGTTTAGTTTCTGAAAATTCCTAATTGTATTATTGACGGGGGGTGAATGAATTTGTTTCACTGTTTTGTACTGATATCACATAATGAGTCTTCTGCATCTCATTAATAAATTTAATTTTTTTTTGAGAAAAAGTACATTTCATACTTCTTTTTTTTTTTTTTTTTTAGGTGTGTAGGTTTTGAACATTTCTGATTTTTGGTGACTCCAATAGTGATAGTATCACAAAAGACACCATGATAGACTATGCAAGAAGGCCTTTGCCCAGTCCCTCCCTGTCACAGTTGTTGGGGTCTGCCCTGGGTTTTAGTATGAACAAGGTGTGGCTCCTGTCTTTCTCCTCTCCTTCTAGTGTCCAGGTCCTCCTCCTCCCTCCCAAGTGTCCCAATGCTAAGTGCCAGCAGAGAAAGAGGCAAATGCTAAAGCTAATGATATATAGTATTGATGAAGGTAGTTGAATTATGAGTAGGGGTCAAGGGGAGAGGGTCTGGCTACTGAAGCCAGTTCAGCTGGGGTCTCTACTGTGCTTTGATGTTGTTTTGCAGTGTGTTGTGTTTGTTGTGTTGTTGTTGTTTTGTGTTGTTGTGCTGTGTTGGGCTCCACAGTTTGTTTGTTCAGTTATCAATCATCAAAAAGTAGTATAATATCATAATCTATATCTATCTGTCTGTTATCTGATAGCAGAAAGAAAAAAGCAAGCAAAGAAAAAAAGCAAAAAAATTTCCTATAAATCAAATGTTTGTCAAATCACAATCAAAAAAAAATAAAAAATTTAAAAAAAAAAAAATTACCAATATGTAAGACCCATCAACTATGAAAAATCCTCAATGATTGAAGAAGGAAGCATAGAATGTGTTTAATTTTTTAGAAAAAAAAAAAAATAAATTAAAAATTATAAATATTATCAAAATTATTAATAGAATTAGATTTTGCAGCAATTTTGAGCAAAAAGTTAAACAAGCAAAGAAAACAAATTTAAAAAAAAAAAAAAAGAAAAAAAAGTTTAATTACAAAATAATACCACTTACATTATACACATTTTATTCATTTTACAGAGTTTACACACACATTAATTTAGTTTTCAACTAGTTTTTCTCTTTCAGCTCCAGCTTTTGGTTTTTGCTCTTTTTAAAAAACTGTTGGTTCTGGTTGTTTGTTTCTGTTTGGTTTGTTTTGATTTTTGTGTTGTCTGATATTGTTTGATTTATTGTTGTTGATGATGTGATGTTCCAAGATCTCATGATTCCAATTATTCAAATTTCCTCATGGATTGTTTTTGTTTATTATGTGAATGTTAGTATATTATGTGATGAATGTTAGTATTTATAGTTCACCACCACATTTGGCCTGCAGCCTCCCAGAGCATGGGCATGTAGACTGAACCTCATGGGTCGACGGAACAGAGGGGCAGAGGCCCACGCAGGGTGCTGGTGAAGCCTGGGTGTGGATGCTGGGCTTTTGGGAGGCTTGATGAGATTGCTGAGCATTGTGCATCAGGCAGGATTTCATTTCACATCATTGCATGCAGGATCATGTGATGCACATGCAGATGCACTATTTTTAAAATTCCTTTTCATCGCCGTCGAGATGACTATAAAAGGGTGAAAACATTTTTCTGAATGTCAAAAACAGCAAAATAACTGTGTTTATGATCCATACGTGATCCATTAGGTCCATTAAAATGTGTAAATTCTAGAGGAGCTGTGCCATTAAATTATTTTATGCCATTCATGTATTCAAGGAGCCAACAAGAAATCAGCCATTTGGGCCCGAGGAAGCCTCTAACAAGCATGCTCTGGTACAGCATGTGGGCAGTGTGGCTTCAGGCATGGCATTAGAATGAGCAGAGCACTGACAGCTTAACCTTTACATACTGTTCATAGTCTGACCCTCCACAATATGGACTGGCTCATTTTTGACACAGCCCAAGTGTCCCCTCATAATTATTCTCAATACCAAATTTTGATTTTGCATTTATAGTTAACTTATCAGTCATTTATTAATAGGTTATTACTCTTTAATTAATGTTTCAGAGAGCAGGACAAGTGTATTTTCACGTTTTACACTATTTGTTTATGGAGAAACAAAATCACATTCACACTATTCAAACACTGTATTATGGTTCTATGTTACCTAAAACAAGAAAACATAACAACCATAATGATTTACTTTAATTTTACTTTGAATGGTGTGTTTCATTATAACAATTAAAGCCATCAATCAACACTACCCACATTGCTATATTAAAAAACACTTATTTTCTATCAAACTAAACAATCAATGTATTAGTGAACAAACAAAACAACAAACTGGTTTTCAAACTGCAAACAAACAAAACTGCAAAAAACAAAACAAAACATTAGTCTTTGCAGATGTCACAGTCGGAGTAACAATGTAAAAGTGGGGGCTTTGCACATGTATTTTCCACTCTTGCAGCAAATTGTCCTTGTTTTGCGCTCCTTTTTTGCTGCGCAGAAGTTACATCTCCTTTTCTTTTGTCCTCTTGTGTCAACTTAGTGTAGGAATTATTAACGATCCACGTACTGCAAGCCTTTAAGGTTGCATTAGGTAAACTTGTACTTAAAAAGCCTACTCTCGATCAAGATGTTTTAGCCAACCTATATCCAACCTCCATTTCTAAAATCTTTGAAATAGCTGTTGCAAACTAACTGTGATTATTTGCATAGGAATGGTATGTTGAAAGATTTTCAGTCAGGATTTAGAGTACATCATAGCACAGAAAAAGCACTAGTGAAAGTTACCAGCGATCTTCGCATGACCTCCTTCCTTTAAGCAATATTCTTAGGAAGCACCACATAAATTTCCATCGCTACGCAGATGACACCCAGTTGTATTAATGTATGAAGCCAGATGAAACCAATCAGATAGTCAAACTTCAGGCATGTCTTCAAGACATAAAGTCCTGGATGGCCTATATTTCTTTTACTTTTAAATTCAGAAAGTTATTATACGACTTGTTATTGTACTTGGCCCTAAGTACCTCAGAAAACCGTTCTTTAATCATATAGTTAATTTGGATGGAATTACCTTGGCCTTCCCTTTTATTGTAAGGAACCTTGGGGGCATTTTTGACCAGGACATGTCCTTTGCCTCACACATAAAACAACTCTCTGGGACAGCCTTCTTCCACCTGTACAATATTGTGAAAATTAGAAACATTATGTCTCAAAAGGATGCCACAAAAACTAATCCATGCATATGTTACCTCTAGACTGGACTACTGTAAGTCCTTATTATCAGGGTGTCCCAATAGCTCTTTGAAAAGCCTGTAGTTGATTGAGAATGCTGCAGCGCGAGTACAGACAGGAACTAAAAAAAAAGATGATATTCCCCCCAAATTAGCTTGTCTGCATTGGCTCCCTGTAAGATCATGGATAGAATTCAAAAGCACTCTCCTTACATACAAAGTCCTAAATGACTAAGCACCATTGTATCTTACAGACATAATAGTACCCTATTATCCCAGTAAAGCACTCCACTCTCAAAATGCAGACTTACTTGTGGTTCCTAGAGTTTCAAAGGGTAGAAAAGCAGGCAAAGCCTTTGTAGCAGCCTCCTCTCCTGTGGAACCAGCCCCCAGTTTTGGTTTGGGAGGCAGACACCTTCTCTACATTTAAGATATGGCTTAAAATTTCCCTCTTTCATAAAGTTTATAGTTAGGGCTTGCTCAGGTGAGCCCTGAACCATCTCTTATTTATGCTGCTATAGGCAAAAGCTGCTGGGGGAACTCCCATGATGCAATGAGCATTTATTCTCTCTCTCTCTCTCTCTCCCCATGCATTTATATCAAACCAATGCATTTCATAACTTTGCATAACGTAGTGTCTTCTCTCTCCCATGGTTTCTGCTTTTCCTTTCTGTCCTCTCTCTCCTTTTCCTCATTCTGCAAGCATCTCTGATTCCAGAGCTGCAGGATCTGGATGTGCCACTACTACTCAACACTCATCATCATCATTATTAATTTTATTATCATTATTATCATTATTATTTTTAAATTGCTGCTATCATTGCTGTTGTTATTGTTAATTACATTATTACACCTATAAGTAATCAAAAATCTGTAAATAATCTGACAGTGCTTGCATACAACATATACAGCTGTTCCTGCTCCCTCTCTCCTCTTTCCCCCTCTCCCCCCATTTTTCCTCTTTCCCTCTCTTCTCAACGCAACCACTCGAGGGAGACGGGCACCCTCCCATAATGTGGTATTGTTTCTTCCTGTTAAAAGAGGGTTTTTCCTCACCACTGTTGCCAAGTGCTTGCTCATGGTAGCAACTGTTAGGTTTCTCTCTATTATATTGTAAGGTCTTGACCTTACCCTGTAAAGTGCCTTGAGATAATGTATGCTATGATTTGGCACTTTATAAATAAATTGAACTAAAATGAATTTAATTGTATTGTGGGTGGGTATTTAAATGATGTTGCACAATGTGGCATGAGGCCAGCAGTCAAATCCATAGTCTTATATTCCTGACCGGACTGTTGCATCCCCTCCTTGTTTGTCATTTCAGTTACATTTTTTTTTTCAATGGCTGGAGGGAGGAAGAACTGGAAAGCTGACAAAGTAGCAGATGCATGGGAAGTAGCCAGTTTTGTAGGTCCCAGAATCCGCTGCTATCCTGCCTGCAGACTGAAATGCTACTTAAGGCCAACAGATTGTGTTGTCCTTGGATATAAACGTCTCCCCTGCTGCCTGCTGCTCTTCCTTCATGTTCATCTTCAACTGAGGAGTTGTAATCAGAGCTTTCCTCCTCTCTTCTTGTCCTCCTCTTCTGATACTTCCTCCTCTAACTCAATGTCTCCTTGCTCATCTTGGAATAACAGATCAAAGGCCTTATGGACACTGCAAATACATGCACTGTAAAAATCTGGTTACTGTAAATACGCGTAAACAGTTCATTCAGCAGATAAGATTTCTCCTCTACCCCAGACTTATTTTAGAGTCATGGCTCACTAGCTTTTACTGTGTAGTGATAGAAGATGCTGATTCTTGACTTTAAAAAAAAACAAACAAATTTTCTATATGTCTTGGTGGAGCAGACTGATGGCAATGAAAGAGAGACAGGCAGGCAGACAGACCAGAACTCCTCTTCACAGCATAAAGTGTCTGAGTTTAACAAAAACTCAAGGTTCAAGCTTTTTATTGTAATTTCTGTGACTGTTAAACATGCATATGTCCTTCAGAAAGCACCGTGTGCTTTCAGCAAAGTCGTGCTTGATTCATTCATCATTTTTCTGTGCATTATTCTGTTTTGCTTCTCTGATGCCACTTAAAACGTTATTTCTTGCTGCTGTGCGTACTGCCTTCTCTCACAGTCCCTACACAGTATTTTGGATCCTCAGCATTGTCCAAACCTCCAGTGTCAGCCATGGCTTCTGATTTGCCCTTGAGCTGATAGTTTAAATGACTGTAACATCATCAATACACTTACTGATGTAGGCTGTCACAGTCTTTGTGTATTCCTCAATAAGAATCAATGCGGTCCTCATAGGAAGCTGCCTCTTTGAACATGTACCAATCAGCCCTGCAGGGCTGAGACAGCCCCCTCTGGCCAGTACTTAATTTGTTTCTGGATTGGTCTGGAGAATTTCAGGAGTGGTCTTTATGCTGGGACTAGCATGACAGATATGTGGTCTGAATATCCATAGAGGCAGCAGGGGAATGCTTTGTATGCAATTTTTGTGTTTGTGTAAGTAAGGTCCAATGTATTTTCTCCTCTTATAACAAACCTGACATGCTGGTGTAATTTCAGCAAAACACTCTTTAAATTTGCATGATTTATGTTGCCAGCAATGTCATTGGCATGTGCTGTGTATTGCTGATGCTGCTGTACAGCTCTCAGACTGTCTTTGTTGTGTTAGCACTTGGGGGCAGGTAGACTGCTACAATAACAACACCAGTGACGTCTCTTGGCAGATAATATGGCCGGTACCTCATGATTATATATGCCACCAGCAGAGAACAGTGTTTGGACTCAACCATGATTTCCGCGCATCATTCCTTGTTGATATACACACACGGTCCACCTACATGAGTGTTGCTGGACAGCAATGTTAGTTACTAAGTTAGCCCCTCCAGTTCAATGGCTGTGTCCGGAATGTTGCTATGTAGCCATGTTTCAATGAAAACAAAAGTGCAGCAGTTCTTCATTTCATGCTGGGTAGTTTGTCAGAGCTGTGTAAGTCTAATTTGTTATCCAATGAGCATAACAGGAATGACGGGAGAGCAGGTATAGTGGCGTTGGCTTTTCGCCTAGCCCAGATACATCTATGAGTGCCGCACTTCTGAGTCCTCTCACACCGCTTTTGGAGCTTCCCCCTCCGGTACAGTTCTATAGCCTGAGCCGTGTTATTGGGATGCAAAGCATAGCAGACCTAGACTCCATAACCTGTATAAAAGCCCTGGAGTTGTACTCACTCTATCACACTCCCGAAGATCCTGGTGGCTGTAGCTGTGTTTTGCTGGATAAAAGGTGCTCTTTTAACAGCTAATTTTTAAAATGTTAAGTGGTGGAGACCGACTTATTCAGACTTCTATGGGCCACTTTGCGTTAGTTTCAGTTTTAATCGGACTTTGGACGGACTCTTTTTTTTTTTAAATTTGCACTTTCAATGTCTATGCATCGCTCAATGTAATGATCTCCAATCTCATCGAGCCACTCCACTCCGCTTCTTTCCTCATCTGTGATCTTTCATCATGCACTTGTGCACTTGTAAAAAGTTAATTAGAAACCTGGTTACCTTTACACATGACAGAGAAATCGGCATTCTCATGGAGAAATCTACAGAACCACAGAAACCAGGTTTTGGGTTTACATGGCAGGTAAGAAATCAGCTGTTTACTTGAATGTATGTAAACGCAGTCCCTGAGTCCTTCTGCCATGACTCCACCAAATTATAGTCCCTATAAACACAAATGCATGCAAACACACACACAAAAACTCTTCTGAACTATATTGGTTGCCTGAAAATGGATGGGTTTATTTTGTTACTTTCAATGGATGTGCTTGCAGGTGCAGATGTTGCAACAATGGTGAAGCATTTCATGACCCTATGGACACCACATATGATGATACCTATGCAAAGTTTTATTCTTCCTCTGTTGCAAGATTCCCCCTTGAGACCTCAAAGGTCTACAGGAGCTTGCTTAAGATGAGAATCCTGGCAAACGTAGCAATATGGTGGGGACATCGACAATGTAAAGGTCCCCCTTGAACTCTGTTCTCACTATCCCAATGAAAAAATACACATGCCAGTCTACAGTTTCACTTTTTCACCCTTTTTTCACCCTTTTTTCACCCTTTACTTCGATTTGACCACTTTTGGTGACTTTTACATCCCTTTGAATAAATAGGGGTCAAATTTGACGTGGAATGCATTCTATGTACAAAAATGTGTACCAGCTATACGTAGGAAATAAAAAAATAAATAAAAAAATACTAAATCAATTCCATTTTTGTATATTCTGGGTCACTTTAGGAGAGGTCATGACATGTCAGATTCAATTTTAGGTAGTCCATCATTTAGGTAGTTTTAGGTACTTAGGCTTCACTTCATACATGATGGCTAGAGTTGTGAAAATTAAACCTGTTGTATTAAACTGTGGTGTTTCTGTAAGACACTGAGTGCAGCAAGACCTCCAGCTACGATCTCAAAATACAAGCACAATAAATCTGCATTCACAAAAAGCTCTGTTCTCAACAATTTATCCAAATTTGTGTCAAAAAATTTTTCTGTTGTAAAATTACTCCAGGCCCAATGTACACAGTATACAGCTACAACCCTCAAAATATGGTGTCTTCAGAGGGGTTGGGGGTCAGAGGATTGATAGGATAATCAGGTTTATAAAGGAGCATGTTTTTCAGGCAGCAGAACCTATCACAGTCAGCTATGATAGTCACCACTTTCTCGTCACACCTCACGTCCACTCAGGCTCACTCTCCTCTGTGGATTGTCTTGTTCCTGTAACCTAAAAAATACGGCAATCACTGGTCAACCTAAGCTTGAGATGGTCCCCCCAGAAACCTACGAGTGATGTCAAACACACTCTGGTCCCTCCTCAGTTTGTCAGTCCACCCTCAGCTGCACCTAATTATTATATTACTAAGCCCAACTTCTTAGTTCAGTCAGTGCTGGACTTCTCATTCATTCTAATGTGTTTGTGCCTCACTCAAGAGAGTTACATGAGTTGCCCTGATCTTTCCCAGCAGTAATTCCTGTGAAAAGATTGTGTTCAGTTATGTTTACATTCATTCAACATCTGTCTGGTTTCAGACTTTTGTTATCAAATGTACACAAACACACAACAGCAACAAAGTGCTTCAGCTACAAGACAGTGCCATAACAATTTAAATGCTCTCTCTGTGCTGGGTCAGAGACTTCATTCTGTTATGTAATTACAATGTATTATGCAAAATTGCCATTGAACATTTCACATGATTGACATTTTCTTAGCCATGTGGTTTTCAGAACTCCCCACCACCTCTAAGGTAAGTGTATGTAACGCTCTTGAGCTAAATCATAATTAACAAATCATTATTTAGCATGATATAGACAAGAATCATAGAGGTTAAGGTGCCAACAATGAACTGCAAGGTCCCTGGTTCAGATCTCTCTCTCCTAATTTCCTATAATTTCTCACCCAAAAAATTTAATGTGAATGTGTGTAAATGCGGTGCCAAAATGGGAGATTACAGGATCAATACCCCCCAAAAAAATAATTTTTAATAATATTTGTAGTCAATTACCACCTAGTAGTTTCAAAGTTTGCACTGAAATTAAACAACTTATGAGCATTTGTGACTTCTACAATGTGAAATAAAAAAGCTTAAAGTGTAAGAGGTGTCACTGGTGATACATTGCATCCATCCTCCTCCCCGCCTATTTGTATCAAAAGTTCAAGCGTAATTAATGTCATCAGTCTGAAGTTCTGAAGTTTCTGACAGCTCACTTCCCTGTTGAAGCTGACAGTGATGGATGGAAATGCTTGTCTTTCTGTGTAAATAGCGTGTGACTACACATGAGTGTTTGAGTGTGTATACACATCTTGGTTTATGAGTGTGTGTTGAGGCTGCAACCTGTTTTGGGTTATCACTGCATTATGTCTTGGCGGCAAACAGTCAGCTAATTAAAAGTAATTGAAAGAACGGGAGATAGAGAGCTAGATTAAGTTTGGAGTTTTAACAAACCTTTATTGTGCAACTAAAAAGTTTAACTTAGTCCATACTACACACAAAGCAAACGCACTAACATTAACACAGAGAACAACTTCAAAAAACTTTTCACACTTTTCCACACTTTTTCAAAACTTTTTTGCATGTAGATTCTTACCTAAACATAATTAGTGAGTTATAGACACTCTTCACTGATCCCCAAGAGAGACAGTTTTATTAGTTTTATTATGCTGACCGTGAGATTATAGCACTGGATGGATATTTAAATTGGCATAATCATACAGTGTAAAATAGTAGTCCTTAATAACATGCACACAGTTTAGAGAATGACTGACCAAGGACCAAGTTAAACATTATTTTATTTAAATATATTAGATGTAGCTTCTCCATCCTTTGTATACATGTGTATATTTCAGATACAGCTGGCCTCATGCAACATTTTTGTTCTTGGGTGGCATGTACAAGTGATTAAAATAGAAAATAATTAAAATAAACTTAATATTGAAAATTAACATTCTCTACATCCTCACCCCTTGGCAGTTTACTTAGAGGTTCAAAAACATTGTATCATAAGTTGCCATTTGTCATTTTTGATTGTTTGCCAAGCTTCAAGAGTGCAGGTCTTGGCTGTTAGGAGAAACTTTTTTTGTTAAAGCAATAATGCTTGATAAAAACACATAGACTCCTAAAACTAACTGAATGCACACTTTACTTCACTAGTGTGGTTAGACTGCAGACACATGGAGCGATTACTAAACGGTGGGAGTACAAAATCCCAAGATGCTGACACTAAAAGACGGCCAGCAGAGGAATCAAATGAAGAGGTGTAGTGCTATTTGTTTAAGTACCAGAGTCAACCCAGGCTGCACAGGCAGCTGTGGCTCATTTCGAAGGTTATGTAACCACTGGTCCTACGGTGGCAAATCTACATACATTATTCAACTATAACTGACCAGACAATCAGATGTTAGACTTTATGAATTGTTTAATCTTGTTGACAATATTATGTTGCAGTCAGCCAAAACATCTAGCTAAGTAGTATTAGATGATACACTTGATGTAGTAAGTTGTAATTAGCATAGCATTAAGCAATATAGGCGAATTAACACAAGTAGTTTGTGTTTATATGATTTTATTTACTTACTTTTGCCAAGCAAATGAAGCCACATTCAAAACATTCATTCTCAAGAAAAGTTACAGTGCAGGCAGAGGTCAAGCTCTAATAGGTTAGGTTATGAAAAGGTAGCTAAGCAAATTTTAAAAAGTTTAATAGGCTGATTTTTTAAAGTTTCTTTGCAAATGCATCACAAATAAAGAAACTGTCATGAGAGTCAATGATGAATGAAAAGATGTTTTGCTGCCTTTTCATCCTTACTAGTTAATGTTAGCTAGGTAGAAAAAAATTATTTAATTCACTGTGCTGCTCAAAGGCTACCAGCAGCTACCTGCAGCTTTTAAGGTGGAATATTTTCTCGCATGTTACTTACTGCTTGAGTTGATATTGTGAATCAATCAATGCATTAAATGTCAATATGACAACTTTGACAGTTTAATTTGTTTTTATTGGCTCTTTTGCATGACATATGCTTTAGTGATGATCTACAACAGCTTAAAAAAATGAATTGTGCATACTGCCAATGTTCTATTTCCTCACTTGGAGAAAAAAGTGGCAGAGGGTTTTATCGGCAGCACTGCACATATGATCAAAAGGAAAAAAAGCCAAAAGGAGGAAGTATGATGAATAGTACCTTGTGTATGTCTTCACGCAGATGATGGGGACCCACACCCACCACGAACTGCTGTGCTGTAGCAAAGGTCTCAGTCAGGTTTTCTCGAGCTGTGAGACTCTTTGTTTTGGAAAATAAAAAAAATAAAAAAAATAAAAAAACACTCTGCTAGCTGAAAAAAATGTGTAATGAAAAATGGCTTTCTCTCCTACCTAGCATTTTCAATAGACCTAAGGATCTGAATGCAGGACTCCAGGGTGAAAATACATCATTCCTCACCCTCTGTGAAAGAACTTAAGCATGGGTGAGCAATGTGTCGTTGTGGTTAGCTTGTCTGGAGAATGGTAACATTGATGCTTTCCCAGCATTGGTTGATTTTCAGAGCAAGAAAAATTATGTCAAAACTCGACTTGCGGGTTATTGTCAGGGCTCATCCCAGGCTAGAGTGTATTTGTAGTATTTGTAATTGGAGTAATTATTTACTTTGTTTTTTATGCATTTATATCATATTTATTAATCCATTATTATATTTCCTGCAATGTGGACTCACAGTGGGTCAGAGAGAGAGAGTGAGGGAGAATGCGTGCATATGGACAGAAGACTAGACATGAAACAAAAGCTTTCTTTCATCATGAATTTGATCATAATTCTGTGATTTATCAGTGAAATCTACTAACTACACTGCATACTGGTGTCTTTATTAAAAGTAATAAACAAAGCAACAGCTGTCCCATATGAACGGGTCCAACACTGGTTAAATGCACGCTATCCACATTATATATTTGCCCCCTGTATGAAATGGGTGTATTTTCATGGCTCTGCATTTTTATAAATTATGATAACCTGGTCATGGGTTATATCTCTCTCTCCTGTGCCCATGCCCTGTCTCACTCCCTCTTCCTCTGCATGTAGTTTTCACACATTAGTTCAGCATTCCTGCCTGTGTTGTTGCTGTGGCAACGATGACAAACTGTGTAGTGTTCAGGTTTGCCCTCTGTAAAATGTTCTAAAATTGGGGTAAAGTGTTGTTTATAACTATTAGATATACTGTATATTACCCTGACAATTTAAATTTATTCAAAACCCTTAAAGTTAAGTTTATGCAGTAAAGTTTGCTGAATCCAACTTGGAACATTCATGTGAGCAAAAAGTATTTGGCGTTTAGGATAACAATATGGAAATGTTCTTGCATAAGGCCCAATTTACTGTTTGGTAGAATCTCTCTTCCTCCTCTGATCGTCTCAGACAGTGAAAACCTTTCAGATTTCATGCACATACACAAACACACACATGCATTTACTCAAACACAGTCACATGGTCATTAAAATGGTTTTGACATCAGTAAAGGGCTCCTCATGTTTGTTTGTTTAGTAAAGTCTGATTCAGGATTTAGTCTTATTTGCTGAACTTATTCTTGTATTATTTTAAATATAATTTTCATCATTTTTGTTTTATTATATGTCACGCATATTATCATTATTCTAATTATTGTTATTAACAACATAATACAGGATATCTTAAAATGCTTAAAACACAAAGCCCACAAGCTCTATACAAGAGATTTGAGAGCCAAAATAAATGGTAGAAAAGTGTTGGACACTGAGCTTCCTGAAAACTCCCCACTATGCAGAGCCAGCAAACATTTCAACCTAGCTATTCCAATTTACCATAATTGGCTGCCTGTGCAGAAAAAAATGGTCATATCTCAGGGTTTTCCTCCACCAGCCTGATGGCTTGTAATTAGGAGGGAAAGAGTCTGTTCTTTCAATTGAACAACAGTGCAGCAGGAAGACGGACTGCCCGCTTTTTGTAAAGCAGACTAAAGGAGCCGCACTCTCCAAGCAAAATAAATATGGTACCACATAATGAGCTGATGTGTGTGTGTGTGTATGTTGGGTAAATATTGGCAGTTATTTAAGCAGGTTGAGGTAATTTATAATCTAATTTGAGGGAGAGGGGTTGAGACTAAACGAGACAGCAGAATCCTCTGCTTCCTTCCTAGCTTTTGAAACTGATTTCTGTATAATGTTTTGAGATTTTTCAGGTGATCTTTACCCTGTTCAGGTACTGGAAAAAAGTATATTCGGTCCTGATCACATGACAGCCTTCAGGATTTGGCCAAGCAAGAATGTATAGCGTTTTTCTTTGTGTTAAATAAATATAATGTCCGGGGCATTTATTTTCCTCAACTGAAAGTAGAACCAATCAGAATTAATAATGAGTGAGAAACGTCCACATGTTAAAAAGAGAAAATGTGAGTGGAGTGGGGAGCATCAGAGGACTATATTGTTGTGCTGATGGATTTATGAACAGTACATACAGCTTTAAATTGTTCATGCAGACCACAACCCAGGTTTTACCCCTGGAGACATGGCCAGAGGTACCTGGAGGAATTTTTTTCTAGGCGGGGCTGTGCCCACCTATCCAACCACTTTCAATAACTCTCCCAATATGATGAAATGCAAGGTATCAAACAAAGACCAGTAAATGCACTCCATTTATAAAAAGCACTTTACTAATTTGCGGAGAGAGAGAGGAGAGTTAAATGCAAATAATCTCAAACAATATCTTGTAAACGGTAAGTTACAGTGAAGTGGGGAAATTCATGAAAGTCAAAATCCTGAAGAGACTGTTGATATATATATATGACATCAGTTATATATATAACTGATGTCATATACACACACACGCACACACACACACGCACGCACACACATGTACAAATCTTAGCCAAAACATTAAAACTGGTAACTAGTTTAGATGTTATGGCTGATCAGTAAATGTTTTAGGATTTTTTAATGAAAAAAAAAACAAAAAACTCTTAAGCCTTAATAGTGTCAACATACAGGTTGATACTGCAAAATGAACAAAAGGTTCTATTATTAATATAATTATTATTATAATGAATGAATATTATATTAATATAAATTTTTCACTCACATTGTTTTTCTTTTTCTTATTTGTATTTGCAATAAATACCATAACCAGGGATGTACAGGTAACAATCACTGGAGTACTTTTGAAAATTGTCTAAATATGATGATTACGATGAAAGATGTGATGTTATAAGGAGTCCACATATGTGTACATACACTGATCAGCCACAAAATTAAGACCAGTTACCAGTTTTACTTGACAGTAGTATGTATCTATATATATATACACACACATATATATATAAATACATATATATATACATATATATATATACATACATACATATATATATATATATATATATATATATATATATATATATATACATACATACATATATATATATACACATACATATATACATATATATATATATATATATATATATATATATACATACATATATATATATATATACAACTATATATTTATATATATCTA